>NC_087154.1:31079526-31087026 GCF_035594125.1 Scylla paramamosain
TGACACTCCCCGCCTCAGGCTTCGCGTGGCGGCGTGACTCAGACCACCCCACCTGCCCCGCCCGCACTCAGGCACTCACGGGGCGGCGAGGGTGAAGGGAGCGATTGGTGGAAATGGAGCGTGAGGGGGCGCAGGGATAAGGGGTTGTGGCGGCGGGCGGAGGCGGCTATGGCGGGGGCGGAGTGGCCGTGTGGAGTGCTGCTGGGCGGGAGCGGGTGCTGAACAATGAATGGGTTGGCGGTGTTTTCAGGGTGGGCGGCAGAACACACACCCGCGGTCAGCAATGTGGCACCTCATCTCATGTCTATGGGTCCCTTTAAATCCCCCTCAGCAGGCGTGCCATCCGGTGCCACCTCGGCGCGGCGCGGTCAGCTGGCCCCGTGTTTCTCGCTTCAGCTAACTCCCTGCCGGCCGCCAGGTGGCTCCACCCACGCCACCTTCGCCAGAAAGTTGACAGTTTCCTCAGTATACACCTGCTTAGCGATAAAAAACAAGTTTCTACCTCACAAAGTCAACTTGCAAGGGAAGTAATCAATAGAAGAGTGCCCGGGTGAGGGAGCCGCCGAGTCAGTGCCGGTGCCACGCCCAGAAGGGCGGCCTGCGCACAGCCTCTCCTCGCCTGCTGTGCCGGCGCCCTTCATGTAAACGTCTAGCCCGGGTTCCTCCCCTGCCCGGGCACCTGCACCCTACCCGCTCACCGTCCCTTGGCTGGGCACCGCGGGCTCCTCACTCGTAGGCAGAAGACGCTCCTCCCGCGCCGCCATGCTTCCCCTCCCCGCCCTCCTGAGTACTCACCCAGTAGCAGAAGCTTGATATCTTTCGCCGCCTGAATCCCATCCTCCTTCAGGTTCCTTTCGATCTGTTTGCTGCGGGCCTGAGCGGCACGCTCCTCCGCAGACATGGCGCACCCCATGGTTGCGGTGTCGGCTAGCACTCCTCACCGACCACGCTATACGGTCCTACCGACCTCCACCACACCCCACAGTGGCAGCGCCACAACTGTACCACACTACACCACACCCACACACACACGGCACAGTCAGAAGGCAGCAAAGTTCCGCAGCTAAGCCCAGCGCAGAGCACACTGAGGTGGTTACCAGCGCGCGCCCAGGCAACCACCAGCCGCGGGCCCACGCCGACTTTTGTTATCAGCCTTACCAAGGCGCAGGGCTTTCCCTAAACCGCCACACCTCACCAACGTGACAAGACGGCACTGCTGCTTGTCACTCATCCATCATCTGCACCTTCAGGCAAGCAGAAGATTTACTTCCAGTGTGATTATCCTACGCTTGGCTGCACCACCCTCACCCCTGTCCACCACCCGGCGCACGCGCACTGGCTACCACGCGCATCTGCCACCAGATACTGTTTGTACATCTGTATGTAGATCTTATTCCAGATCCAATACCGTCCAAGCCAGCCTTCCCTTTCTGACTACGCCTGCAAGCAAAGAACAAGAGGACAAAACCTTGTGTGAGCCGCCCGGCGAGGCGCATGAAAAATTCCGATAAAATACTAACGAGCACCTGGATGCCAGGCCAGGGGCGAGCTGAGGTGTTACCGCCTCCCACAGTAGTGAGTTTACCGCACGCAGGACATACATAAATATGGCAAATAATTAACCTGCTGTTTCCCCCCAGACGTGTAACGGCTGCCACCTGGAATCAGTCACACCTGCTTGCTGCCAATCTACTGGAACCCGCAGGGGGAGCGAGCACAGTGTAACCTCCGCTGTCACTCCAGTGTCATGAGGCGCCGCCGCCGCCGCAGCTCTGGTAAGATTCTCGGATGGACGGGGCGAAGGTGTGTTCAGATGAACATGTTCCCGATGGGGTGTCAGTCATGACCCAGCTGGGGCGCTGTTGGCCGGCAGGCGGGGTTCGGGCACCATGTGGCAGCGGCTGCACCGCCGATCTATATCCCCATCCATCCCCTCCCTGGCAGGGGGATCAAAGAGGCTTCTCGCGGTTTTCCCCGTTTGAATATTTCCCTTTCGCGAATATTGCTAAATAGATCATTGCATTTCTGCCTCTCGTTCCGCTGATGCTCAATTAGCGCCGGCCACACCTGGGGCCTGACCACCTCCCCTCCCTCCCACCATTACCGGCGACCACCATTCGATTCCCAACATTTTCGTCTTGCCGCAGCATCACGTCAGGCTTCTATTAATTAAACTGGTTCAACATAGCGCGCCGGGAGGCAGGCGGGAGGCGGCCCTCGGCACGGCGTAACGGGGAAGTCTCGCTCACACGCCCCGCCCTACAACCCGACAACTAAGATAAACAGTTTGACCTGCAGCCGCTGCCGTGTTTCCGTCACAGTCTCGACACCTCGCTCGCCCGCGATCCAGGAAGTGACAGGGAGGCGGCGAGGAATTATCCTGCCCGTCTGTGCTGGAGGGACAATTACTGACACACGAAACACGGGAGGACACGAAAGTTAAGTGGAGGGAGGGGGGAAAAAGTGTATTGTTGATGTCCTATGCCGGATTCCAGAGAGAGAGAGAGAGAGAGTCCAGGGTCCATGCCGGGTTTATAAAGATGGCATACCGGGAGAAACAACAGAAAAACGAAGGAAAATTTCAAGGCAGGTACAACATAAACGTGTGTGTGTGTGTGTGTGTGTGTGTGTGTGTGTGTGTGTGTGTGTGTGTGTCAGCGGGGTCTTTCCATACCCTGAAGGACAACACGGAAATAGAGAAGGAAGGACCAAGGAGAAGAAGAAAAAAATAAAAGGAGGAGAAATAGGAGAATAGAGGGAGAAATTAACGAAAAAAGAAAGGCTGAAGGAGGAAGAAAACAATACCCGAAAACATGAAAAAAAATGGGAGAAAAGAAAAGAAAATATAATGAAAGATGAAACTGAGAGAGAGAGAGAGAGAGAGAGAGAGAGAGAGAGAGAGAGAGAGAGAGAGAGAGCGAGAGAGAGAGAGAGAGCAGTATGTATTTTCCTATCGTTCACTTACTTTAACGTAACAGTTCCCAGAAAGTATCGTTCGCCCAGTACACTTCAATACGTAATGGGACTTAAAAGGAAAAAGCGAAAAAAAATTAAGTTAAAGGTCCAAAATTTTGTTGCTATATAAGTTTGTGTATGTTAAGGCTATTACGTAAAGAAGGATGAGGAGGAAGAAGAGGAGGAGGAAAGATGGAGAGAAGATGGAAAGAAGACGTAGTGAACAATGCAAAACACCTTAAAGAACATGTTATCTCTCTCTCTCTCTCTCTCTCTCTCTCTCTCTCTCTCTCTCTCTCTCTCTCTCTCTCTCTCTCTCTCTCTCTCTCTCTCTCACGCACACAGACACACACACACACACACGCACGCACAAGCACAGAGAGAGAGAGAGAGAGAGAGAGAGAGAGAGAGAGAGAGAGAGAGAAGCATGGCAAGTAACTGGAGTAGGGAACAAGAGGTGACTGGGAGAAGAAAACTAAGATGAGGGACATGCAACTAAAAGCACGGGGAGGAGGAGGAGGAGGAGGAGGAGGAGAGAAAGAAAGAGAAGGACAGAGAAGAACAGAAGCTGAATAGAGTAACAAGTACGGACATACGAAGACAGAGAGACAGAGACTGAGAAAAACAGAAAGATGAATGCATGCAGAGAGAGAGAGAGAGAGAGAGAGAGAGAGAGAGAGAGAGAGAGAGAGAGAGAGCTGAGAGGAGAGACGGGGAGAGGGAAGGAAGGACAGGTTGGTGCCAAGTAACAATGCTGTGGGTGGAGGAGGCGGGTGTTCACTGTCATATAAATACCCACAGGCTACCCCACTACACCCCTCGCTGCCACCCTGCCAGACAGACATGCACCCTACCACTATGAGATGTACACCCAACCCCATCACCCTATACCCATCTCAGGTGAGCTAGACAAACACGTGACTGCACAGGTAAGCTCCTCAGTTACCACATCAAATACATTCCAGTGAGGTTCATTAAATTACAGACCCACGTGGTTTTGGGATTAGGCGTGTCAGGTAGGGTAGACCAGGTGAGGTTTGAAGTCAGGTGTGGGGGCAGGCATGGTAGGGCGTGGTAGTAAGGTACGGACAGGCTGGTGGGTGCTGTGGTTAGAGTGGTTG
The DNA here is from genome assembly GCF_035594125.1 of Scylla paramamosain. Taxonomy (NCBI): domain Eukaryota; kingdom Metazoa; phylum Arthropoda; class Malacostraca; order Decapoda; family Portunidae; genus Scylla; species Scylla paramamosain. The sequence goes on from NC_087154.1 coordinate 31,083,603, forward strand.
ATTGCAGTGGTTGGGTGGTTAGTTGTTAGGGAGGGAGGAGAGTGTGTAGAAAAGAAGGAAGGGAAGAATTAAGTGAAAAAGTTATGATTCAGTTTATGGGAAGGAGGGAGGAAAGGAAGAAATAAAGAAAGAAGAGAAAGAAAGGTGGGGAAGAATGATAAGAGGAAAATAAATCTGAAATGAATCGAAAAGTGAAAAACATATAGAAGGAAGGAAGGAAAGAGACGAAAAAAAAGGGAAAAAAGGGAGGAAGAATAATTAGTAAGTACATGATTAATTAAGGAAAGAAAGAAAGAATGAAGGATGGATAAAGGAAGGAAGGAAGGCTAACAGACAGACACTGGACGAGGAAAAAAAGAAGATAGGATGAAATAATTAAGCAGTAAATTAAGAAAATAGATGACATACGGAACGAAGAAAGGAAAGAAGGAAAGAAGAAGGAAGGGAGGAAAGCTAAGAAGGAAGGAGGGAGGGAGGAGAGGCAGGCAGGCAGGCAGACACGAGGCGGTGTGTAAGGCAGGGTGGTCTGAGCGGCTGGTTGGCTGGTTGGCAGATCATCTTTATGTGGAAGCGGAGACTCAGCACTTCCCCTGTGGACCTTTAAAGAGTCTTGTAGCGCAGCGCGGCCACGCCTTACCTGGGATGGGAGGGGAGTGAGCGGTCAGCAGCCTCAGCACCAGGGAGGAAGGAGGGAAGGAAAGGTGAAAGGAATGGGGAGAGAATAGTGAATGTATACAATTTTCTAACGATCTTAACCTGTCCACTTCCTTCACTCTCCACCTTAGGTTATTGCTCGATTGGTGAGAGAGAGAGAGAGAGAGAGAGAGAGAGAGAGAGAGAGAGAGAGAGAGAGAGAGAGAGAGAGAGAGAGAGAGAGAGAATGGGGAAGTAAAATTCTGGCTCTCCTCAGCTGGGCACGAACTTTTGCAGTGTACATTTTGCACAACCCTGTATCCTCCCCTCTCCCAGCTGCCACCCTCTTCCTCTCTCTCTCTCTCTCTCTCTCTCCCCTCTCCCTCAGCCTCCGACCGTCCTCTGCCTCCCCTCGCTCACTCACAGTCTGGGAACGGCCCTGAAAGTCGCCAGATGGATTTACTTCGGACGAATATAAGTCATGCAAAGTATTTCTGTACACTTGAGGAATTCATCTTCGTATTTCATCGTTATATATAAACCCGCTTCTCGAGGAGGGATGCGCCGCGGGTACCCTTGCCAGGAAATCAAGAGAGGTCGCAGCAAACGACCTGAAGGAGAACAGAGAAGAGGAGAGTGATAAGATAAGAGGATGGTGTACAGTATCTCGGACCGAAAGAACCTCATATGACTAAATTCACGTCGATTCTTACGCTTCTCAAGCCACCTGGTGTTCAGAGGTTACATAAGACGGCAGGGCTTGGTGCTATCAGTAGATGTCATCTGTTATCACATGAGCCAGTGTCTCACGCCAGGAACTGTTACTAACTTAAGCCAAACTGTATAGGCAAGACGTGCAGACTTAGGATTCAAACCAAACATGTTATTTACCCAGCTAAGTCCTCGGTTATGAAGTGACACGCAGATTAAAGAAGCTTTGCTACATAAACACTTCTTTGTGAGACTCTTATACACAGAGACACATACACACATACACAGCCTGGCAACCGTGAGAGGCTACATTACACATCTGCTGGGTTTAGACACAATATATATACTTGAAAACTCCCGCTGGATAAATACGAGGCTTGTAGGCTTTCGCGGCAAGACAAATATGAAGGTTGTGGACACACACTCATTGTCCTTGGCTCGGCGCGGGAGAAGTTAAGGAAATAATCAAGGGGGAGGACGACAGCTCTGGATGACATACAAAACTTCCACCTCAACTTTTTGTCTGGGATCATATGGGGAAGACAGGCGAGTCCCCCTCTCTCTCTCTCTCTCTCTCTCTCTCTCTCTCTCTCTCTCTCTCTCTCTCTCTGCCCAACAAAATTTTCCTACATTTCAACCAGTCCATGAGCAGTGTTAGTAACGGGAAATAAACTGACCTTTTCATTTTAAAGCTTTAGATATATAAACACACGCTTCTGGGTGAGAGAGAGAGAGAGAGAGAGAGAGAGAGAGAGAGAGAGAGAGAGAGAGAGAGAGAGAGAGAGAAAGAGAGAGATGCATGATGTGACTGACAGGAAATAGCGTTGGTTATCATGATGTTACCATGAGTGGCAGTGGTGGTGACAGCAGTAGTAGTGGTGATGACAGTAGTTTTAATGGTGATAAAGAGGAAGAAGAGTGCAGTGATAGTGAGGTAGTGGTGGGGTGGTGACAATTATAGTGATGAGAGATGATAGTGGTGATGGTGGTGATGACATTAGTAGCTGTGGTGTGGTGGCGGCGGCATTGACGGTGGTTATTAATAGTGGTGGGGACAGCTGTACTGAGTGGTGTTGGATGGTAACAAAAAGTATATGCAGATAAATAAATATATAAATGAATAAATAAAAAAAAAGACAGTGGTGATGGTCAAGTAGCGAGTAGTAGTAGTAGTAGTAGTAGTAGTAGTAGTAGTAGTAGTAGGTAGAACAAGAAGAAGAAGAAGAAAATAGGTAACAACAAAAACAATAACAAAAAAGAAAACAACAACAATAAGAACAAAAAAGAGAAGAACAAGAATAAGAACAATAAGAACAACAACAGCAACAACAAAAGAAACATTGACAGCAACAATGATCGCCACCACCACCACTACCACCACCACCACCACCAGTAGCACTAGCAGTAACATTGACAACCCTATAACACCCCTAACACACAAACACCGTGCACTGCCGCGTCTCAGCTCATCAAGATGTCAGTGGCAAAAACGGATTATTCAAATACACCTCGAGATCTGTCACCTTTTGTCTTCATCTGATTCCCGTGATGCAGCGAGTGGGAGGCGCGGCAGGCGGGTATTGAGACCTATGGTATTGCTGTCACCCTTAATCTGGTTGGCCTAATTCACCGGATGAGATATTCCATAGACGCCTGAGTGAGTGAGTGAGTGAGTGAGTGAGTGAGTGTGTGGGAGCAGCCGTGTGACATCTAGCACATGTGATTCCCCTCCCACCACTCCCTCTCTTCTCCACACAAGACTTCCACTCCCCACTCCCTTTCTCCTCAAAGTAGTGATAACATTAGCTAGTGTTGTGCTGTCGCTGTGTCACCCCCTCTCTCTCTCTCTCTCTCTCTCTCTCTCTCTCTCTCTCTCTCTCTCTCTCTCTCTCTCTCTCTCTCTCTCTCTCTCTCTCGGTGGCTGGCTGGCTGGTCCTCGCTCGGCCGCTCAACCCAACACAATGGTGCATGCCAAGAATGCTGCAAGCCACCCGAAAATACCGCGAAAACTTCAAGCCTTCAAGACCTATGAGGATAAAATTAGCCGAGTTTGGAAAATCCTCTTCACAGCCTGTGTGTG
>NC_087154.1:31092026-31104526 GCF_035594125.1 Scylla paramamosain
CATGAAATCTGTATTAGTGTTTAGGAACTCGCGAAACTGCCGCTGACTCTGCTGTCGTGTCTGTACAGGAGGAGGAGGAGGAGGAGCAGGAGGAGGAGGAGAAGGAGGAGGAGGAGGGGGAGGACGAGGAGGAGGAGAAAGGGCAGTGGAAGGGAGATGGAGTCGGAAGAGGAAGAATGAAAAGAAAACAGCAAACGGGGTAAGCTTGTGAAAGGCGGGAAAAGGCGTGTTTACTTAAGCAGGCAAACACACACACACACACACACACACACACACACACACACACACACACACACACACACACACACACACACACACACACACATACACACACTAACAGCACATATTCCCACAGAAGTGTTTACAAGCGTTTTATGGCTATTAAGAGCAATATATAGTTTTTTTTTAATTACTTAGGAAAAATAGATTAGTAAAGAAGTATGAACATGGATAGGAAGATAGATGGCTCGATAAACAGATAGATAGATAGACATATAGATGGTTTTCTTCTCTCTTTCTGCTCCTTCCTTTTCTCCCAAAACAAGATCTGCAGATGGCACGATAGACAGATGACAAATTGAAAACAAATAGAACAGGCAGGTGTGTAGAGAGTGACACAGACAGACGGGGGAGAAATATAGACCGATAGGAAACCAGGTGGAACAACAAATAGATGATGTAATAGACGGAAAAAAACTCATACACAGCAAATAAAGAAAACAGGGGGAAAAAAATGGACAGTGAGCAGACGGAACAGACAGACAGTCAGACTCATCAACAAACAAGAGAAATCAATGGAGGAACAGACCAATAAAAAGACAGATAAACAGACGCGGAGAGATTGACAGGGATATATTTTCACACGCCCCCGTACAAGTCGCACACGCACACACACACACACACATACACACACACACACACACACACACACACACACACACACACACGCCGGCCAAGTCTATATACCACACTCCCACACCGCCAGAGGGAGGAAGGAATCACAGACGCCACAAACTAAGCGCCGCCGTTGCTTCTGCTGTTCGCTTCCGTCTTTAGCTGCGAGGCGGTGCATGGGTGGTCCGACTGTCTGACGCAGGAATGATTTGTCTCGCTAGGAGGGGAATTGACGCACCGACTTACTCTCAAGATTTTTATTTATTTATTTATTTTATTTTTTTCACTTTTATTTTACGTTTTTCTTTTTTTTTTCATTATTTTTCGACTTTTTTCTTGTGGATTTATTTTTTTTTTTATAAATTCGTGGGTTTTCGTTAGCTCATTTTCTTTCATCTTTCTTTCTTTTTTTACTTCATTTTCGTTTTTTTTTTCGTTTATTTGTGGTCTACTTTTTCGATTTATGCACGCAAACTCTCAACTTCGTGTGTGTGTGTGTGTGTGTGTGTGTGTGTGTGTGTGTGTGTGTGTGTGTGTGTGTGTGTGTGTGAGCCCTTCCATTCCACTTTCACCCGCCACACATACACACACACACACACACACACACACACACACACACACACACACACACACACACACACACACACACATGGAAAAAAAAAAAAAGAGAGAGAGCGAGACACACGCAATGGATCTCACTGGGGAGAGTTCAAATTTGGGTGTTTGTCTTGCCTTCCGCACCGGCAAGCAGGGCACGGGGCACGGGGCGCGGGGCACGAGGGCACGGATCCGGCACAGCACCACCACCACCACCACCACTACCACTCGCTTGCAGTGTACGCAGGGACATGACAGAAAGTTCAAACTGTAACCTTCCATCTCCTCTTACTCCTTCTCCTCCTCCTCCTCCTCCTCCTCCTCCTCCTCCTCCTCCTCCTCCTCCTCCTCCTCCTACGTCATCGTCACCAGCGACACCATCTAGTCTTTGTTTCCGTGCTGAGTCCCTTCTCTGTCTCCACACAGTGCTGTGGCCAACACTTTCAGCGCACTCACTTCGCCATCACCACCACCACCACCGCTGCTACCACCATTCGCCCACTACAGCCTCCACTGCCTGAATACCGGTGAGGCGAAGGTGAGGCGGGTGCTACAGGTGAGTTTGCATTAAGGCTGGCTAGTTGGTGATAAACAGGTATACCGGTAGTAGCAGAAGCCAGCCACCACCACCACCTCCTCCACGCAGAAACCCCTACACTGGCAGACACATGAGGTGAGACAAGGAGAGAGAGGGAGAGAGAGAGAGTGAGGACGGTGCCTACTACTAGCTTGGGCGTGGGCCAGCTGTCTCACAACTATTTTAAACAACATACTGCCACCACAACAACTAACACGTCACTCCCACACGAAGGAAAGCGCTCAACTACCGACTGTGACTGTGTTAGTGGTGGGGAATGACTGTGTGTTAGGTGGTGGGGGCTGACTGTGTGTTAGCTGACTGTGTGTTAGGGTGGTGAAGGGAGAGAGAGAGAGAGATGATAGGGGATGGGGAGTACGGATCTCTGAATGTATCCGTCGAGGGTTTTCCGATGTCAACGTAAGGAGAGTTAAGAGAGAGAGAGAGAGAGAGAGAGAGAGAGAGAGAGAGAGAGAGAGAGAGAGAGAGAGAGAGAGAGAGAGAGAGAGTGTGTTCAATATCTTTTTATCATATGTACATTTCCTGAACATCAACATCCTTCCGGTTCCCAGCGACTTGCCGGCGCCGTGCTTGGTACGTGAACTGACATGCACAGAGCTTCTTTAAAGATGCCAGTGTCCCCGCCAATCACCCAGTCACCTGTCCTCACGCCTTGATTACAGGTGACTGAAGGGCCTCCTCTCTTCCCCCCAATTCCACACCCCCGTCTTCCCCCCACAAAAAAAAAAAAAAAAAAAAACACGATTAAAAAGTTGATTCAGGTGTGTCACGTGTGTTTGAATAAAATCCCTCAGGTGTTGCATGCAAACAAAGGTGTATTCACGTGCCTAACTTAATGCAGTGTCTAAGGTGTCCCGCGTAAAGAAAGATGGGGTTAGTGTCTTATCAAAAGCAGTGTCTGAAATGTCCCAAGTGAAGAAAGATGTGTTTGTGTAGGTGTCCTGTTCACGTCTAGGGAGAAATAGAAAGAAAGGGTTTAGTGTTTTAACTTTCAAATAGTTTCTGAAGTGTCTCGCGTGAAGAAAGGTATGTTATATAGTGTAGGTGTCCTGTTCACGGCGCGGTGTCTGTCAGGGAGTAAAGGGTTTATTAGTGTCCCTAGTGTCCCATTCAAATCCTGTGCCTATGGTGTCATAACTAGTAGAAAATAAATAAAAGTGTGTCAGTGTCCCATCTATATTGTAGTGTCTGAGATGCCCGTCGCAAAGACAAAGAGGAGAGTGTTTATGCAATGAGGAAAATTTTCAGATATAACAACACCATCTAAGAAAAAAAAACTTTAATGACGTCTTCCATTTTTGTCGCACCGGATATAATTTAACATTTCTTCTCTGATAAATTCTTGTGTCCTGCGCGTGCCGCTCTATGCCTTGACACTAGAGGGCGGCTTATGTGTGTGTGTGTGTGTGTGTGTGTGTGTGTGTGTGTGTGTGTGTGTGTGTGTGTGTGTGTGTGTGTGTGTGTGTGTGGAGAATGAACGAGGCAAAGTAATATGATACAGTATCTCATCATCATATATCACAACTATTACACAGAACCTCCCATACTGTATCCGTAGGGACAGTCATAAAGGCAAAAGATAAGAAAAAGAGAGAAAAAGAAAGTAAAATAAATAAGTGAATATGAAAAGAAAATATATATAAAAAAAATTAAAGGTATGATAATAAATCAACTCATAAAAGATAAATCCAAATACAAAAATAGATAATAACGATAATAATAATAATAATAATAATAACAATAATAATAATAATAATAATAATAATAATAATAGTAATAATAATAACAATAATAATATTGCAGATAAAGGTATATATAAAAAAAACGAACTGCATTACATGTCTACATAAACAGTAGTAGTAGTAGTAGTAGTAACAACAGCAGCAATAACACCACCACCACCACCACCAACACCACCACCAACAACAACAACAACAAGATAACAACACCATCACCAAGTAAGAAGAAGAAAAAAATAAACAAAAATAACAACAATACACTCCCCCCTCCACTCCCGCTCCCCCTTCCAACAGACACCACCTCTGCGGTTCATTTACCACACCATCTCTCTCTCTCTCTCTCTCTCTCTCTCTCTCTCTCTCTCTCTCTCTCTCTCTCTCTCCATCCCACTTTACATCTTCCACTCAACCTTCCACCTTTCGTTCCACACCAGCGATATCTTTTTAATTATTTTCCCTCCACTCCCTTTCTTAAGCTCTCGTTCTTGAATGCCCTTCACGATCTGCCCTTTCTGGTATAAGATGCTTGTCTGTATATCTATATTTTCCTCACCTAATGATTTTCCGTTGCTTTATAACAAGTGAAGTCATTTATTGCTATCAGTACGCTTCTTTCTGTATTCATTCTCTCTCTCTCTCTCTCTCTCTCTCTCTCTCTCTCTCTCTCTCTCTCTCTCTCTCTCTCTCTCTCTCTCTCTCTCTCTCTCTCTCTCTCTCTCTCTCTCTCTCTCTCTACGCCTCACAAAATGCAAGATTGGTCGTCCATTGATTCCTTCAGACATTCTTTTCTCGCATCTATGCACACGTGGGTTTTCTCTCTCTCTCTCTCTCTCTCTCTCTCTCTCTCTCTCTCTCTCTCTCTCTCTCTCTCTCTCTCTCTCTCTCTCTCTCTCTCTGCCAACCATTTTTGCAGACGTTCTCTTTTTACTAGCTTCCACAGACTCTCTCTCTCTCTCTCTCTCTCTCTCTCTCTCTCTCTCTCTCTCTCTCTCTCTCTCTCTCTCTCGACCCTTTAAAGATCCGGCAAAACTTTGGGTGCCATTCCCACCTTGATGGCTCTGTGGACTCCATTCCAGTAATACCTACACTCAAATGTGGAACTTGGCCAGGCATTCCAGAGCTTCACCACTCACGGCTATGTACTGCCACGCGCCTTTATTACTCCTTACCACTTTGCTCCTTACCGCGACCTCTTTTACCTTCCCTTTGAGTTTATTTTATTTATTTACTTACTTATTAATATGCTTTTAAGTGGATCATATGTGGATCGTATGTTATGGATTCAATGCCCCTTCCATACCAAACGCAGGTCTATCTGAGGAGGTGATACTTATACGAGTATTCTTGGGTTTACACAGTTTACCTAACCTATCTTAACTTAACCTAACCTAACCTAACCTAACCTAACCTATCTTAACTTGACCTAACCTAACCTAACCTATCTTAACTTGACCTAACCTAACCTAACATAACCTAACCTAACTAACCTAACCTAACTAACCTAACCTAACTAACCTAACCTAACCTAACCTATCTTAACTTGACCTAACCTAACCTAAGATAACCTCGGGCTAAAACCACACTCTTTTAATCGTAGCGAAGAACTGAAATGTCGAACGCCGCGCTTCATAGATATAGACAGATAAATAGAGCGAAAGACAGAACGAAAGAGAGACAGAGCGATAGATAGAACGAGGGAGAAATTGACAACACAAAATATGTCTTTCCATTAACCTATATTTTTTCTTTTTTTTTTTTTTTTTTTTTTACTCTAAGTCATTACTCTTCATTCAACACTCCTCTCTTCTCGTGTGGTGGTTTGGTTTGTATGTATTCTTGTGTTTAAGTCGTTATAGAGACGCACACGTTTTCATATTGGCCCTCCCTGTTATCAACGTGAAGAAAATAATATAAACACGTCTTTTTTTTTCTCCCCCACAAGATCATTTTTATTTTTTTCTCCATTCATTTCAATGCATCAAGTGGCAATCCGCATCTATTACATTTTCAAAGTTCTCTGTGTCTCATTCTTACAAATTATTATGAACTCGTCAACTTTCTCACCTTCAAACTCTTCATCCTCCTTCTGCTTCCCCTCTTCCCTTCTTCTCCACAATCTGGTGGACTCATTTTTTTTTTTTTTCACTTTTTCGTGTTACAGTTTTTGAAATATTTACACGATTTCTTTTTAATTTCCTGAACGTTCTTACCCACTAACATGTTTGCATTAGTTGGTCCAGCCAGCCGAGGCAAGCCAGACACGTGCTTTCCTGTCGCTTTTATTCACTTCCTTCCACGAAAAAAAAACAACAACTTATTTTCGCCTAATTTCCTATCATATTTTCTCATCGGCCTTCCTCCTTCCCTTAGAGCTTTCCTCTGTGATTGCTCTCCCCTCCAATAATTCCCATGTCTTTTTTTCTTTCTTATTTATAATTGTATGTTATATTCTTTTTTTCCTTTATAATCTTTTTTCCTTTACCCTTCGTTATTTTTCATGACTTAGTTTCTCCCTCCTCTCTCTCTCTCTCTCTCTCTCTCTCTCTCTCTCTCTCTCTCTCTCTCTCTCTCTCTCTCTCTCAACATCGTCAGTGCACTTTTTTCACTCCTCTTTTCCAGGCTTTCTCTTTATTTCAGTGTTTTTTTTTTTTTCGTACCTCTGATGTCTCCAGTGATTGTCCTTTCAGTAGAGACGAACAGGATTCTCTCTCTCTCTCTCTCAGCTACTCTCGTTAACTACTTCGCTTGTTTCCTCACTTTTTCAGTCCACAATCACGGCCTGCCACTCATCTCCCTTTGACTCTTCTATTTTCATCCACATCCACCTCAAGTTTGCTTCCTCCGCCTCCTTCATCCCATCCACCTCTTCCCAGCAACTCATCCTTCATTGTAATAGCTCCGTACCCTCTCACTTTCAATCTCCTCTCCACTCTCCCTCCCAGTTCAGTATACCTGTGATTTACCTCTTTTTGAAACTAACTAAACTTTTTCTTCTTTTTTCAAACCCACTCTAAACTTTCCCTACCGTTGCGTATCAGTTTTTTTTTTTTTTTATGCTTTTTGTTTGGTGGGTTGGGTCTCTGTGGGAACTATTAACTCAGTGGTTGTTATTTTTTTCTCCTCGACGTTAATAAAAAGGTGTATATGGTTGGAAGTCCACTAGATTGCGATTTCGAAGCTTCAAACCACATCACTGACGATAACAGGCAGGGGTGGTCGAGTCTTTCCAATTGTTTCAGTGCCTTAAGACATTTATACGTACTACACACATGCATACAAAAATTAATCCTGTGAAAATTGTCGAAGGATAGGTGAAGTACGTAGAAAAACTGTCACATTGTTCTTAGTAGCGAAATAGTTAACTCTATAACTTTCGTGTATAATCTCTCTCTCTCTCTCTCTCTCTCTCTCTCTCTCTCTCTCTCTCTCTCTCTCTCTCTCTCTCTCTCTCTCTCGACCATCTCCAGGTATTACAGTAAGACACATCAACGTACTCATTCAGTTTCCTTTCCCTTTATAGAAAATCCTTAGAGAGGGTTTCTTAGCTGTCCGCCCGCTTTTCTGCCGCCCTCCACGAAACCAACAAGGGATAAAATGACACTTCTGCTGCCTCTATAATATCACTGAGAAAAGGAAAAAATTAATACTACCTAAGCAGCCTTCCATAAAAGGGAACCGGGTATCTAATTATCTGTTCAATTAAGGGCTGAAAGATGTCATTAGGATTATAAAAGGGAAAAAAGTAATTATGTTAACTCTAGATATAAGTGAGTGAGTGAGTGAGTGAGTGAGTGAGTGAGTGGGTGGGTGAGCTATTAGGCAATGAGTGAACTTGGGAGTGAGTGGGTGACTATGAATGGGTGAGTGAGTGAGTGAGTGAGTGAGTGAGTTGGGGAGTGAGTGAGTTGGGGAGTGAGTGAATTGGGGAGTGAGTTGGGGAGTGAGTGAGTTGGGGAGTGAGTTGGGAAGTGAGTTGATGAGTGAGGGGGTGGATGAGTTCACGGAAAAGTCGAAAGAGAACATGAATGGGAGGAAGGGAAGGAAAGAGAAAGAGGTAGGGAATGAGTTAACGAAAATGTGAAACTGAATGAATGAGAAAGTATGCTAGTAATTAATTAGTAAGTGAGACTGGAAAGGTAAGACGGAGGAACGTAATTAACAAATGAACATCCACCACCACCACCACCACTAGCTTTGTGTTACACTGCCACATCAATACAGTAACAAAAGTCGCAACTTGCTTTCAGACCAGACCAGACCGTACCAGACCAGGCCAGACCTCTATTGCTGTTTCTCATGATGTAGCACGTGACCTTAGAATCTCCGGATGTCACCACATACACACACACGACCCACTGTCCTATATAATTATGGTCTTGTGGTTAGGAGAGTGGGGTGTTAAGGGGCTGCCAAAACGGATATGCAACAGACGAGGGTAGTGATAAGAAGGGTATAAAAAGAAAAGGATGAGGCGACATATACAGAGAAGTTACTAAGAATGGAAACTCCCAAGATAACAGTGTAAAAGAGAACACGTAGGAGAAAAAAAGAACAAAAGGTTTGAGATTTTATTAGGTTGCAGGAATGTAATATTAAAAAATGCTTATTCTCTTTTACTTCTTTTTTTTATCATCTTCCCCACTAGAAAATAAAAGAAGAGAATATATGATTGAATGTTGAAAAAAGGTAAGAAAAAATATATATACGTATAGCGGTACCAATAGAAAAAAAAAACATGAATGGGACACAGTGGGAAAAAAATATATTTATAAAAAGAGAAGAGGGGAAAAATATTATGAACGGAGCTCAGTGAAAAAATATCGATGAAAAAAGAACGAAAGAAAAAAACGAATGGAGAGAGAGAGAGAGAGAGAGAGAGAGAGAGAGAGAGAGAGAGAGAGAGAGAGAGAGAGAGAGAGAGAGAGAATCATCACTGTGACAGCGCGGCCAATAAACTCGTGTCTCAGATTTCGGGGACCAGTACTAGAGAGGGCAGGAGAGAGCCACAGGGAGAGCCAGGGTGCGCCAGGGTGAGGCAGGGTGATGACTAGCAGCCTTCGAATAGCACTCAAGCAGGCAAGCAGGCAGTGATGAATAAACAGCGGTCGAGTAGAGGTATGTAGCCTTCTTGACCTGCAGGGATGGTCTGGTTGGGGCTCCCTGCCATCCTACACTGAAACGATTATAATTTCATGCCCACTGCTAGTTTTCCTGCCGCTTCGTCCTTGATACTGTTGTTGTTGATATTGTTTTTTTTTCCTCTCCTTTCTGTTCTAGTATATTTGTCCTTCCTTCCATTTATTTATTTTGTTTTCTTCTGCTTAATCTTCGTCTCCGTTCTTGATGTTGTTCTCGCGTTCTTTGTCCTTGCTTTCCTTTATTCTCTGCTTACTCCTCGTTTAATCGCTGTCATTATCTCCCATTCATCGTTCTCTCCCTATCTTCCAATTTTTTTTTTTTTTTTTTTTTTATCTTTTTGTATTCGTCCTCTTCCATCCTCTCCTTGTTTTCATTCCTCCCTTCGTCCTCACGTCTATATCCCCTTCTTCTTCATCCACGTCTTTTCTTCCATCTTCCTCTACGACGTCTCCTTCCAACTTTGTCTCTGTCCTCCTCCTCCTCCTCCTTTTCCTTCTTGGCCTTATCTTATTCCTCCTTTTCTCGCCTGTTTTTTTTTTTTTTTTTTTATCCCCGTCCTCATATCTACCTTTATCTCCATCCTCATCCCTTCCCCCATATTTGTCCCTGTCGTCGTCTGCACCTTTATCTTTTCCTTCGTTTCCTTCTCCACCTTTGTCCCCCTCCTCGTCTTCGTGTCCTCGCCGCCTCCGTCATTGTTTTAGTTTCCTCTCTTCGTCCTCGTCGTCAGCAGCGTACCCTTTGTTCTCATTCCGAATCCGTTCCTATCCTCACTCTAGTCCATCTGGCCAGCACTCTCGGCACGACTCTCATGAACTCCCGGGGGACACGAGGGAGTGGTGGCGACCCTCATGACTGTGTATGTGTGTGTGTGTGCGGCTCATGGCAACGCGCGTGTGTGTGTGTATGTGTGTGTATTTACTATTCATCATGGCTACGCGTATGTATGCGTATATGTATGTATGTGTGCATGTATACCTCCTAACAGCCAACATATGTCTATGCATCATGACTACCACACCTCAACACGTGTGACTGAAGGCCTCCGTGGGAGTATCAGGGCTGGGGTCACATGTCAGGGAGGTGCTTAGGAGGGACAAATGAGGAAAGATAATATAATCAGTGGCGCCGGGATAATGACACCGTCCACCCCTTCCCTGCAGCGGCCGGCCACGCACTGAACTGCTGGGCTGGTGATGGCGGTGGTGGGTGTCTGCTGAGAGCACCACCGTCAGCACCACCACCACCACCACTACCGCCCTCCCGTTGCCCTGGTAACCAGCCGCCGCGTCTCCGATCGATGTCCAGACAGCTGGCGGCTCCGAATTCGCCTGTTCTTTCTTTTTCTTTTTTTTTCTTTTTTACATTTGGGGAGGGAGGGAAGGAGGGAGGGAGGGAGGGGAGGAGAAACGGGTAGGGGAAGGCCAGCACCGGCAGATGATATACCTCCTCCTCCTCCTCCTCGTCGTGTAGTTTCGCACAAGACGAGGACGTGTGTGTGTGTGTGTGTGTTTGTGTGTGTGTGTGTGTGTGTGTGTATACTAGTGACGATGTTTATTGATCTCCCTCTCGTATGATTCAAGTGGATATTGTAAATACTCATGAGACGCACGCCGCCAGAGAGGGAGGCGATTGAGGAAGAAAGGGAGGTAGAGAGAGGCAGGCAAGCAGGCAGGCAAGCAGGCAGGCAGGCAGAAGAGGAAGGTTGCTACAAGACGCCGTCTGCAAGTGACTGTGGAGTAGTGGAAGGCAGAAGGGAGGATAGGAGGATATAAGTGTGTGTGTGTGTGTGTGTGTGTGTGTGTGTGTATCCTACTGAGAACAAAATCATTATTAGCGTGATGAATCGATAAATATGAAACAAAAACGTGAAAAAAAAGGTGGAGAAATGTGCCAATATTCACTCGATCAACCGATAAAAATAACGTTATTATTTTATAGCAAATGACCAACAAACTCGTAAACAATAAACAAAATACATCAACAAATTCACACACACACACACACACACACACACACACACACACAACGTATCCTTTCATCAGACCTTAGAAAAAAACAATCCAGTGTACCCAATGGACTTTAACACTACAAGAAACAAGAAATTAAATATAAATATACAATTCATTCATTCAGTCACCCGCCAGTCAATCCGTCAGTTTGTAAGAAAAAAAAAGTCAGTCAAATGGCCGGTCAGTCAGTTAGTCAGTCAGTCAGTAAGTGAGAAAGATAACCAGCCAATTAAGTACTAAGCAAGAAAGTAAGAAAGAATCAGTTAGTCAGTCAGTCTAACCAACCAACCAGTCAGTCAGTCAGTCAGTCAGCCAGTCACTTCCTCCCTCTCAGCCAGTCACTTCCACCTCATGAGTCAGCCAGTCAGCCAGTCACTTTCTCCTCCTCAGTCGGTCAGTCAGCCACTTACTTCCTCCTCATCAGTCAATCAGCCAGTCAGTCGGTCAGTCAGTTAGTCAGTCACACCCTCGCGCCCTTCCTCTTCCCCTCACCAACACGAGGACGATAGACGAAACTCGAGACTGAAGTTGAAGAATGGCGGTGACTCTGCAAGGTCAAGAAAGGGAGGAGGAGGAAGAGGAGGAGGAGGAGGAGGAGGAGGAGGAGGAGGAGGAGAGCGGAAGGTCAGACTAGGCACCAAAAATAAATGTATAAATAAACGGAAAAATAAATGCAGTAAGGACTTCATATTCTCTCTCTCTCTCTCTCTCTCTCTCTCTCTCTCTCTCTCTCTCTCTCTCTCTCTCTCTCTCTCTCTCTCTCTCTCTCCCTCTCTCTCTGAGGTAACAAAGAAGACTTGAGATGATAATCCAAAACTAAGGGAAATTACTAAAAAAAAAAGAAAAGAAAAAAACAGAACGAGAACAAAAGATGCTGTGAAAGAAAGAACGAAAGAAAAAAAGAATAAATGAATTAATGAATGAATGAATGAAAGAAAAGGAAAACAAAGGAGTACAAAATGTGAAATAAGTATAACAAGATAACAAAGGAAAGGCGAGAGAAAAAATATATATTTAGCATCAAATCCAAGAGAGAGAGAGAGAGAGAGAGAGAGAGAGAGAGAGAGAGAGAGAGAGAGAGAGAGATAATCTTGCTCTATTATGAATGGTGTATTTTTCTTCCTCTTCTGGGTGATGGAAGATTACAGTCGTGATTTTATGAGTTTGAATTATTATTATGGTGATGATGGGAGGAGGAGAAGGAGGAGGAGGAGGAGGAGGAGGAGGAGGAGGAGGAGGAGGAGGAGGAGGAGGAGGAGAAAGGAGAAAGCATGAAAGGAGTACGAGATAAAAGAAGAATAACATGAGGAAGAAAAAAAGAAATATAGAAAAGAAAGATGAAAAGAAAAAATACTAAATCTAACTAGCAAGGAAAACAAAATAAATGGGGAGAGAGAGAGAGAGAGAGAGAGAGAGAGAGAGAGAGAGAGAGAGAGAGAGAGAGAGAGAGAGAGAGAGAGAGAGAGAGAGAGAGGGAGCAATATAATTTAAAGATGACGGTGTGATATAACTTAAAGTGCC
>NC_087154.1:31109526-31119526 GCF_035594125.1 Scylla paramamosain
TCTCTCTCTCTCTCTCTCTCTCTCTCTCTCTCTCTCTCTCTCTCTCTCTCTCTCTCTCTCTCTCTCTGATAATGTTTCAGCCGTGCGTAACGATGAATAAGCGAGCGAGCGAGGGACCCAGAGAGAGAGAGAGAGAGAGAGAGAGAGAGAGAGAGAGAGAGAGAGAGAGAGAGAGAGGACAGATGAGATACAAAATGACCTCAGAAGACAATGAATGGAAGATAGGAAATGATAAAACAAAGACGAATGGCAGAGGATGAAAAAAAGAGGGAAAAAAATGGAGGAAGCGTTGAAAATGAGAGAGAGAGAGAGAGAGAGAGAGAGAGAGAGAGAGAGAGAGAGAGAGAGAGAGAGAGAGTCAAGAAGTAACATTAGGAGCATCGGGTTCGTTTTCCTTTGGTACAAACATGTGAGAGTAACAAATACCATCACCACCATCACCACCATCACCACCACCACCATCACCACCACCACCACCACCACCACCATTACCATCACCATCACCACCAGATATGAATTAAAGCTGAATTAAACATATATACGCAATGAGAGAGAGAGAGAGAGAGAGAGAGAGAGAGAGAGAGAGAGAGAGAGAGAGAGAGAGAGAGAGAGAGAGAGAGAGAGAGAGAAAGAAAGAGAGACTGAAACATATAGTACTTCAACACACACACACACACACACACTATAAATACAATATTCCCACACTTTCTTCCGCAACTTTCTCTGTAATCCTTATTTTTTTTCCCACACAAACACAACACGGACAAAACAATCACAAACACACCTACTTAGAAAAACCGATAGGTGTGTGTGTGTGTGTGTGTGTGTGTGTGTGTGTGTGTGTGTGTGTGTGTGTGTGTGTGGAGACGTAGGTAAGGTCACGTAACAATGAGGAACACACAGGTAACATTAATCTTCATAATTTGGAAGATATTCGATTTATCAGATAGAAAGACACACCGATCAATAACTAGAGAGCAGAGAGTAGAGAGTAGAGAGAGAGAGAGAGAGAGAGAGAGAGAGAGAGAGAGAGAGAGAGAGAGAGAGAGAGAGAGAGAATTTAAGGGAGGGATGTGTCAGCGAACCAAATAAAGAGGAAAGACAAAAGGAACAAGAAAGACGCCAAGAGGAAGAGAGAGAGAGAGAGAGAGAGAGAGAGAGAGAGAGAGAGAGAGAGAGAGAGAGAGAGAGAGTCGTGTCCACAGGCTCTTAGCTGCTATCCATCACTTGGGCGTATTTTCTTCCGCTCAAGAAGAAGGAGGAGGAGGAGGAGGAGGAGGAGGAGGAGGAGGAGGAATAGTGGATGGATGATGGGAAAAGGATTGAGGACGAAAACGAATGTGAGAGAGAGAGAGAGAGAGAGAGAGAGAGAGAGAGAGAGAGAGAGAGAGAGAGAGAGAGAGAGAGAGAGAGAGAGAGAGAGAGAGAGAGAGAGAGGATAACAAAAAGAGGGAAAAAAGGAGTGACAAAGTGGAAGCAATAATTGTCAATAGAAGAAGAAGAACAAGAAGATGAAGAAGAACAAAAACAAGGACAAGAACAAGAACAAGAAGAGCAGCAGCAGCAGTAGCAGCAGCAGGAGGAGGAGGAGGAAGAGGAGGAGGAGGAGGAGGAGGAGGAGGAGGAGGAGGAGGAGGAGGTGATGAGTGATAAGAGGAAACGATGATTCTGTTTGGAGAAGAAACATGAAAATGTGGAAGAAGAAGAAGAAGAAGAAGAAGAAGAAGAAGAAGAAGAAGAAGAAGAAGAAGAAGAAGAAGAAGAAGAAGAAGAAGAAGAAGAAGAAACAGTTAACCCAATAGAAAAAAAAAAAAAAAAAAAAAACAACGAAATGGATACAAAAGAAAAATAAACTCACTAAAACAAAATCAAACTTGAAAGGGAAAGAAAACGAACGAGGAAAAGAAAACGTGGAAAACGAGGAGGAGGAGGAGGAGGAGGAGGAGGAGGAGGAGGAGGAGGAGGAGGAGGAGGATGGCTATGCTCCAAAACAATACTTCTTTCACGTCCATCAACCAACAACTGCAGCAGAAGGAAGGAAGGAAAGAAGGAAAGGAGAAGGAGGAGGAGGAGGAGGAGGAGGAGGAGGAGGAGAGAAATGAAGGGGAAGGGAGAGGAAAGTGGAAGAGAGTGGAAGACGGAGAGCTGGGAAGAGAGGAAATGCCGCAGAGAGGAGCAGAGGAAGGATGGGAGAACGGTGGAGTAGTGAAACAGAGTAAGAGAGAGAGAGAGAGAGAGAGAGAGAGAGAGAGAGAGAGAGAGAGAGAGAGAGAGAGAGAGAGAGAGAGAGAGAGAGAGAGAGAGAGAGGAACAGAACTGAGTAGAGAACGAAGGGAAAGAATGGGTAAATAGTGACAGAAGAGAGAGAGAGAGAGAGAGAGAGAGAGAGAGAGAGAGAGAGAGAGAGAGAGAGAGAGAGAGAGAGAGAGTAAATAACACAAGGAGGCGAAAAGGAAGGAAAGAAAATGTTAGGAAAATCAGTAAAAAAGTGAGAAAGAAAACGGAAAAGGACGTAAAGAACAGAAGAGAACGGATACTGAATAACAGAAGAGGAGAAAATAACAAAAAAAAAGCAAGGAAAACTGAGAAAATAAAGAAAAACATCAGAAAAGTCGACACGATGGAAAGGGAGAGAAGGAAGAAGTAAGGAAAAAAGAGAAAAAGTAACGAGAAAGGATGAATGGAAGAGAGAGAGAGAGAGAGACGGAGAACTAGACAAGAGGAAACAGCAGTGGAAGAGGAGGCAAGGAGAGGGTGGAGAGGGGGAGAGGGGTGGGGGAGTGGAAGAAGGAAAGGAGTGGGTGGATAGGGAGAGAGGGATGGGAGAAGAAAGGAGAGGGGGAGAGGAGAACGCAGTGGAGGCGAGGAAGGGGGTAGTGGAAGAGGAGGGCGTGGTGAGTAAATGTGGGGGAAGAGGTTGTGGAGGGGAGGAGAGAAGCAGTGGAAAAGGAGGGCGTGGTGGAGGGGAGGAGGGAGGGGGGGAACGGTGGCGCCGGCCGATCAGCCCCGCTACCCCCGCAGCGGCGCCACACACTGCTGCTTCCTGCCCGCCACGCCCCTGCATATTCTCAGGACCCCAGCTTCGTTCGCTACGTACAGAACGGGATACTGGTCTGTCTCTCTCTCTCTCTCTCTCTCTCTCTCTCTCTCTCTCTCCACTCCTTCAGTTACCCCTCTCTGTTTTGACATCTCCCATTCCTTTCTTCCTACCTGTATTCTTATCTTTTTTTTATTTTTTTCCCTACTCCTCTTCCTTCCTCCTCTTCTATGCGCCTGTTCTATCGCATTCCTTCTTCTTCCTCTCCGTTCACGTCACTCAGCTGGCTTTCATGGAGGAGGAGGAGGAGGAGGTATAACAAGAGACTCGTTTGAGGGTGGAGGAAAGAAGGAGGAGGAATAACAAGGGAGACACGTGTATGCTTGAAAGGAGGAGGAGGAGGAGGAGGAGGAGGAGGAGGAGGAGGAGGAGGAGGAGGAGGAGGAGGAGAAGGAAGAAAGTTAAAGGGTGCAAGTGGAAGGAGGAGGAAGAGGAGGAGGAGGAGAAGACGTAAGAAATGAAGGCTGAAAATATAAAAAAAGAGGAGGAGGAGGAGGAGGAAGTTCGTATGTGTGTGTGTGTGTGTGTGTGTGTGTGTGTGTGTGTGTGTGTGTGTGTGTGTGTGTGTGTGTGTGTGTAGGTCAGCAAAAGCCGCGTCCAAAAAAAAAGTATCAGAGAGAAGAAGAAAGAGGAGAAGAGGGTGGGAGGAAGGGAGAGAAGGAGGGAGGGAGAGTGAGAGGGAGGAAGAAAGGGAGGGAGGGAGACACCGACAGGAAATCTATCGGGTAATAAAATTTTAAGGAAGCTAAACACCGCGAATAGAGAGACCACTATCAGAGAGAGAGAGAGAGAGAGAGAGAGAGAGAGAGAGAGAGAGAGAGAGAGAGAGAGAGATGGCGGAGGAAGGAAGAAATGAGGAAAGGGAAGGAAGAGCATTAAGTGAGATGGAGGAGGGTGAAGAGGAGGGATGGGGAAGCAGTAAGGGAGAGGAGGGGTGGGAAAAACCGCCAGTTGTGAGGAGGAGGAGGAGGAGGAGGAGGAGGAGGAGGAGGAGGAGGAGGAGGAGGAATCAGGACATAACACAGCCAGCAATAGTTTCCAGGATTCACATTTGGAAAGCCGTGTTAGTCTCCTTCTCCTTCTCCTCTTCCTCCTCCTTCTCCTCTTCCTGCCTTCCAAGAAAGCGGCAAGGAAGACTGCCGCATCGCCCAAAGTGTCCTCACCGCGCCCACACACACGCTCCCCTATACACGCCTAGTAAGTCCTGAACACACACACACGCACACACGACACATTGCCATCATTACATTACAATTTTTTTATTTATTTTTTTTTATATCGTCACTATCTAAAGTTGAAGCTGTAGGATAGTAAAAGTGAAGGATTCTCCCCATCTACCTCACAAACACGGCACATTACCAACCAGCATATCGAGCCAAAATAAGACGATTCCGCATCTCTCGCTACCCTCACAAATTCAAGGTAAAAATGCTCGGTGCACCTTGGTTCCGCTTTCCCTTTCCAGCCTGGCGACCTTAGCTGGGAGGGATGAGTCGGTGGGAGGTGTCTTGCAGTGCTTAGTGTATGGAGAACAGGACCTCTACTGCTACTGTACGTATTTGTAATTTTATTTATCTGAAACACTTCCCCCATGCCGCCATCAAGAAATACAGAGGTGGGGTGAAAAAAAAAAAGAAAAGGACAGAAAGTAAAGAGGAAAAAAAAAGGAAAAATATATACACTACCGCAAACAAGAAAAAAAAACAAAGATAGAAATAAAAGAAAAGTGAAACAAGGCAGGAAGAAAGAATGAATGAAAGAAAGAGAAAAGAAAGAAGAAAAACGTTGAAGATATTACACAGGCCTCAACACGAGAGAGAGAGAGAGAGAGAGAGAGAGAGAGAGAGAGAGAGAGAGAGAGAGAGAGAGAGAGAGAGAGAGAGAGAGAGAGAGAGAGAGAGAGAGAGGAAAAAAAGGTAAGACTATAAAAGATGAAACAGAAGCAACAAAAGAAAATAAAACAGACATAAATAAAACATTCCTAACTTGATTTTAGGAGGAGGAGGAGGAGGAGGAGGAGGAGGAGGAGGAGGAGGAGGAGGAGGAGGAGGAGGAGGAGGAGGAGGAGGAGGAAAAGAAGAAGAAGAAGTAGAAGTGGATGAAGACGATGAGGGAGAGGGATAAAAAAGAACAGATGAGGAGGAGGAGGAGGATGAGGAGGAGGAGGAGGAGGAGGAGGAGAGCGTGAGAGGCGGGAGAGGCAAAGATGAAAGAAGGAGCATAGCTTGCGGCCAATGGGAGGGATGGCCTTGGAACATGGAGTGAGGAGGAGGAGGAGGAGGAGAAAAGAAAAGGGAAGGGGAGAAAGAGGATGAGAAGGAGTAAGAGGAGTAAATCGGGAAAAAAGGCTGAGGAAAGTGAAGAATAAAAGATGAGAGGAGGAAGAAGAGTAAATCATGGAAGATTGGAGGAAAGAAGGGAAGAGGAGAAAGGAAAAGGAAGGAAGAAAGGAAGGAACAGGAGAGGAAAAAAATAAAATAGAAATCCTGAAACCTGAAAGAAAGAGAGCATAAACCGAGAGAGAGAGAGAGAGAGAGAGAGAGAGAGAGAGAGAGAGAGAGAGAGAGAGAGAGAGAGAGAGAGAGAGAGAGAGAGAGAGAGAGAGATGTGGGAGTTTTCTCGTTTTCCAAGGTCAAGGGAAACTGGAGGAAAAATGAGGGAGGCTGTCGAATATTTCCCTCCATCGTGAGAGGCGGAGGAGGAAGATGAAGAAGAAGAAGAGGAGGAGGAGGAGGAGGAGGAGGAGGAGGAGGAGGAGGTTGAAAAGGTAACAGATGTATAGTAGAAAACAGCACAAGAGGCAGTAGAATGACTAACAGTAGTAGTAGTAGTAGTAGTAGTAGTAGTAGTAGTAGTAGTTGTACCAGCAGCGAAACATACTGAAAAGGAGGAGGAGAAGAGGAGGAAAAGGAAGAGGAAGAGGAAGACGAGGGAGAAAAGGAGGAGGAGGAGGAAGAGATGTAACTCTCATTTCTCTCACTGGCCAGATAGCGTGAAGCACTGTGGGAAAATTATAACATCAAGAGAGAGAGAGAGAGAGAGAGAGAGAGAGAGAGAGAGAGAGAGAGAGAGAGAGAGAGAGAGAGAGAGAGAGAGAGAGGTGGGGGGAATGTGTGTTCCATTTTCCTTCTCTAATCTAAATTTTTCCCCTTTATTCTCTCTCTCTCTCTCTCTCTCTCTCTCTCTCTCTCTCTCTCTCTCTCTCTCTCTCTCTCTCTCTCTCTCTCTCTCTCACCACAAATACACAAAATCTTGTTGGTAGTATCACATTTCTCCTTCTTTCTAATTATTTCTCTTCCATCTCCTTCCTCTCTGGAGTAACCCACCACACCACTTAACACAAAACAACACGAAACAAGGCAATTCATGAGACGAAACACACAGTAAAAATTAACCTCACATTTTACCTCACCGTCACGAGGATGCCTATGTACAATATTTTGAAACACTTCTACGCACCACCTGCACTTCTTCCAAAAGGGCTCTAGTTGAAGTGACGCCGGCTTTTAAGGGTGGTTTTTTTTACGGTTCCAGTGATAGATTAATAAGTCTTCCACATTATTAACAGGATAAAAACTCTTGAGAATCCGGCTAATGACCTCTGTGACCTTTGGAAATAGCCATGGTAAGACAGCGGACCGTTTCTCAATACAAGCCATAGTATTACACGTCGGTAGGAAAACTCGCCGCTTCTCGCCCTACACAGAAGTTTTCATACCTCATAAGTTATCTCACAAGTTTATGCACATTCTTAGAGAACTCGCGAGGACTCTTAAATAACCCCCAACGCTTGAGAAATACGAGTCCTAGCTTCATTCCTCCGTCAGCCTCTTCTGGATGGAGGGCTCTCTTAACCATCCCACGCCTTTCCTTAGCTCTGGTTCCTCTTTGCCCCCTCCACGAGTTTATTGTCCTACACCTCTTACTTTAGATCGGCCGTGCTTCTAAAAAAATCTTATCTCTAACATTTCACAGGCTGTAGTGAGGAATTATTTGGGCTTTCAATGGTGCTTTCAGGATTCCGGTAATATTGTAGTTTAACCCTATCACTGCCATTTCACACGTCTTTCTGCAATCATTAACCACTTTGAAACATCTTTCCTTGTTTCACAGCCGGGTGCAAATACTGTACAGGCTAGAAATTGCAAAATGTACTCTTTTTATGCCTTTTCTTTTTTGTAGATGTTTATAAAGACTTCATACATTGCTTTTAGTAGTGTGAGTAAACAAGGATTCCGCACTAAAGAAATCACTTCTCCTCCTCTCTGTGGCTTTTGAAAATAATCTTGATGAGAGAACAAAGCGTTTAAGACCAGGGACCTACGAGTAATTGCTGTAGCTTATCACCAACGATGTTACGTAGAGGGAAAAAGAGCTGCTGATTGTTTGCTCATATTTTCTTCTCCTAAACGCCTTGTTCTCTCAACTGGACAATTTCTAAAGATCCCAGAGATGATTACTCTTACTTTCATGAATTTTAATGATATTTTCTTCCCATTGATGACACAAAACCCTTGCTAATCCATCAAACCATGAAAACGTCATTGAAAAACCCTAGTAACTTCCACTACAACCTCTTAAAAGCAGACGAGATAACGCCCTGATACATTTGGGAAAACGGAATTTGTGCTTCTCTCTCTCTCTCTCTCTCTCTCTCTCTCTCTCTCTCTCTCTCTCTCTCTCTCTCTCTCTCTCTCTCTCTCTCTCTCTCTCCACTACAGGTCATTTAAGAGCAGGAGGGAGAGGACAGGTCACAAAGGCGGATGTTGTGCAGTGTCCCCGTCAGCGTGTTGTGTGGTCAGTCCTCCAGCCTGCTTCTGAGGGAGTGATAATGACGGAATGGCGTGAGGCTCTGACTAGGAGGAAAGGCCAGCGGATTTCCTAGTCTCTCTCTCTCTCTCTCTCTCTCTCTCTCTCTCTCTCTCTCTCTCTCTCTTGCGTATTTCCTTCTTCCTCCTCGTAAAATCGCCCATTCCCTCTTCTTCCTTCCTTCCTTCCTTTTTCCATTGTTCATCTTTTCCAAGAACCCCGATAGCTCCTCTCTCTTTCTCTCTTTCTCTAAATTCCCTTGTGTCCCCCTCAGTTCCTCCTCTCTCACCCTCCCTACCCCCATCTGACGATTCTTTTCCCTCCCCCCACTGCCAGGAATCCAAATGGGAGGAAAAGAAATAAATCCACCAGAAGATGATGGGAAATGTGAGAGAGAGAGAGAGAGAGAGAGAGAGAGAGAGAGAGAGAGAGAGAGAGAGAGAGAGAGAGAGAGAGAGAGAGAGAGAGAGAGAGAGTGTAAATGAATGAATAGATGAACAGATAGAGATAATGGTGGTGATGATGTGGTGATGGTGATTGATGAGCAGACGAGCGGTGGTGGTAGTAATGATGGTGATGGCGATGGTGATGGTGATGGTGATGGTGAAAGCAAACAAAACATTAGGAAGCTTGTATGGTTGATGTTACCATAAAGCAGTGGTGATGACAGTGCTGGGTGGTGAATGATGATAATGAAGATGATGATGATGATGATGATGATGATGATGATGATGATGATAGCAATAACAATAATGAGAAACAACACCAAAACAAATAAAAAAAAGTCATACTAATAATAGTTAGGAATAGAACAAAAAAATAAATAAAATAAAATAAAACAAACAAAATCATAATTGTAGTTCTGGAGACTAACAATATTAACGACGACCATGATAGTAAGCAACACCCAAACAACACAATCAGCGTAACAACCTTTAGTGGCAATGGTAGTTGGAGACAGCAATTTTAGTAAGCAAAGGTAGTACTAGTTGTAATGGTAGTCAGCAATAGTAATGAGACGAGGCAGTACTGGTAACAACGGCAGTCAGTCAGCGAAGGCAGTACTGGTAGCAAAGATACTCAGCAAAGACATACTGTACTGGAGGCAACGGTAGCAGTGAGTACTCAGTTAAAAACATCACCCTATTCACCACTACCACCACCAGCTTGTCCTCCTCCTCCTCCTTGTCCTCCTTGTCCTCCTCTCCTGGTCCTCTTCACCCCACAGACACAGAGGCGCGCCCCCGGGGACTGCCGCGTGAGGGGGTGTAAGGCCTGCCAGATGTTTGTATATCATTTGACTTCCCGCCTTTGATGCATTTGCCATGAAACATTCAGAGAATAAACAAACCAGCATGGGACGGTGTGCTGTTGACCTGCCTCATTCACGCTGCTGCCATGTCTACCTCCTTCTCCTCCTCCTCCTCCTCCTTCTGGGTTCTCCCTATACCTCCTCACCTCTCATCCTCTTTTTCTCTCACTCTCCGCTTATTATTTATTTTCTTTCCTTCCTCGTCTTCCTGATCTTCTTTCTTCTATACCTTCTTCTTGTTCTACTTTTCTAGTTTTTCTCCTCATCTTTCCCCAACTAATTTTGTTGCTCCTACTCCTCCTCCTCCTCTTCTTCTTCTTCCTCATTCTCCTACCGACGACAACCCCTTTCTTTTTTTTTTTTTTTAACGTAATATTCCCCATATTTCTCCTTTACCTAATTTTGCCTCCCCTACTCCTCCTCCTCCTCCTCCTCCTCCAGCTACCATTACAACTCCCTGCTCCTTTCCTTCCATCTTGCTGCCGCCTCTCTCTCTCTCTCTCTCTCTCTCTCTCTCTCTCTCTCTCTCTCTCTCTCTCTCTCTCTCTCTCTACTATTTATGCTCATTTTTGCTTTTTCTTCTTTTTATTCGTGTTTTTCCTCTTCATTTAACTTTTTTTTTCTTTTTAATTATACTTCTTTTCTATTTATCTTCTGTTCACTTTACCTTAATTTTCTTGCTTGCCTTATCCCCCCCCCCTCTCTCTCTCTCTCTCTCTCTCTCTCTCTCTCTCTCTCTCTCTCTCTCTCTCTCTCTCTCTCTCTCTCTTTCTCTCGACAAC
>NC_087154.1:31122026-31152026 GCF_035594125.1 Scylla paramamosain
TTTTTATTTACTGGAAAATATATTCTTCACTTATTTACTTATTTTTTTATTCCGTATTACATTTTTTCTCTCTCATTTCCATATTTCTTTTGTTTTTTATAACTGTTCACTTCATATCCATTCTCCCTTTTTTTTTTCCTTAATTTTTTTCTAGTATTATTTAGTTATTTATTTTACTTTTTTACTGCTACGTATTATCCCGCGGTAGTGTGAGAGATACATTTTTCCTTTTATCGTTTATGCACCAAAACATCTTGATCATTCACGTTTTCTGTTGCTGTTGCTGTTATGTTCACTTATTCACGACGCCTTGCGATAGTTCCCAATATACTCGTACGTGTAATTATTTTTGATTTTTCCCTTTCGATTTCTCATTGCTTCGCGTCTATGATATTAGCATATGAGAGAGAGAGAGAGAGAGAGAGAGAGAGAGAACCTACACACCTTACTTTTCAAAACCTTACAAATATAAATCCTGTTGAAGTCAATGGATCAATTAAATAACGTAGGCTTCAAAATTAGTGAAGACTGAGTACTGCGATATTAGAAGACCCGATGACTTTCTGTGTGTGTGTGTGAGATACGTTTTCTCTCCCACCAACCTCCCGGGAACAAGAGAACAAGAGGCAGCAGAGGCAGTAATCAGACAGACATGTGGTACTATACGACCTTTAATACTCTTAATAAGTAATATTCTCTCTCTCTCTCTCTCTCTCTCTCTCTCTCTCTCTCTCTCTCTCTCTCTCTCTCTCTCTCTCTCTCTCTCTCTCTCTCTAGTCGTGAGGTTCATATTACGTTTTTGTTAAATTCCCTTGAAGCCGAGTATTGTGATAGAGGTAAAGATTTCTCATTCTCCTCTCTCTCTCTCTCTCTCTCTCTCTCTCTCTCTCTCTCTCTCTCTCAATCATGGTAAGGGGATTTCATGGGTAGATTTCGTGATATTGTTACACGAAAGGATTCTATTGGTGGTGGTGGTGATGGAGGAGTGAGTAGGAGGAGGAGGAGGAGGAGGAGGATGTGAAGATGACAGTGATAGTAGTAGTAGTAGTAGTAGTAGTGGTGGTGGTGGTGGTGATAATAAGAGAGCGGCAGTGAAAGTAGTCGTGTTGGTGGTGATGAAATCTATATGGGTAAGATAAACACTCCTCCCCTCAACACTAACACACAGCAGTAGGAGTTATTATACAAGGAAAACACCCTTGTCCCTGAATACTTACGGCCCAGATTTACAAGCGCTGCCACCACTGCCCACCGAGGGGTTACAGGTGATGACAGACAGCAGTGGATCATTTACTCATTAACTCCACCATGGCCTGTTTGATGGCACTGAGGCACGTGTCAAGAGCATAAGAATGAAGGAGACTGCAAAAGGCTGGTTGGTCTACACTGGTCTACACTTGTACTACTCACAAACGTCCTATCATTGCCAACCTTCCTATCGTCACCTGTCTTCCCTAGCCATTTAATCATCTAACTTCCTCTTGAAACTATCTAAACTACCTAGCATGTTGGCGGTGACTGCTAAGCCTATTCTACTCATCCACCACTCTGTTTGTGCACCAATTTCTGCCAAACTCTTTCATAAACCAGAACTTGTCGAGGTTATATCCATTACCTCGAGTTCTGTCCTGATTGCGAACGTCATTTATATTACCTTCGTTAGTTCCTTTTTACCACTTCAAATACTTCTATCATGCCCCTGCGCACCATTAAAATTAAATTCGTTAATTGGCCCGTATGGGGATCGAACCCACGACATCCGCGTTATTAGCACGGCGCTCTAACCAACTGAGCTAACAGGCCGGTTGTGACACAGAGCCTTCTCACCTTTATGATTCTGAAAGGTCATAGAGATAATTAGCCGGGTTCTCAGGTGTTTCTCCTGTTAATAATGTAGAAATCTTAGTAATCTAGCACTAAAATCATAAAAACACTTAAAAAAACCGCGTAACTTCAACTACAGTATTTTGAAGTAGTAGAAGTGAAGCGCAGAAGTGTTTCAGAATATGGCTATTATCCCCACTAATCTGTAGAAGACACAAGGCAACGCAGTGGAGGGAAATGACGACAAGATATCCCTCAGTTTCTATTCCCTTTATACATCGAAAAAAAAAAAAAAAAATCTGGACTTCATGACAGTATCTCCCATAATGTCCTTAATATAAAACTGCTGATTAGTCTTTATGTTAACTTCTGTTCCCTCAATGGCATAGAAAAAAAAAAAGCAGCTGAGATTTGTGACAGCAACACTCTTTCTCATGTAAGAGAGGCAGTGTACAAGTGATAAAAAAAAAAGTAGAGAAAAGGTCCCATTGAAGAAGCCACTCACTTAAAAAATATATATGGCCAGAAGGGTTAATCAATATTAATTAAAGGAGATACAGTCGTGGTCTCAATGTCTCTACTGTGCCTCACCTTCCCACAGAAAGAAGAGTACTGATGAGGAAATGTTTACTTAAATGTTCAATATAAGTGCTTTGTTTTAAACTCCACATCGATGGTGCCAGGGCGTGCTGGTCCCTCCTCCTCGCCTCCTTCAAGACATGACGTATAAAAGAAAAACAGGTGTCACTTTCATGAGAGAGAGAGAGAGAGAGAGAGAGAGAGAGAGAGAGAGAGAGAGAGAGAGAGAGAGAGAGAGAGAGAGAGAGAGAGAGAGAGAGAGAGAGAGAGAGAGAGAGAGAGAGAGAGAGAGAGAGAGAGAGACAGAGAGAGACAGAGAGAGAGAGAGAGAGAGAGAGAGAGAGAGAGAGAGAGAGAGAGAGAGAGAGAGAGAGAGAGAGAGAGAGAGAGAGAGAGAGAGAGAGAGAGAGAGAGAGACTTTAGGATTGTATGTGTACTTACCAACATTTTCTTCTTTCTTCCTTCACTCTTTGGTCACCAATCCTGTGTGTGTGTGTGTGTGTGTGTGTGTGTGTGTGTGTGTGTGTGTACTGAGGAAACAAGAGAAGATGATATTAATTATTTCAGCCTTGAGCATTATAATGATTATTGAAACGAAATGAGTAGTTTTCCTTTAAGATTACAGATAATTAAATCATGAAAAGTAAAAGAATAGTGGTATAAAAAGTATATATCAATCAACAGTGTGTTTTTCGTGTCTTAATTTCTTTTAAAAGTGAAATATGGTTATCAACTATCCAACACTTCCAAAAATTAGAAAGAATATTTTACAGATGTACAATGACTGTTCTTCAAGTAAGGAACATGTGCCTATTATCGGCTAGAAATTTTGATCTTAAAAGATAAAGAGGACGACAAGGAGGAGGAGGAGGAGGAGGAGGAGGAGGAGGAGGAGGAGGAGGAGGAGGAGGAGGAGGAGGAGGAGGAGGAGGAGGAAACCGTTACTATTACTGCTTAAATAACAACATAAACACCACCACCACCACCACCACCAACAACAACAAAAACAACATCAGCAACAACAACAACAACAACTATACCCCGCCAAAAAAAAGAAAGAAGCATACACAACAATGACACTACGTAATTTCAATAATGCTGAGTTAAACTAAAAAAAAAAAAAACACACACACACATTAAAAACATAGATATCACCACTTTTTCCCCTACATAATAACCTTCCCCTTATTCCCCGCCCAGTCTCTCCAGTGCATCCTTGACGTCACAGAAATCAGACCTTCCTTGGCAGTGAGTGAAATGGACACAACACATGGCTTTCAATATGCACACTGCCGCCCATTGTTCCTCCCGGGGCCGTGTTTCTTCCTGGGTGGCAGCAGCTGCGGGCGCTCCTACGTGCCTGGTGGGGCGTTTGATGCTAAAATTGGTATTCTTTGATCTTTACAGTGGACGATTTTGGATGCTAAATTTGAACGGGCTGGGTATAAAAAATTGCGTGTTCTTTGATGCTTAAAATCTTTAGTAGTGTTCTTTGGTGCATGCTACACTGCGTAAATGGAAATTAAATAGATTGATGCTAAATTTAGTATAGGAAGTATAGATAACGTAGTGTACAATAACGGTAAAATTGACGTTGCTTTTTATTTATTTATTTATTTATTTATTTATTTGTTTGTTTTTGTTTATTTATTTTTATCTATTTATTTATTTATTAATACTATTATTATTTTTTTTTTGGTGTTAAGGAAATTGTTTTAAAAGTGAAAATGTGAAAAAGCTCGCTCAACTTGACGCTCAAAAAGAATAAATATAGAAAAATGTATATAGATAAATAAATAAATTAATAAATAAATAACAAAGAGTTAAAGAAAAAAAGTTTGCCAATTTAAATCCAGAGGTGCCATGATCCTCCTTCCTTGAGACATTTCAAGACGAAAAAAGGAAGGAAAACAAAAACGGCGAGAGTTCCAGACTTCAAATGTGACAGAGATGACAGACAAGATACTGGTTAACCTTTGCATCAGTAAGCTGGACAGAATAATGGTGGGAATGAGTAGAAAGTCTTGTGTAGCGCGGTCACAGGAGGAAAGGAGGCACCTAGCTCGTAAATTGAGAAGAGTAGTGATGGGAACAAAGCACGAACGAAAAAAAATGAAACGATGGACGTGTTACTGGCCTAAGGAATGATCAGTAAATACTCTACGGGCGAATAACACTACAGTCTAATGCTAAATATACGAGAATGAAAAAGAAGAAGAAGAAGAAAAAAGTAATGTTGCAAACTGTAGTACCAAATTAGACACTGATGTCTTAATTGTTCTAGACAGTAAAAAAATATGAATGAATAAATAAATAAAGATAAAAGAAAAAAGAAAAATCCAAAGATATTAAACAAAATTGCAACAACAAAATCGACTAACAAACCTAGTATCTAAACTCAACTATGCTAAATAAATAAATAAAAATACTAATGTTGGACTGTGACACTAAAAGCAACACTCGCATCTGTATTCAGTGGCTGTACTTATGATATACACCTGGCCATTACACGACGATTTATAGCAAATTCATGAGAAGAAAAAAAAGCAGTCCATATACTCCACATTTCCCTCTCCTGGTCATTTACATAGGACAGATATTTACATGAAAAAAGCTGCTTGATGCATTACCGTCTTTCTATATGACACTTATTTGCAATATTTCTTTACTTCATCACTCTATCTCGTTTTTTTGTCTTACGTAAATGATACAGTACTAAGATATCACAGCGCTTTATATAAATAATAGTAATATAAACAACAACAGTACTTTATGATATAGCTATCGAGTAGTAACAGTTGTGGTTGTAGTAGGACGAAAGATGAGGGGAAAAAAGTGGTTGTAGTAGTGGTTATAGTAGTAGTAGTAGTAGTAGTAGTAGTAGTAGTAGTAGTAGTAGTAGTAGTAGTAGTAGTAGCAGTAGTAATAGTAGTAATACTAGTAGTAGTAGTAGTAGTAGTAGTAGTAGTAGTAGTAGTAGTAGTAGTAGTAGTAGTGGTGGTAGCATCATCATCAGTAGTGGTAGTAGTAGTAGTAGTAGTAGTAGTAGTTGTTGTTGTTGTTGTTGTTGTTGTTGTTGTTGTTGTTGTTGTTGTTGTTGTTGTTGTTGTTGTTGTTGTTATGATTTTCGAGGAGGAGGAGGGGGAAGAGGAGGAGGAGGAAGAGGAAGAAGATAAGACGAAGAAGAAAATAAGAGAAAGAAGACAAGTAGCAGCAACAGTAGCAAACAGCAACAGTAGTAGTACTATCAACAAAACTCACATAACTATAATGCACTAAACTTTTTTTATTATTTTTTTCAACAGAAGCTTATACCCAAATTGACAACGCATTGCATTTTCCTTCCTTCCATTCATTACAGCGTCGGGCCACTTCACATTAGTAAGATTACACCCCTTCCTCTGAAATGCTTCGTTCTCTCACCCTGACTGTTTTTCAAGGCCACAGAGATGATTAACCAGATTCCCTCGAGTGTTTCTCCTGTTAATAATATAGAAACCATGTTAATCTGTCACTAGAGCCATAAAAAAAGCTCTTAGGAACCCCGTATCACTTCAACTAGAGCTTCTGGAAAATAGTGGAGGCGCGGCGAAGAAGTGTTTCAGGATACAGCATACATACGCGAGCCCACACGCTTTCCATATCGCGGTGATCAACGGTGACTTTTACGAGTGTCCTTCATAACGCGGCTGCCTGTTTATGAATACTTGAGGGAGGGAAAATGGATATCCGCTGAATAATACTACATACACACACGACCATCCCAGCAATTCCCATCCGGCCGTCCATTAAGCTCCCTACACACGCACACACACACACACACACATTCTAGTCCTAAGCTCTGTGTGTGTGTGTGTGTGTGTGTGTGTGTGTGTGTGTAGGGAGAGGAGGGTTCTGTTCTCTGGGGACCTTCGATATAAGGAGAGTAAATAATAAGTAGGCAAATATTTCAACAAAAGGGACGTTAACAACCACAATAAATGTAAATACATGCCACGAGAGTACAGACAGAATACAGCAGTGGCGACGTACATATGTCACCAGCAACAGTAAAGGTATCGAGACCACGTACATTAATTACTACTACTGTTTCTACTTTTACTACTATCACTATCTACTACTTTTACGACTACAACTACTATTACTACTACTACTACTACTACACCTACTACAACTTCTTTATTATCACCACCAC
Organism: Scylla paramamosain; assembly: GCF_035594125.1. Taxonomy (NCBI): domain Eukaryota; kingdom Metazoa; phylum Arthropoda; class Malacostraca; order Decapoda; family Portunidae; genus Scylla; species Scylla paramamosain. The sequence goes on from NC_087154.1 coordinate 31,128,625, forward strand.
CACCACTACTACTATTACTGCAACGACAATAACTGCTACTACTACTACTACTACTACTACTACTACTACTACTACGCAAAATTGCAGCGATAGATGAAAGAGGATTACAACAGTCACGGGAACAGGAAAAAGTATTCATATTTGTAAATGTAAAAGAAAAACGGAAGGTAAAAATGTTGCAGCGTATAAAACAGAATACGCAATTACATGGAAAATAAATAAATATATATGTATATTACAGAATCACGGGAAGGAGAGAGAAAAATAGAGAAAAAAAGGTCAGGTAGAAAGGATCATGGCAGCAAGTCAATCACGCCAAAGGTCAGTACGGGAGGAGGCGTAAAGGAAACCAATGCATCGAAAAATTAGAAAAATTCATGACTTTTGCACACCAGAGCTTCAGAGAGAGAGAGAGAGAGAGAGAGAGAGAGAGAGAGAGAGAGAGAGAGAGAGAGAGAGAGAGAGAGAGAGAGAGAGAGAGAGGATACTGATAATACTGTTCCAATCCGTAACTCAGCAGCACTAGGATAATTAATACTATAATCTAGCTAGAAGTTAAACAAAACCCACAAAACCCACCCACCCACACACACACACACACACACACACACACACCCACCCATCCACACACACACACACACACACACACACACACACACACACACACACCCACCCACCCACCCACCCACACACACACACACATGGCAGATGGGTCTCTTCATAATGACTCTTGACAGCTGCTTATGTAACTTTTAGCAGACCTTTCCTGAGTCTCCAGGTTAATTTTCCACCTGGCTGCTGATTAAAAAATGGGCGACCCTTTTTAACGTGCTGCGCGGAATGGACCCCAGGTGATGTTACAGCAAGCGTCTGGTCAACAATCTGCCTCCACAACGGGTCCTTATCTAACTGGCAGCACTTTACTCCACCTGCTCATCTGTCCTCATTAACAGCTTCCTTCCTGAGACTTTCCTTCACCGTGTCCGCAATGGATTTTATTACGATTTTCCTGAGCGCTTCACTGATGCAAATGTGACGACAATCCGCGGTATGGCTTAGCGGAGTTCAGTCTTCAAGATGGAGGCGAGGTGTCACGGGCCATCTTCCTTGCTGGGCCGCAACTGGTACTTGGAGTTTTTCGCTCTTTTTCCCTTGGTCCCGTATTAGAAACGCTTTGCTCTCTCGCTGCTATTTCTAAAGACCACAGAGATGAGTAGCCAAATTCTCAACGCTGTTTCTCCTTTTAATAATGTAAAAATTTTGTCCGTCTTTCACTAAAACGATAGAAAACACCCTTAAAAACAGTGTAGCTTCAAATAGAGCCTTCTGAATGTAGAGGTTTGGCGCAGATTTGTTTCAGAATATGGTCCATGGCCTCGTGATGACAGCAGACTTCTGGATCTTATCTCCAGTGATGTATTAAAAACATTGTCCTGTACGAAGCAACAACCTCCACGAAGTCCCAGGCTGTGTCGGTGACAGATCTGACTTCCGCGTTTCCTGTCCTTCAGCATCTCATGTTTCTGTGGTGGTCGGAGGGACACAATCATCTCGTCAAAGAAAAAAAAAAAAAAAGTAAAAAAAAAAAGTCCTCGCACTTCTTTCTCCGGTTTCCCTTGTTCAGTCTCTCTTGTAATGATTCTTTCACCAGTTTCTCGTTGCTGCATTCCTCTACAGTTTCTTTATTTGTGTGTGCGTGCTCCGTCTTCCTGTCTGATGGCTTTGACCTCCAGTGGGTTGGCTGACCGAGGAGACGGGGCAGGCCTGTCAAAGTGCTGAGAGCAAGACAAGCCACAGGTGACGGATACTCACACACCATCGCAGGAAAAGCTTCTTCTCTTCTACGGAATTCTTAGTTGCGTTACTTTTCAAAGGTTCAAATTATCTGCACAGAAGATTATATTTTATTCCTATTTTGCAGCAATATCTTAGTTTCATTCAATACTGGTTTGTGGCAAAACTAAGTTACTTATGTGACCTCTTCGTCTCGTGCACCCTGCCTGGGCCTCAATGCGGTGCGTGTTTATTGCCTCGTAATGGTTAGATACTCTTCCTTCCCACTCCTGCAGGCAGCCGCCAGTCGCTGTCCTCCTAACCTTTGGAAACAGTTCACGTCTTCTGGTAAACTATCTGGTACTATTCACATCTGAAAAAGCTCAATCTTACGCTCCGCTCTGACTAATACTGAGTGATACTGGAACACCTGACGTAACTTATGACTTCCAGGTAAACAGACAAAACAGCAACAAGGGCCCAACGCTACCTCAGCGCGCTAACAAACACGTCCTTCACCACGGTCTGGTTATAACTTCTTAATTGCCTGGATGCCTGAGTCTAATGAGAAGAGCACCAATTAAAGTTTTGTATCTGACTGAGGCATTACGTTACTGTTTACTGACGTTAGGATAGCAGCGCCATATGACCTCTATGTTGGGTCGCCATAAATGAAATCAATCAATCAATACCGTTTTGATAGTGTTTCCGGGTTAGCGAGGGAGGGATGAAGAGAGAGAGGGGAAGTCTCAAGGTGAGTGGGCGTACAGGGAGGGGAGGGGAAGTGAGGGGACTGGGGAGTGAGTCTGGAAGAGTAAGCAGACTGCCTTTATATCTTCAAAGAGATGAGGGAGAGTAAAGGAGAACTGATCAAACAATAGGTACTTAAGGTATGGTTGAGAGTCTTGCGTTTTTTCAACAAACATTGACCTGAGGCTCCACAAACACCGCCACAAACACAACAGCCTCCGCCACTACTAGTATCACTACTCTGATGCCATAACTAACACTGCTATCAAATATAAAGGAAGAACAAACAAGTGAATAACCTGATGGTGCTTACACGGCTGTTTATAATAACGTGATCTTCATAGACAAACTCCTTAAGATTTTTTTTTTTTAATCTTTCGGGGAGTCGAGATGAAAACTGGCACTGTTAGATTCTTGTATCAAAAGTAAGAAAACGGAGGTGAATTTTACACTAGTCACACCCTGAACCAGACAAAGGCGACGGTACTAACCAGGAGGAGGCAATAGACACAAGGAGGAGGTAGTAGGCACCTGCCGGAACGATAATTACTCCCAGTGAGGTCTAAAGCACTGGATCAAGGGATGTTGTGAACCTATCATTAAACCCAGCTGCGACCTCACTGAACGTAAACTTAGTATTGTTCAGTGCCTCAAAAACTCAATTCCTCCATCTATCAACTCGACATAACCTTCCAGATAACTGTCCCCTCTTCTTCAGTGACACTCAACTGTCTCTCCTTTCTACGCTGAACATCCTCGGTCTGTCCTTTACTTATAATCTGAACTGGAAACCTCACATCTCATCTCTTGCTAAAACAGCTTCTATGTAGTTAGGTGTTCTGAGACGTCTCCGCCAGTTTTTCTCACCCTTCCAGCTGCTAACTCTGTACAGAGGCCTTATCCGTCAACGTATGGAAGATGCTTCACATGTCTGGGAGGATTCCACTCATACCACTCTTCTAAACAGGGTGGAATCAAAAGCTTTTCGTCTCATCAACTCTTCTCTTGTAATTGACTGTCTTCAGAATCTTTCTCATCACCGCAATATTGCATCTCTAGCTGTCTTCTACCGCTATTTTCATGCTAGCTGCTCTTCTGATCTTACTAACTGCTTGCCCCCCTCCTCCCGAGGCCTCTCTGCACAAGACCTTCTTTCTCGCACTCCTATTCTGTCCACCTCTCTAATGCAAGAGTTAACCAGTATTCACAATCATTCATCTCTTTCTCTGGTAAACTCTGGAACTCCCTGCCTGTTTCTGTATGTCCTCCTTCCTGTGACTTAAATTCCTTCAAGAGGGAGGTTTCAAGACACTTATCCTTCAATTTTTGACTGACGCTTTGGATCCTGTTCGGGGACCTGCATCTCAGTGGGCCTTTTTTTTTTTTTATTGGATTTTGTTGCCCTTGGCCGGCGTCCCTCCTGCATAGAAAATAGAAAAAAGGTCGCCACATGGTTAAAACATTTCCCAAAGCAAAAACTCAGATATCTCAATTAAGAAAAAAAAATGTAGGCAGGTTATAAGGTGACGATAAGCTGTACTATTCTAAAAAAAAAAAAAGAGACTGGATGAAAAAAAAAAGAAAAAGAAAAAGAAAAACGAACTCCCTTACCCATCCTCCCTCCAGTCGTGGATTGGGAGGAGGGATGTAGCAGGGAAGAAGTGCCACGCAGCAAGGAAAAAATGTCTTACTAGTATAGTAGAACATTTACTACGTGTTCTCTCCGGCAGACCTCGGGCAACTACAGTCATGCTTAAAGGTCAGAGAGAGAGAGAGAGAGAGAGAGAGAGAGAGAGAGAGAGAGAGAGAGAGAGAGAGAGAGAGAGAGAGAGAGAGAGAGAGAGAGAGAGAGAGAGAGAGAGAGAGAGAGAGAGAGAGAGAGAGAGAGAGAGAGAGAGAGAGAGAGAGAGAGAGAGAGAGAGAGAGACAGAAAGACAGAAAGACAGAGAGAGAGAGAGAGAGAGAGAGAGAGAGAGAGAGAGAGAGAGAGAGAGAGAGAGAGAGAGAGAGAGAGAGAGAGAGAGAGAGAGAATCTGATTACAAGAGAAGTATGAGGAGAAAGAGGAGGAAGGAGAAAAACACTGAGCTTTTCCTTCTAGACTGGGGATAGGAGGAGGAGGAGAAGGAAGAGGAAGAGGAAGAGGAGGAGGAGAAGGAGGAGGAGATAGGTGCATGTAAGAGGAAAAGTGTAACAAAGAAAAATGGGCAGAAGGAAGATGAGAAAGAAGAAGATAATGACGATGATGATGATAAGGAGGATGAGGAGGAGGAGGAGGAGGAGGAGGAGGAGGAGGAGGAATGAGGAAGAGATAAAGGAGCCGAGGGGTAAAGAAACAAGGGAAAGATTGAGAAGAGACGGGAATAAAACGGTAAAGGTGGATATGGAGGAGGAGGAGGAGGAGGAGGACGCTGGAAGGAAAAAAATTAAGGACCATACAAGACTAAAAAAAAAAAAAGGAAATATAACCTTATATACAAAAAAAAAAAAAAAAAAAAAAAATTATAAAGAGGGTATTTGCTTACCTGCTACTACTACTACTACTACTACTACTACTATTATATTTGTAGCCGGGAGGACAAAAAAAAAAAAAAAACAGGTGGAATAAGGGAAAAGGTTACAATCATTTACCCTTCAGGACGTTCAGGAGAAAATAAAGAGGAGAAAAGCAGCGGAACGAAAACAAACTGAGGTAAGAAATATCACATGAAGAAAGGAAAGCTGGATAGAGAGAAAAAAAAAAGAAAACGAGGTCACTTCATGTTAAGCGGTGATATGATAAAGGAGAAGGAAATTTATCAAGATGGAGGAAGAGGAGGAGGAGGAGGAAGAGGAGGAGGAGGAGGAGGAGGAGGAGGAGGAGGAGGATGAGGAGGAAAATGAAAAACACCAACTCTTTTGATAATTTGTTGTTGTTGTTGTTGTTTGGTGGTGGTGGTTGTAATGATGATGATGATGATGATGATAAAAATAATAATGATGACGATGATGATGATAATGGTAGCGGTGGTAGTGGTAGTGGTGGTTATGGGAGCGACGGCGACGACAATGATGATAATAATGAAAATAATGACGATAAAGAACAATGACGATAAAAAAAATTACTCAATGATGATGACGATGATGATAACAATAAGATAACGACAAGAAACACAATAACGCAATAGAGAAAACAAATATACAGGACAAAAAAAAAGGGGGATGAAAAAATAATAGCAAAACAAGAGGAAAAGAGAGAAGAGGGGAGGGAGAGGATCACAACCACCCTAGTACCTGCCTCTCCCTTCACCCTATTATGTCCGTAATAGGGTGAGGAGAGTGTATAGTTCCTGCCACACAAAAGGTGAGGTTGTAAAGTGTGTGTACCTGCTATAGGGTGCGTGGGTGAAGAGCGGGTCGATATAAGAGAGAGAGAGAGAGAGAGAGAGAGAGAGAGAGAGAGAGAGAGAGAGAGAGAGAGAGAGAGAGAGAGAGAGAGAGAGAGAGAGAGAGAGAGAGAGAGAGAGAGAGAGAGAGAGAGAGAGAGAGAGAGAGAGAGAGAGAGAGAGAGAGAGAGAGAGAGAGAGAGAGAGAGAGAGAGAGAAATTGATGGAGAGAGGAAAGTTAATAAAAAGGACGAGGAAAAACATAAAAAAATGCAGAAAATAGAAAATAAGAAAAGGGAGGATAATGAAAAAAAAAAAAAAAAAAAAAAAAAAAAAAAAAAAAAAAAAAATATATATATATATATATATATATATATATATATATATATATATATATATATATATATATATATATATATATATATATATATATGCACGACATAAAAAAAAATAAAAGAGCACAAGAAAGGAAGATACCTGATGAAAATATTTCCAATTACTAGCAAACAGAAAATAAATATACAAACAAATAAATAAATAAAAAGAAAAAAAAACTTACGTACATAATTATGACCTCAATTTTTTAACTATTTAATTGAGTCACAACGAAATTTTAGCGCATTCACCAAAAAAATACAAAAGAAAAAGAAAGAAAGAAAGAATTACATGAGAAAAGCAACACTCTCTTCGCGTCAACTCCACAGATACACGGACACACTTTGGAGAACACACGAAAGTTGGATCAATCAAAAGTAAAGCTATACTTGAATTGATGGCATATTATTTTGTACGTATTGGTGGTTGTTGTGGTAGTAGTAGTAGTAGTAGTAGTAGTAGTAGTAGTAGTAGTAGTAGTAGTAGTAGTAGTAGAAGTAGTAGTAGAAGTAGTAGTAGTAGTAGTAGTAGTTGCAATTAGTAATAGTAAGAACATAAGAACATAAGAAAATGAGGGAAGCTGCAAAAAAGCCTTCAGGTCTACACGTGACAGTCCCTGTATGAAACATATCTACCTATTTCCATCTATCAGGTAGTAGTAGTAGTAGTAGTAGTAGTAGTAGTAGTAGTAGTAGTAGTAGTAGGTGGTGGTATTGTAATAGCAGCAGCAGTGGTAGAGTCAATACACAAACAAGCCAGGTAGAGTCAGCGAAGCGTGATCAACCTTGTCCCTACAAAGTGCACACCCTCACCATCATTGATCCCTGCTGGTGCTCCCTTCCCGCTGGCTGACTGACCGCCCACGCCCTGTTGATGGCAAATAGCAGGCACACACACACACACACACACACACACACACACACACACACACACACACACACACACACACACACACACACACTTTCCCCCACCTGAATGTAATTATCAGTGTTATTGCTAGTGACAAGTATTGACAAGATTAATTGTACGTAGTAGTAGTAGTAGTAGTAGTAGTAGTAGTAATGGTAATGAAATAAAAAAGGAAAAGAAACACTGCTTCATGGTAAATTCATTCATACAGGATAATGAAGAAGGATTTCGAGAGAGAGAGAGAGAGAGAGAGAGAGAGAGAGAGAGAGAGAGAGAGAGAGAGAGAGAGAGAGAGAGAGAGAGAGAATTTGCTCCCTCTCTTTAGATGCCAGCTACAGAAAGGCGAGAGTAACCCATGGGCCAGGTCGGCGGGATGTGGTGGGGACAAGTAGCGCGGGAGTCAACTAAATGGTGAGAGGGGGCAGGAAATATCAGGGAGCAAGTAAGGACCATATTCTGAAACACTTCCATGCCGCACCTCGCCTACTTTCAAAAGACACTAGTTGAAGTTATGTGGGTTTTGAAGGGCGTTTTTAGTTTTAGTGACAGATTAGCAAGATTTCTACATCATTAACAGGAGAAACACTCTTGAGAACCCGGTTAATCATTTATATATATCCTTTGAAAATAGTCCCAAACACTACAGGCTGTTGTATATAGACGTAACAGTATATTAATGGTTACAAGCACGCACGATTCCAACAACGCGGAAAATAAACGAAAAAAATACGAATAACTTGTAGTCATATAACAGGAACACAAATCATAGGAACTTGCAAGGCGCCCGTAAGCCTACACGTTGCAGTCTCCGTAGAAAGATAGCACACCTATGTACACCACCATTCCCAAGCATAAACGGGTCTACCTTCTTTTAAATTTCCCTAATGACTACACTAACTACCTAATTATTGAGTCCATTCCAGTCATCAATTAACGACACTGAAAATTTCTTCTTATCTCCTTTATAAATCTAAATTCACAGAGCTTGAACCTGGCGAGAAATCAAGAACAAGGCTTTCTAGTGTCTATCCATCAACTGACACGCATGACTCATAAGTAACAGAGTGACAAAAAAGCACAACATCATAAGACTGTGAGGGAAAGTGTAGCGCAACAAGGGCGAGGCATGAAGGTGCGTGGCTGCTACGTTAAGTCCTGGTGCCGTGAGGTCATTCTTCCTCCTAGATCACGGATAATACCTGTATTGGGCGAGGGGTATTCTTGCTGTAAAGACCCGGGGTGTTGAAAAGAGAGAGAGCAGATCACAGAGGCGAGGCAGGTGGGCAAGCAAGCAGGTAGGCAGCAGGTAAGCAGGTGAGAGTAAAGCAAGTGTTTGTGAGGCTGAAGTGAAGTAAGAAGATATTGTTCGGGGATTCTGCTCTCATCAGGCAAACACACACACACACACACACACACACACACACACACACACACACACACACACACACACACACACACACACACACACACACACACACACACACGGCCAGCCTCAGTGCAAAGAAAAGAGAGAAAGAGAGACTTAAAAAAGAAAATGGATAGAGAAAGAAGAGTGGGTACCTGACTGACCTACTCTTGCTTCTTACTGGTGGTAGCAAGCATCGCCTCCACCACCACCACCACAATTACCATCAACACCACAACTACTACTATTACTACTACTACTACAACTCCCACAAACTACCATTATTTTTCCTATAATCACCACATTAACACATACCATTACTACTACTACTACTACTACTACTACTACTACTACTACTACTACTACTACTATTATGCCACTACCAACGCAAATCCTCACACCACATTTACCAAGTGCGCAAACACACACACACACACACACACACACACACACACACACACACACACACACACACACACACACACACACACACACACAACCACCACCACCACCCCCGCGATCAATGCGACACCGTACATGCATCTGCAGACCCCGAGTCGACTTCCTTTCCTCCTCCTCCTCCTCCTCCTTCGCGGTCTCGCCCTCCAAATTCTGCTCCTCTGCGTATCAGGTGGTGGTCAGGGATCAATTAGGTCTACACATACCGACATTAAAAGGCTCAGTGACCCAAATAAAGATAGGTAACTTAAGGTGTGTGTGTGTGTAAGAGAGAGAGAGAGAGAGAGAGAGAGAGAGAGAGAGAGAGAGAGAGAGAGAGAGAGAGAGAGAGAGAGAGAGAGAGAGAGAGAGAGAGAGAGAGAGAGAGAGAGAGAGAGAGAGAGAGAGAGAGAGAGAGAGAGAGAGAGAGAGAGAGAGAGAGAGAGAGAGAGAGAGAGAGAGAGAGAGAGAGAGAGAGAGAGAGAGAGAGAGAGAGAGAGAGAGAGAGAGAGAGAGAGAGAGAGAGAGAGAGAGAGAGAGAGAGAGAGAGAGAGAGAGAGAGAGAGAGAGAGAGAGAGAGAGAGAGAGAGATAAGAAAAAAAAAACGCACAACACACACACACACACACACACACAGAAAGGAACAAACAAATTTCAAACAGAAAAAAGGAGGGAAAGACTTTGAGTAAAATAGGAGAGAGGAAGAGAAAGTAAAAAAAAAAAGAAAACACGCTAGCTAATTATTTCCCACAAAGCAACAAACCTTTAAAGGAAAACCATTGTATATAATTAAAATATTATTTAGAGTTGTCAGGAGTGTAGCATAGTAGCATAATACTTTACTTTAAAATAAAATGGACATTGAAAAAAAAACTTTTTCCATTGATATATAATTTTTACATCAATATTCATCACGTACCGTTCATTATTTAATTATCTGTCATCTTTAATCGCAACGATTTTTCAGTTTTTTGTTAAGGTCCGGACCTGTGATAAAATGAAAAAAAAAATTAATAAAAATTAATAAATAAATAAATAAAATAAAATTTCCATTCAATTTTTTTAATCTAACAGAGGTATGTTCTTTACGTAAAAGTTTTCAATTTGAAAATTTTTAACTGATAATTGGATATATTCTTTACTTAAAGAACAATAATAAATATATAAAATAGTCTTCTGAGTCCTTAAGAGTACTGTACAGATGATAATGATATTAAAAAAAAAAATGAAGACACTTAAAAAAAGACATTTTAGGCTGATAAAAACTTTTTATATTAAAATTCTTCTCTACATTTCGTGATTTAATCATCTGTAACCTTAGATAAAAAAAAAACTTTTATTGCAATTTTATTTCAATTTTTTTTTGCACAGCTCCGGATCTGTATTAAAAGTGTTAAAAAAATTTCAATTAAAAAATTTCCATCTCATAAACGCGATATATTGTTTACTTAAAAAGAACAATTATGCATTTGTAAAATAGTCTTTTTTGAATTCTAAGAAGTGAGGTACAGTTAATTTAATCATATTCCACTTAAAAAAAAAAATAATAAGACACTTAGAAAAACACACTTTTTGATATAAACATTTTATATCAAAATTATTTTTCTAATTTTCATGATTTGATCATCTGTAGCCTTAGATGAAAAGATGTTATCGCATTTAAAAAAAAATTGTACAGGTCCGGACTTGTAATAAAAAAAAAAAGTTAAGGGAGGGAGGCAAGGCAGAATGATGGAAGGAAGGAGGGAGGAAAGGCAGAGTGCTGGAAGGAAAGGAGGAGGAAAGGAGGTAAAATGAGGGTATAGGTAGAGAGAGAGAGAGAGAGAGAGAGAGAGAGAGAGAGAGAGAGAGAGAGAGAGAGAGAGAGAGAGAGCGTGTGTGTGTGTGTGTGTGTGTGTGTGTGTGTATAAATGAAAAAGTGGATGAAGTTACGAGGAAAAAAGCAAGAGAAATTCTAAAAATGAAGGAAGAGAAATTTTAGAACGGAAAGCAGGAGGAAGGCAGAGAGAAAAAAAAACACTCGAAAAAAGAAAAAAAAGAAAAGCCAGAGAAAATGGATAAAAGTGAAGGAGTAGAGAACATGGAATAGAGAAAACAGAAAAGAAAACGAAGAGAAAGCAAGCGAAAAGAAAGAGGATAGAAAAAAAGTAGAAAGTAGAGGAGAAAAAAGAAAGGAGAGATGCAAAACAAAAAAAAAAGAGATGAGAAATAAAAGATAGAAAAGGAAACTGGAAGACAAAAGATAAGAGGCGAAGTGAATGGAGAGAAGGCAAACAGGATGAAAGGAACAAGAAGGGGAGGGAGAAAAAGGGACAAAGAGAAGGAGGGAGGGAGGAGGAAGAGGGAGAGGGAAAGAGAAGGGAATGAGAAGGAAGCGGGAGAGGGAGAGAAAGGGGAAGAGAAAAGAGAGAGGAAGAGAGACTGTTGAAAATTGAGATTGAATAAATATAAAGAGGAAGAGGAGGAGGAGGAGGAGGAGGAGGAGGAGGAGGAGGAGGAGGAGGAGGAAGAGGAGGAGGGAATAGGAAGAAGGCGAGGAACGCGATGGCTCTCTTAATCGTAAAGTGAGCAGGAGAGAGAGAGAGAGAGAGAGAGAGAGAGAGAGAGAGAGAGAGAGAGAGAGAGAGAGAGAGAGAGAGAGAGAGAGAGAGAGAGAGAGAAATATGAAAGGAGAGAAAAAAGGAGAAAAGGAGAAGAGAGAGGAAGGTAATGAGTGAAGGAGAGGAGAGAAAGAAAGAAAGAATTGGCTAAATATAGAAAAGAAGGGAGGGAGGGAGAGAGGGAGGGAGGGAGGGAAGGAAGGAAGGAAGGAATGAAGGAAAGAAGGAAAGGAAAAGAGAATGAATAAGTGAATGAACGAGTAATCAAAACGAATATGTAAAGAAGGAAGAAAGAATAGTAGAAAAATGGAAAAGAAAAGAATGAAGGAAGGAGGGAAGAGAGAAAATAAAGGAAAGAAGAATCGTATGAATTAATGCATGAAGAAAGGAGCGAAAAGAAGGAAGGAAGGAAGGAAAAAAAGAAGGAATTATAAGCAGAAGTCTGATTTACTGGGAAGAAGAAGAAGAAAAAGGAGAAGAAAAGAAGAAAATAAAAAGAAAAAGAAAAGAAGAAGAAGAAGAAGAAGAAGAAGAAGACAGAAAGAAAGAAAGAAATCAATACAAATGTTTTCACCTTAAGACGAGGATAAAAAAATGAGAATCAAAACACAGATGGGGAGAGGAAAAACAAACAAATGATCACAAACACCATTAAAGATGAAAATGTGCAATGGAGAGAGAGAGAGAGAGAGAGAGAGAGAGAGAGAGAGAGAGAGAGAGAGAGAGAGAGAGAGAGAGAGAGAGAGAGAATTATTGGGTTAAACGAAAGCATGTTGGAAGAGAATAAGAAAGAAGGAAGGAAGGGAGGGAGGGAGGGAGGGAGGGAGGGAGTGAAGGAAGGAGGAAGGGAAGAAGGAAGGAAGAAAGGGAAGGAAAGGAGAAAAGGAAGGAAGGAAGGAAGGAAGGAAGGAAGGAAGGAAGGAAGGAAGGGAGAAAAGGAAGGATGGAAGGAAGGAAGGAAGGAAGGAAGGAAGGAAGGAAGGAAGGAACAGTCAAAAGGGGCCAGTGACCTTCGACACTGATATCGATTTTCGAAGGACCTTGCGAAGAAGAGGAAGACAAAGAGAATGAGGAGGAGGAGGAGGAGGAGGAGGAGCAGGAGGAAGAAGAGGAGGAGGAGGAGGAGGAGAGCATGACTGCCTAAGGATTGCCAGAGGTAAAGGATGGGGCAAAGGACCCTGAAGGAGGAGGAGGAGGAGGAGGAGGAGGAGGAGGAGGAGAGACTGCTGCAGGAAGTGATGGCGTGGGACACGTAAAGATCCTTATACGAGGATAGCTCTCTCTCTCTCTCTCTCTCTCTCTCTCTCTCTCTCTCTCTCTCTCTCTCTCTCTCTCTCTCTCTCTCTCTCTCTCTCTCTCTCTCTCTCTAAATCGTGGAGGGTAAGTGGAGAGGAAAGAAGAGGAAGGGAGAGAAGGTGAAAGAGTTAAAGAGGAACACGACGGGGAGACCAAAGAATAAGATAACAGAAAAAAATAAATAAAGGAAAGGTGATGGCAAGGGAAAGGATGCGAGGAAGAAGAGGAAGGAATGAAAGGGAGAAGAAAGTAACAGAGTAATGGGGGAAGGGAAGTGAAAAGGAGAAGAGGCAAGGAAGATGAGGGGGAGAGATGAGGGAGTCTTTCAAAAGAAGGTAAAGAATAGGAGGAGGAGGAGGAGGAGGAGGAGGAGGAGGAGGTAGAGGAAAATCACTAACTATACAACTGAAAACATTCGTAAATATGCAAGTAGTAGTAGTAGTAGTAGTAGTAGTAGTAGTAGTAGTAGTAGTAGTAGTAGTAGTAGTAGTAGTAGTAGTATCAACAGCAGTTACGTCTACACAGAAATGAATAGTAGTCGTGGAATTTAGCTTTGCATCATCATCTATTCACTGCTGTTCTCAAGTCTCTGGTGGCTGCTTCTGGTACGCACATATGTTCCTAGTGTTCATTCTCCATCACTGCTCTTGTATGGTACACTTATTAATTCATTCCTTAACAAAACTGATAGGGAGGAAGAACAGCTTTGGTGCTGTTAACATTTTGAGAGAGAGAGAGAGAGAGAGAGAGAGAGAGAGAGAGAGAGAGAGAGAGAGAGAGAGAGAGAGAGAGAGAGAGAGAGAGAGAGCGTGTGTGTGTGTGTGTGTGTGTGTGTGTGTGTGTGTGTGTGTGTGCATAATGTCGTCTTATGTACAAAATTACTCTCAAAACTTGTCATATTCTATAAAAAGAAAAAAAAAAAGAAAATATATATATATATATATATATATATATATATATATATATATATATATATATATATATATATATATATATATATATATATATATATATATATATAACATAACTAAACAACTACTGCTACTATCACACCACAAATTATTCTGAGTTGAAAGGAGCTTAGCGTTCCATATACCAATTTCTATTTGATTTACGAACTTCATATTTCAAGATCTCTACGTATTTGGAGCTAAACATATAGAGTAGTCTACCCACTAAAATTTACGTTTTCTTTGAGTAAATGAGATGAAAACGGTAACATTTTGTTGTAGACTTAAAAAGAAATTAATTGAAAAGGGAGAGAGAGAGAGAGAGAGAGAGAGAGAGAGAGAGAGAGAGAGAGAGAGAGAGAGAGAGAGAGAGAGAGAGAGAGAGAGAGAGAGAAACAACAGAATACAAAGTAGCAAAGCATGTAAAAAATCCTCTACTTGTCCTGGTAATAACTAACTGATAACTAACTACATGACTGAGTTACTAACAAAGATTATAACTCACGAGTTTTGTGCTCTTCTGAAAATCACCCAGCCCAAAAAATATAAATAAATAACAATAGCAAGAAACAAAATGTGCTTACATCAATAAAGAAAACACACATAATCATTAATAAATAAATATATCTCAGCATACATAGACAGGTTAGTGACACCGAGCTAGTAACACACACACACACACACACACACACACACACACACACACACAGTTTAGTTAAGGTCAAGAATAAACAGCAAGGTCACAATGGAGGGATAGGAGGAGGTTACGTAACGTTCATTGAGTGGTGGTGGTGGTGGTGTGGATGAAGGAAGCGAGTGGTACAGAATTCTGGTGAAGGGAGAGGAAGGAAATAGAAAAGGCAGTGGTAAAGGAAAGAAAAGAGAAAAAAGGGAAACAAAGGGAGAAAAAAAGCGACTGAAAAGTGAGACATAAAGGAGAGAAAAACGGGAGAAAAGAAGGGAAAATGAAGAGAAGAGGAAAGCAGGGGAAAAAAAAGGGAGGGAAAATGAGTAGAAGGGATGGAAGAGAGAAAACGTCATATTGAAGAGGCTGTGGATGAGTGAGGACCTGGTGTGTGTGTGTGTGTGTGTGTGTGTGTGTGTGTGTGTGTGTGTGTGTGTGTGTGTGTGTGTGTGTGTGTGTGTGTGTGTGTGTCAAGGGAAGAAACACAGGGAACACAATAACGTCTCTCTTTATGTACCCCATGAGAAATAACAAATAAATGGATAAATTAAATAAACAAATAACACTGGCTGGAAAGTTTATCTGATCGAAGAGAGAATACTGAGCCATGAGGTACTCCATAGAAGATAAATAAACACATGAATAGATAAGTGAGTAAATAATAATTTGAGAAAGTGATATGAAGACGTTTTTCCTTCTACTGTTTTTCTGTTATTTCACCTTCTCTTATCCCCTTCCTCCCACTGTCCCACCTCTTCATTCACCCCAAATGTAACCCTCCCCCTTTCTAAATAATAATCTGAGGAAGTGATCTGAAGACGTCTTTCCTTCATCTACTGTTTTTCTGTTATTTCACCATCTCTTATCCCCTTCCTCCCACTGTCCCAATTCTTCATTCACCCCAAATTTAATCCTCCCCCCCTTTCTAAATAAACTGTTAAGACGAGAAAAATGTTAAGCCACGAGAGGGTGTAGCCAACTTTTGAATACCTGACCAAGAGAACGAATTCAACAAGAAATATTCACGTACATAGCAATCCTTACACCAGTAGAGTAAGAGTTCAGTAGAGTAAGCAGCCCCCCCATTCCTTCACTTTCTTAAGGGAAGACTACACCAAGCACTTTCCAACGGAGATGAATGAATGGAAGAATGTGATAGAAGAAAAGACGACCCAGCTGGAACAGTACAAGGACAGGTGACTGGAATACATTTATTAAGCAGGCTGACAATAGGGAGCTTTTATTTAATTAACGGTTTCACTGTGATATGCAACAATTCACGGCTGCAAAAGCACTGCACACCTACAAGAAAGGAAAGTGGATTAAAAGAATAGATTTTCCAGAGTCTAGCCAGTATAATGTCTAGAGTTGACCGGAGGACACAGAGAAATGCCTGAGTGGTAAATGATTCAAGGAAAAATGTGTCAAGTAGCAGTAAAAGGAAAAAAAAAACGCATTACCACTACTATTACCACTACTATTACCACTACAGTTACAATAAACACCAAAGTAAATTAAATAAAACTCAAAATAACAAAAAAAAAAAAATTAACACATACATACACGAAACACTCCAAGACACCCAAATAACACAAAAAAAAAAAAAACACTAAAATAAAAACAGCACAGGAACTGCCACTTGTAGCCCTACTGGATTCTTGCAGCGCTTCTTGTTTTCCCAGTGTTCTTAGTCTCCACCTGAATAAATAAGCAGAAAACATACATGCGTCATAAGATTTGTAAGAATGCAACACGAACATACAACATTTAATATAGATGCAGCTCCCTTACTCAGTGTATATCTGTATATCTTGATGTTCCCCTTATCATACGCTTGCCTCAATAAATAAGCTGAAGATATCACCACAAATAAGATGTACATAATAAACTGCTGCGTAACAACCATGAGAGAGAGAGAGAGAGAGAGAGAGAGAGAGAGAGAGAGAGAGAGAGAGAGAGAGAGAGAGAGAGAGAGAGAGAGAGAGAGAGAGAGAGAGAGAGAACGCCATCACTCCAGGAATAGCCAGCGTGGTGTGGACAGCTGAGGAAGGTTGATTTCTGAAAGGTTTCTGAGAAGGACACACTCGTACATAACATTATCTCTTCCTTACTTCCTTTTTCCCGTGCGTGGTAGGGCTTCATAATGAGTTCCTCCCATAACACATGACGACAATGAGGACTTTTCTTGTTTTTTTTTTTTTTTTATGTAGGAGGGAGGTCGGCCAAGAACAACAAAATTAAAGGAGGGAAAAAAAAAAATATCCCAGTCTTCAGAGCCGGAAGCGATTGTCAGAATGTTAGAGGATAAGTGTCTTGAAACCTCCCTCTTGAAACCTTCCCTCTGTACTAAGCAGTATCAAACAAATCACAACTTGTAATCACTCTTGGAATTACAGAAGGAAATGTACATACGAGTAGAGAGATGAAGGGATGATTTTAAAGGCATGTAGAGGAAAATAACATACCTTTTTTTTTTTCTTCATCTTAAGTCTTCCTTAAACCTTCTTTTCTTGTCTTCTCCCCCAACAGGAACACACGAATAGGAGAACATCCCTTTCAGTGACCAACTTTCTGTTCTCTATTTCAGCCTCTCGATGACTATACTTCATCTTAAACTCTTCATCCCTCTTTTTTTTCTTATCTTCTCCACCCACAAGAACAAAAGCACCTCTCAGATCACATCACCTTTCTTTCTTAACCTGTGTGTCTCTCTGTTTTCTATTTCAGCCTCTATATGACCATTCTTCATCTTAAACTCTTCGACTCTCTTTTTTTCCTATCTTTTCCACCTACAGGAACGAAAGCACTCCTCAGAACACATCACCTTTTTTTCTTAAGCTCATGTTTCTGTATATGTTGCTCCCTGCGTCATGACACGTACACCTTACACCAATATACATAACACATGCAACAAAGATCCCTCAAGAACAATAATAAAGGGCTGTCAGTGGAACACAAATGCGAGTGCTGTAACAATTGTTGGAAGAAATTAAGTATTTAAGAAGGGGAAACCAGGAAGAGAGATAAGGAAGGGAAGTCACGATCAACGAGAGGAAAAATCGTGTCTGAAAGCTAGGAAATCAGGGTCAAGGAGATAAGCGGCGTTTTAAAGTGAAATCCGGATGGGAAGCGGAAAAGTCGGGATTTGGCATGAGGATATATTTGGATCTAGAAGGCAATCGGGATCAAGAAAAGGAAAAAAAAAAAAAAAAGGATAAGTGTCTTGAAACCTCCCTGTCTTAAAACTCTTAGCAGGATCTCAGTTTATATTTTGCCCTCCCTTTTTGTGGCATTACGCCCCATGGTGGGGTACACAGCATCCCTTTTATTTATACATGTATGAGAAGAAGCACAAAGGTTTAAAAGAAGGTCAAGTCACAAGGAGGGAATACGGAGACAGGCATGGAGTTCCAGTCTCGATACAATGCAATGCTTGATCCCCATCCATTGCTAGATTCATTACCCGTTTCCACATCAACTACCTAGAGTCTCGCCAAGCGTTATTACAAGCTTATCTATTTTGCAAAGAATTATCAAGGCGGTTTTCTGAATTCACTTTCTTTCGAGATTGATTTATGTTTTTTTTATTCGCTTTAATTTCACTACGGTTTATCTTTGTAATTTCTTTTTTTTTTTTTTAGTATATAATAAATGTTTCATGTAGTAGTAGTAGTAGTAGTAGTAGTAGTAGTAGTAGTAGTAACAACGACGACAACGACGATAATGACAATGATAACAATAACATTCCTTTTTGTCATTATTATTAACGTGTGAGTACACACACACACACACACACACACACACACACACACACACACACACACACACACACACACACACACGCGCGCGCGCGCGCGCCCGCGCGCCCCACACGCACTCACGCACGCACGCACGCGCGCGTGCGTGCGTGCGTGCGTGCGTGCGCGCGCGCGTGCACACACACACACACACACACACACACACACACACACACACACACACACACACACACACACACACACACAGTCAAGACAAAGCCTGAAATACGTGCAGAGGGGGGCTGAGTAGTAGTATTGGTGGTGGTGGTGGTGGGAGGTTAAGGTTAACGGTTGGGAAAGCGCGAAAGGAAGTGACAACAGCGGGAGGGAGAGAGAGGGAGAGAGATGTGAGGGCAGCGTGGGTAGCCATGAGTGAGGCCGTAGGGAAGCTGGGTTAGTCTGGCGGACGTGACACCCAACACATATACACGCAACACGCACACACTCACACTCCCCCCCCCCCCCCACACACACACACCTGGATGGGCGCGGCCCGTCCTTTCTCTTTATACTTTCGCAGGATGTTAGTAAGTGTTTCAATTATTCCACCCCCCCCCCCCCCTCTCTCTCTCTCTCTCTCTCTCTCTCTCTCTCTCTCTCTCTCTCTCTCTCATTCACCCAGGGACATGAAGAGTTTCTTTTCCTTTAAGAGGACTGGCCTTCGTCAGCAGTGAGGACTGTCTTGTTTGTGTGAATTTCGATGCAAGTTTACTGCAAACATCAAATTGGTTTTAAAATTATGTTATCTTAATTATATCTTACATCTTGAAGCTCTTTGTTGTCCAAGACTTTTGATGAACTGCGGCGTGGTAATATGACTAACTGTTATTGTGTGCATTAAATCTCTCTCTCTCTCTCTCTCTCTCTCTCTCTCTCTCTCTCTCTCTCTCTCTCTCTCTCTCTCTGCACCATATTCTGAAACACTCTTGAGCCGCACCACCACAACTTTAAAAGGCTATAGTTTGAGCTGCACGGATATTTAAGAGTGTTTTTATGATTGTAGTGACTGATGAACAAGACTTCTAAATTACTATAAGAAGAAATTGTCTTGATAACCTGGCTAATCATCTCTGTGTCCTTTGACAATTGTCGTGGTGAGAGAGCAAAGCGTTTCTGAATACGGGACCTTTCTCTCTCTTCTCTCTCTCTCTCTCTCTCTCTCTCTCTCCGCGGGAAGCAAGGTCATCCTACCACGTACAGTGAGTCACTTCCCACGTCATCTTATAGGAACTTACACTGCGGTCTTTCCCACTCTAGTTTCCCCACTGCATCTAAGTCTCACTATACACAGAAGCACCATAAGCCTCCTTATGTTCGTACACTCACATATGCACTTGGGATCAATAATTTCATGGTGGAGGGTAAGGAGTATGAGTTTTGAATGTGTTTGGGTGATCTTGTTAGTATACTGTATTGAATAGTTTATTGCATTCTGTATGTTTGTGTATGCATGTATTAGTATAGCGGTGGTCGTGTATGCCGCCGTGTGTGCTGCGGCGGACTTTCACACACAGCAGTCCAGTTTTACCGCCTCCGTAAGTTTATGCACGAGCTGCTTTTGTAAATAAGGTTACTTTGCATTTGCTTGTAACTCTCATCACACACACACACACACACACACACACACACACACACACACACACAAACTGGAAGCACTCTGATTTCCGAGTGAGGTGAAATGCTCGTGTGTGTGTGTGTGTGTGTGTTTGTGTGTGTGTGTGTGTGTGTGTGTGTGTGTATCCACTTCCCCAGTCAACCCAGTGGACCAACTTTCGTGCGGTTGCTCACGTAACCCAGCCAGCCAGAGACGAGGAGGGGAAGGATGGCCGCGTTCCTACCTTTCTCTCTCCTCACTCCCCCACACACAGCCCAGGGTCTAAGGGCGCCTGACTCACCAGCCCCGCAGCACAGCATTACACTTGCACGTACCCACCACTGCCCAGGAAAGGTAACACTGGACTAAACCCTTGAGTGTTGATCACTTCGACACTTGTGATTTCATTTGAACCGACTTCGACAATTTTACTGAACAGAGATGTAAGTGCAATTAATAATATGCCTGAAACACTCAAATACTCCTTTTGATGTTACTAATCTTTCGAAATTATCTATACCAAATCATTTTCTGAGGCTTAAGAACATACTACCTGCAGTTATCTAGGACTTATCAGGAGACTTTGACATGAGCTACATTATCACTTCTCTCTGCATGAAAGCGCTTAGACAGAAGAGTGTCACACGAGGCTTGCGCTCTGTCTCTGTCACTTCCTCTCTCTCACACAGCACACAATTAAATCCTCCAGAAAAAAAAAGTATTAAAGCTTGCAAGTTGCGAGACATTGATTTTATGCCATGACGTGGAGTCTGTGTGTAGTGAATAGTGGCTCATAACTATAGTCCGCTGTGAATCTCTGTTACATACGCTGGATGAGTTCACACGTGGAATTAAATCCGTTATTTAAGCACGCAGTCAGTCCTGTTGCACCAGCGGCTTTTTATCACACTTTCTAACCCCTGGGCCTGATGTTTCCAAATTTGTATAGCAGTGCGTGTTCACTTCCCTGCCAGTATTGAACACAAAACGATAATGACACCATCCAGCTTCCTGTTACCTTCAGCACCACCTTCAGAAGAAAAGTGCATCCTTATTTAGTAGGAGAGCGACTTTTGTGAATGGCAGCGCCTTTGTTCACGCTGGAGAAGCAACTAGCAGCAGCTCACGTGTTCAAAGGCCTCATTTTCACGATGGAAAGGAGTAACAGCAGCAGGCAGATCATATCTTCAAAGGGCGCTTCTCTCCTGGAAAGAGAAAGCCGAACCTCTCCTGTATCATGCGCCATATGACTCGCACAGCTTTATTACTCTCCCAGATCGTCAGATAAGGCGGTATCAGCTATTATAACTGATAATACTGAAATAACATTAGCGTTTCCATCCGAAGGTTGTGTTAGGTTAAGTAAGGTTAGGTTTATATTAATTCACCTCATTAATTTCACTACTAATCCATTCCAGAAATAAATATTTATTGTCTCGCAATTAGTAAACAAGCGTTATTCCCACAAAACCAATCACAGCATTCTTTAATACCTTCACTTGGAGTAGGAAGGTTTACTTTTACGATAAGGAAGGGAGGCGTGTGATAAGCGATGGTCACTCACCTCCAAAGGTCAGCGAGTATACACATTCACGCTGTCCCTCTCTTTGTAAACAATATTAAGGTGCCTACGAGAACAAAGGAAACGAAATAATACTGCCCTTTCCTTCTAAAGTAGCAATGGCGGTGGTGGTGGTGGTGGTGGCTGTGGCGCTGGCGTGGAAGATGCTTGTTGGCGGGTCACACTAATGGCTCTAAGGATGTTCAACTAAACTAGGATATTCAGCTAAACTTACTAGAGCCTCTTCAAGCAGATGCCCTGAACATTTCATTTTCTATATAGAAAAGAAGGTGGTCGAGGCCTTCAAGAAAATTGACTGAATAATTAACCAACTAGCTAACATATTCGCTCACTCATTAGCTAGCTAACTAACAATCGAAGGAGCTAATTAGCTATCTAATTCACTTACTCACTACCTAACTAACAAAGGAAGAAACTAACTGAATAAACTATTGATTAACTAGCTAAATAAATAAATAAACTCAATTATCATTCCTCTCCCACTCCATGCCTCCCTTCCCCCCAAAAGAAAAGTACAAAATAAGCTGCTAATGACTTCCTGATACTGACTAGCGCTACGTAATCAGTCAAATCTACACGCACAGGACACGGGCACTCAGCATCAGTTAGTCCTTTGGCTGAGCTCCTCGTGCTCCAACAAGTATTTACACAGGCCTGGCCAAACAGACTTACTTGTGATTCCCAGTGTGACCCGCCGCCTCAGCGTCTCCCGGCACCTTCCATGCATCACAACCTGCCGAGGAAAAAAAAAGGATGAATATTAATGGTATTCAAAATAAGAATTATGATGAAAAATAAATAATAAACTAGCACGGGAGGAAAAACATATATTTATTAGAAACCACAGAAAAATCATGAAAAAATTAGATGAAAAAAAAAAAAACAGGATTCAAACTATAAATCATGAAAAATAATGATAGAAAAGACAAAAAGTGGTATAAAAAAATTGTATCACTACCTACAACGTGATGCGTAGTGACATAATAAAACTGACGCCACATACACTCGCAATGATCCATCAATCAAAGCTGCACACTCTCCTACATACGAGGAACATCCGATTATCGCGTTACTGTTGCCACACACCGGCTCAGCGTGAGGGCAATTAAACTAATCCAAGCGTCGTCCCACTTAACCATGCCCACTCTCCCCCGCATTCCGTGAGTCGTTTCCTGACCCCTGACTTTGAATGAGGAGAGACATTATTCAAAACAACACTACGTACATTTTTCTACATAGCACATGGAGGTCAAGGAACAAGTCAAGTGCAAGTTAACTGACCTTAACTTACACAACCTTGAATGAGGAAAGATATAATTCAAAACGACACTACGTACATTTTTCAGGAACCAGGTCAAGGATCAGGTAAGGTGTGAGTTAACTGACCTATAAAAAAAATTAACGCATGCACGCACCACATCTAGCTCGTCCCACTATACACACACACACACACACACACACACACACACACACACACACACACACACGAAGACAAAAAAAAATATATATTGAATGCAAGTGTTATAATTCATTTCCTGACTCATAACCAACCATTAGAGAAACAATTACCGCTGTTATTAAGCATATGAGTGCTACATTTTTTTCAGCGATATGATAATTACATGCATGAAAGTAGGTCACACATTTGCACTTTTATTTCAGTGAGCTTATCGTCCTCGTCGTCCTCGTCAAAGCAGCGCAATACCGTTACCTTCAGGCGCGGTAGCGGTGTGCCTCGCGACCACTACAGGTTTGTTTAGGCTCATCTCCCTACTGGTCCGTGACAGCAGGGCACCACACACGATTCCCCCCACATGATCAGCCTTCCTATCCATGACGCCTGCACTTGCCGCACACCTCAGGGACTTGACTATATTTGTGCTTT
>NC_087154.1:31157026-31164526 GCF_035594125.1 Scylla paramamosain
TTTTTGTTTTTTGGCGATCCTAAACGATTTAACTCATTAAAAATTAAGCAACAAGCACTATTTTGCCGTCAATGTTGTCTTTCAAAACTGTTATCTAGACTTAGACCACACTATGATATCAAGCTGGAAAGAAGCTGTAGAAGTCAATGTTTAAGTGATAAGAAAAACATAAATAAATGCTTGGAAATAGTGAAATACACACTTAAGCTAGTTCTGCCTTTAAGTTATACATATACTAGTTGGAATGCACACCTAAAGGCGGTTCTATCTTTAAGTGACACATTATACCTAACTAATACACAAATTTTATATATGACGTAGTTTTAAAGACAAGCAGCGAGCTAATAATTTCTCTACCCATGTTCGATAAAGCTGATATGAAACACGCATAATATCAATAGCTCATTTGATGGAAATTTGCATATAGGATCCACGGCATTAATTATCATAGTGCTGCTCTGAATGAAAAACACAGCCATTCATTCATTTATTTCGCTATTAACCCGGGCATCATAATGAACCAGCTATACACATATGTTGAATAATTCGCAATACACCACGCGGCGGGGGGAGGAGAGGAGGGACAACCAACTGCGCGAAGTCATGGGTGGATAATGGCTCGCATTCTGAAACTCTGCGCTTTCACCACGACTATTTTCGAAGACCACAGAGATAATTAGCCGGGTTTTCAAGCGTCTTTCTCTTAATGATCGTGTAGAAATCTTGTTTATCTGTCACTAGTACCGTAAAAACAGCTTTAATAAAACCCTGTGTAACTTCAACTAAAGCCTTTTGAAAGTAATGGAGGTGCGGCGAGGAAGTGTTTCAGAATATGAGCTATTAATAACTTGCCGCATTCCCTTCCTGGTGTTCAGTTTTCCCTTCACTCTGTAAATGTCCTGATCTGCTGACAGTCTCCTCACGAAACCCGACAACTGGCAGAGCGTCAACAAATCAACAAATCAGAGGCGTTAAGACTTGGATAAAACAAAACAAAGTAGAGAGTGAGTATATTGTGGTTCAGTTGAGTGTTGGTCCAGAGAACAGCTTTGGCACTTCCCGGCGTGTCGTTTCTCACAGCCTGGATCTTTTCTTTTCTTTCTTCAATTTCCTTTTTCTTTTCTTTCATCGTTCAAAGTTTATACGCCGTTCCTTTTTTTTTTAATATCTTCATGGTCAAGCAAGTATTCTCTAGTAACGTCTTCTTCCTCTTTGTATAGATGTTATAATTTTTTGCACTCATCTCCTCCTTGTATTCTGAGCACCACAAAAGAAAAAAAAAATCTTTGCCAGCCCTCTCGGCCTCCTGCGGCTTCATTGCAATCCTATCTTACTGTATCCGTAAACCTCTTAGGTCCGCTTGTTTTTCTCCTGCCGGTTAGATTCACCTCCAGCATCCTTCTCCTCTTGACATGTCCAACCCACCTCAGTCTCGCATCTCTAGCTCTTAATAGTCTGCCTTCATCATCCAGCTCATCACATTTCAACACTTTCGCTAACCTCTATTCTTCCTTAGTAAACCCTGCGTGACTACTGACCTCTCCTGACCCCTTCTCCAATACACGCATCGGTGACACACTTTCCGCCAGCCAGTGTTCCCTGAAGCCCTAGGGAGAGAAGCAGTTTCAAGGTCACAGGGAAGGTTGCTCCGGCTCGCTCCCTTTCCTTGTGCATGTAACAAGTAACTCACGATTATGGCGGAAGGATGGCTTCTTAATGGGTGAGGCAGTGGTGTAAGGAGAAGGAGGAGAAGGAGGAGGAGGAGGAGGATGTTAATGGAGTGATTGCTCTACGTACGGCGCCCCAACAACCGGGTCGTGTCGCCATGGAGTGAGAAAAGAAGGCTAAGTGATTGATTGATTGATGTTATGAAGCACAAGAGGAGGAGGAGCAGGAGCAGGAGGAGCAGGAGGAGCAGGAGGAGCAGGAGGAGGAGGAGAAGGACCCGTATCTGACCCGCATAATGACAGCAGAATTACCAATATAGGTAAGACTGCCTTGCGTGTCACAAGAGAGCAGTGGATGGGTTCACGTATACACACAGTAATCTCTAAAAGTTTGATGCAGATCTATGCAGATACATCTCCATATTATTTACCTGTCTTGGTAACGTATTCCAGGTGCTAAGGAAAGGCATTTTCATACGAGTATTCAGCGACAAGGAATAAGGTTGTAAATGTAAGCTAGGAATACTTCGGCGTTGTAAAAAGTATTAGTTATCAATTTTCTTTATTTTTTCTACGTCTGAAGAGCACTAGCTATGGGCAAATAAAATGGGAAATTTAACTCTGCATCCCAAGACGTCAAAGCGAGCGAAAAAGAAAAAAAGTTAAAAGAAATTAAGCTAACTTGTT
The DNA here is from genome assembly GCF_035594125.1 of Scylla paramamosain. Taxonomy (NCBI): domain Eukaryota; kingdom Metazoa; phylum Arthropoda; class Malacostraca; order Decapoda; family Portunidae; genus Scylla; species Scylla paramamosain. The sequence continues at coordinate 31,159,381 of NC_087154.1, forward strand.
TTAAGAGGCGCCTTGATATTTATCTTTTGAAACACAAAGGATGGAGAGAGAGAGAGAGAGAGAGAGAGAGAGAGAGAGAGAGAGAGAGAGAGAGAGAGAGAGAGAGAGAGAGAGAGAGAGAGAGAGAGAGAAAACGGTGAGTTCTAAGACTTACCGTGATTACATGAGCAGCTACTCAAGTACACCTATTAACCACGGCCTCTTCACGCCTCCCCGCCACGCTGCCACGCTTATCACAAAACAATGACACAACACAACCACGCGGCGTCATGGTGCGGAGATCAGCAAGTACGTATGTAGGCCTATTGTTTACCGGTACCAACCAGCCTAGGCCTCCACGCCCATCTGGTGCCCCGAGTGTAATCACATTATGTGCGTAGTATGTGTTATCAACTTGAGTGTGTGTGTGTGTGTGTGTGTGTGTGTGTGTGTGTGTGTGTGTGTGTGTGTGTATGTGTGTGTGTGTGTGTGTGTGTGTGTGTTTAGGTCATAAGCCTAATTTCTTTTTGTTACCTACATGCTCTCTCCACACACATACACACACACACACACGATGCAAATCACATGAACTACTATTTACAGCAAATTTGAATAATATCTCACTGCCATCACCCTCCACAGTGCTTCAGCCAGTACATCACTCAGTCTGCGTTCTGGTCAAATTTGTGTATCTCTACAACAACAACATTTTACGCATGGCCACTGATTCTTGAAAGCTGCACTCGATAGACTTACAGTGTGATTGCAATTGGGTCCGCGTTTCTGCAATGTGAAACGTTTCAGTGCGTGATTTCAACTAATTTTCAGTAATCTCTAGCTGTATAAGTGGTGGAGGGTTTTAAAAACGCTTTTCATGATCCTGGTAAAATATTAACAAAAATTTTACACTATTAATGAGAGAAAAAAGAATGAAAACCCAATTAGTGATCTCTGCGGCCTTTGAAAACAGTCCCCACAAAAGTGTAAAGCATTTCAAAATATAACCTTTAATCTACGGTGTGTGAACTAAACCTTTGGTAAAGCATTGCTGTTACATGTGGAGCATATCATCGATCTGTACTTTTGTGAGTCTTGTTCGTCATACTGTGGTAATCTGGGTGCACTGAATAGTTGTGAGGCGAATGTTGGAGGTTTGAAATGGAGACTCGGGAGTGAATGAGGATGTTACGTGTAAAACTAAATATCGAAGACAATGGTCTCTTCATTTAGTACATTGCTATGGAGCTTTTTCAGTCCTTATAAAAAGTGCTGTGGGCTCCAATTCCAAGAATCATAATTTTTTTTTTTTCAGAATTAGGTATTTCATTATTATTATTATTATTATTATTATTATTATTATTATTATTATTATTATTATTATTATTATTATTTTATTTTATTTATTTATTTATTCATTTTATATTTAACAATTTCAATGATCTATGTCAAGTATTCCATGAGTACCTTGTAAAGTGTTAGATGACTTGACCATTCCTATCTGTTCCCACACTCAAAGGTTTATCTCCTCACTGAAGCCAGCAGTTCCGGGAGGTCATTGCTACGCTTATCGCATCCTAAAAGGTTTATCTCCTCATCGAAGACACCTGTTCCCTTCCCAACAGGTGTTCTGGGAGGTCACTGTTACGCTTATCACACCACTCCACTAGGCGTACAGTATACCACGTGTTGAACATGTTGGCGGGGGCAGGAGGGGTTAAGTGTGCCACAGGTGTGTTTTCTGCGTAGTAAGTGATGTAAGGGGGCGGAGCGGGGCGGGGCGGGGCGGGGCGGGGCGGGACGGGGTGTCAAGGATGGGGTCAGGGAAGATCCAAAGTGAGAGTGCGTGTCCTCTATTCCCTTTACTTCTGTCTTCATGTACTCGTGTCTCTCAGAGTTGTTTCTCGAGGAATGGAATGCCGAGTCAGGCACGTGATCATTATGACGTCGTGATGTTGATATCATTTTGCAGCCAATCGTTGAATGAATAAGTATGTAATGTTAACTCGGGTAGAAAAGATGCAAGCAAACTACAACTTCTGTTTCTATCCACAGAAAAAGTTGGCTGACGCGCTACGAGTCGGCACGGGGGGCGGCCTCTGCTTCTGCGGCATCAACGTTTACTTCAAGAATGACAAATTCTACGACGACTGGGTGATGCCGCTGTTCGGACGCCTCGAGCCAGAGACGGCGTACGCGGTGGCCCAGAAGGCGGCCAAGTACAACCTGGTGTCCAAGGAAAAGCTGCAGGAATCCAGACTACTGGTGAGTACTCAGCCAATGGCCGAGGGCGCCTTGGACCACGAGAAGACTCCCCTGCAGGAGGAGGAGGAGTCCAGTGTGACGTTCAAGTGTGTGGAGTTCACGAGCTCCGAGGAGGACCTGATGGGTGCTCACACCGACACGGACCGACCGAGCGGCGTCACGTGTGAGTCGCTCTCGCCTTCCAAAGCTTACGATTCCGAGTTTGAGGTGGATGAGTCGTGCCTTGAGATCTGCATAGAGGACGAGGGAGGGTCGCTGCTCCGCGAGTCAGGCACCTGCGAGGAGTGCCGGGCGTGTCCCCCACATGGCGGTGGGGAACCATGCTGTGGCACCCACGGCGGGGGACGCGTCGCCTCCCGTCGGTACCTGAGCGAGTCGGGCTACCCCAGTAGTGACCTCTCCTGCTGCGGGTCACCGCGCGCCGAGAGGAACTGTGTCACGCCGGACTCCCCCTCGCTGAGCATGCGTGTGAACATTGCGTCTCCACTCCGCAGCAGCAAGATGTCCCTCGCCACCATGATCGACGGCACCAACCCTGTGTACGACAGGGACCACCTGGACGAGGAGGACGAGTTGGCACTGGTGGACGAGGAGGCGTGCGAGGAGGCGCAGCTCAAACAGGAGCACAGGGAACAAGAAGAGGAAGAAGAAGAGGAGGAAGACAGGGAAGAAGAACTAAGGACAAGAGACGCTCTCCTCCCTCCCGATTACGAGGGTCCCTGTGGCTTCCTGGGAGGTTCGGCGGTGGCGGTGGCCCGGCACGACCAGCTGGTCCTGGCCTCCAGCTAGGCACCGCGATACACCCTTTGTTACTCACACACTTGCTGGCGTGCATCTTGACATATCACACCACCTAATACTTTCTTTCTAATGTCAGGACCATTCATGTTTTTCATTTTTTGTCGCATTTTTTATATACGCGTTTGGAAGCGTCCCGGCTGGCGTGCAGGGTGTCCCGGGCCAAGATGCTGGGAAGCACAGGGTAGCACAGGACTGACGAGAGTAGGAGTGTAAATAGAAAGTAGCTGTGACTCAGTATTAGTTAGAGGTTGACCCGCTGTGGTGTAGAGTATACTTGTATACGTATACTAGACAGGCCTTAGTGGTGTGCAAAAAAAGAGAGAGAGAGAGAGAGAGAGAGAGAGAGAGAGAGAGAGAGAGAGAGAGAGAGAGAGAGAGAGAGAGAGAGAGAGAGAGAGAGAGAGAGAGAGAGAGAGAGAGAGAATGCAATTAACTAGATGTCGTAAATCACTTGCTGAAAATTAATTTAGAAAAAAAGTGTTCATGTGTGTGCGTGTGCGTGCGTGCGTGCGTGTATGTGTGTGTAAGTTTCTCCTGAAGGAGTAGTATTGTAGAAATTGAAATCTCCTCTCGGGAAGGAGCAAGGAACAGAGGAGGAGAAGGAGGAGGAGGAGGAGGAGGAGGAGGAGGAGGAGGAGGAGGAGGAGGAGGAGGAGGAGGAGGAGAGCCGCGCGTGGGTCACCCTGTTCGCCCTGGCCGCCGCCCACCTGCTGGTACCAAGCTTTAATAACTGCAAGGAAATGCAACGCTTATTTTTCTACTTTCCACTGATATGCAAGACAATACTCGAGCAGTGGCCCGCAGAGGAAGAATCACTAAGCGTACATAACAATAAAAATGATAGAAAGTGAGAATTATAAATATATGTACATATTATATATACGAGGATTGTTTTCATGAAAGATTTTACAAGTATATTAAAGAAAGAAATTATCCGATTCTAAAAATTAAAAGAAGATATATTCTTCAACAATCTAGTACTTATTTTTTATTAGTTTTATTTAAAAGCTTTACCTTATTTAACTATTTTGATTATCATTTGCACTGCACTAACATCAATATTTGTTTTTTTTTGTTATCCTGTATTGATTTAAGCTTTTTATATTCATTTTTTTTCTCTCACCTAATCAATTTTTTTTTTTATTTTTTTTCAGTTCTGTGTGAGTTTTCATTTCTTTTCTTTTCCCTTTGATTTTTGACAGACGCCGCCTGCCCTCTATGAGCCAGACGTCCCCACCCCCCTGCCGGACCTTGGCCCAGGAACACGTCCCCCTGTCCCTGAACACAACACTCTACATCCACACTTCTCTTCCCCCATCCCCCCTACCCCTCCCTCCGCACCTGGACGGAAGGGCGGCGCAGCTAATACCCATGCATTCCTCATCACCCAGACTCATCATCTATTGTTTAAAGCTTCAGTATTCCTAAGTTCCCGGGTTAAGTCATGTGTATGGGGTGTCAATTTAAGTTACGTTAGCTGTCAACATGCTTTCCTCACCATTCCAAACTCATACTTATTGGTTAGTTTTTTTTTTAGCTTTAGTTTGTCTTAAGTCATGTGTGTATAGTTTACTTATCTGTGTTTATTGTATTAAGTTTTGATTTTTTCTCTGTATTCTTTGTTTTATAATACATGATTCTGAGTTGTATATATTTTGGTTTGTTTATTTTTTTTATTTCCTCTCTCTCTCTCTCTCTCTCTCTCTCCTCTCCTCTCTCTCTCTCTCTCTATCGTCTCTCCTCTCTCTCTCTCTCTCTCCTCTCTCTCCTCTCTCTCTCTCTCTCTCTCTCTCTCTCTTAATTCGACTGGCTTCACAAGTGTTGCAATTTTTCTTTCCTAATATTAAATGTTACATGTCCATTTGTTGGCACTTTCGTTTTTTTTTTTTTTCGTTTTTTTTTTTTTTTTTTTTCGTTTGGTTTGATTTTTTAATGCCGTCGCGAACGCTTTTAACACACACACACACACACACACAAACACACAGCCACTTCATCTTCCAACCAATGATAAGAAACGATGGCAAACAATAACAACACACAACAACAACAACAACAACAACAACAACAACCCCCCAATCACCACCACCACCACCACCACCTGACC
>NC_087154.1:31169526-31237026 GCF_035594125.1 Scylla paramamosain
CCGCAGCTACAGAGGCGTGTCCAGGGAATGGACTTGTTCTTGTATTTCCTGGGTGTGGATTTTGAGATCATTCAGTGTGAAGGGAGTGTACTTGTTCCTACACTCTTGTATGTGAATAGAAATCCGGTATATTTTAAAGGATTTTTTTCTCTTTACGTATCAAGAGAGGGAGGCTAATGACACGAAATTAAATAGTTAAAAGATAAATCAATAAAATAAAACAACTCCCGCTCACAATGCCGTTCCTTATAAGAAATACTAGATTTTAAAAACCAATCCACAGTCATGTTCTTCCAACAATATTAAACATTTAAGACAACAATGAGGCAAAAGCACTGCGGGGAATTTGAAGGGAGAGGAAAGAATTTAGTAGTTTAGGAAGAAAAGAAAGAAAATGCAAAATACTCTCACGATTCTTAGACTCATCTTATACATAATGGTGCGGGTAATACATGCGGAGACAAGGACACGTAATAGTGCGGGGGAAAGGAGAACCATAATGAACAGACCCATAATACCTTCTCAGAACTCATTGAATCAACTCACTTCTTTCTCGCTACGAGTTGCTCATTATCTAGACACAAAAGAAGAAAGTCTGTATCAGTTCAAGGATGTAATAGCATCGATCCCTCAACCGACCGAGAGTAACAGAAAACTACAGCTGGACTATTACAAAACCATGTGGTGGAAGAAAAAAGCTATTTTACCTGAGCTAGGAATCTCTTGAGACAGACAGTATTCTCATTAGGATACACGTAGAGAGCAAATATAAGCATGAATTAATAGTTTTGTCACGAAAGGTGGATTTACATGATTGCCTCACATTTAAAAGCCACGTGAAATCAAGAAAAACAAAGACAGTTATGCAGCGAAAGGCAAACAGACATGACTGCCTCACACTGCTCCGCTGCCACAACCCATGACCACATCACTTTCTTCACATATAACAAGGGAGAGGTGTTTCTTTTCTCAGGCTTACGAGTTCAATTACGTTTTCCACTCGACGTAAAGCTGAGCCCAGTGAAGTGAAAGGTGTGGCTGGCTGAGCAGGTGACCACAGAGCAGGACGGAGCGGGTGCTTCTGACAATATTAAAAGATATTCTATGATGGAGAAAGTTTAGACGATGAGTTGCTGCCGACGCCAAGTGAGACGAGCACTAATCAATCAATTAATGTGACACACGCTCGCGCGCGCACGCACACACACACACACACACACACACACACACACACACACACACACACACACACACACACACACACACACACACACACACACACTCGTTCCAGTTGCTGAGCGCCAAGACTCTTCACACCTGTTGGGCGCCAGCAGGGCACGCTTTGCTGGCCTTTATCTTTACGGTCGCCGGGAGCACCTTCAGGAGGCACACCAACCTGTAGAGTCTGATAACGCCTCGCCTACACAACCAACCACTAGCCGAGCCCGGGTGTTCCTCTAAAAGGCTGAGTTTTTAGTGTACTATCATTGATAAAAGTATAGCATTAAAAACCTACATAATCTCTCTCTCTCTCTCTCTCTCTCTCTCTCTCTCTCTCTCTCTCTCTCTCTCTCTCTCTCTCTCTCTCTCTCTCTCTCTCTCTCAAAGACATGAGACGCTTTTGCCGTTTTGTACTAGTTTTTTTTTTCATCCAAATACATTTAGACAACATTCTGTAAAATTACATCACCACGTCTCTACTTCCAGATCAAATATAATACGCGGTCCTCCTTAACCAGACAGACACACCTTCCTTCACCACCTGATCCTCGTAATGCCTCCCTCACGTCACTGCACACAACTATACAAGGAATGCACAACCTGAACACCTTACGTATGTACCTACAGCAGCCCACCACCTCACCGCACCTCTCACACTTACGTATACTCCTCATTCACCCACATCTGTTATCTGTACCGTTTCTAATCGACACCCGCACAATATTACGTGGTTTCGAAAAAAAAAAAAAGTTTCCCCCACTTTCCCACTTCGGCTCCCCCTTTACCCTCCTTCCCCCTTCTCTATGATGACGCCCAGGAAAACCATCACACCTTATAATTACTCGTACAGTAGTAGTAGTAGTAGTAAGTTTCACATTCTAATTACGAAATGACGTCACAAGAATACAGGACCTGATTGAAGACCTCGCTCCCCCATCCCTTCAATCCCTCCCTCCCTCCCTCCCTCCCTCTCTGTACTTCATCACTCCTTCCCCTCCCCTCCCCTCCTCCTCCTATTTCTTCCACGCTCCATAAAACGCTCCCACATAAAGTGAAAGGCATCATAATAATTACGTCTCCTAGCAAACCAAACACGCTCACTTATGGTACTTTATCTTGCAATAAAACTTTCACTGCGACCTGTCTTGTGCGTAGATACATAGATAGATAGATAGATAGATAGATAGATAGATAGATACAGACAGACAGATAGATAGATAGATAGATAGATAGATAGATAGATAGATAGACAGACAGATAGATAGATAGACAGATTCAGGTATAGATGGACAGATTAGTTGATAGATAGGTAGATAGATGGATATATAGCTAGATAGATAGATAGACAGAGACAGACAGACAGACAGACAGACAGACAGACAGACAAAGAGATAGATATTTTATTGATCACAACACGCAGCACACAGCATAATTCTAATAACTATACCATGGTCCAACAAACTGTTCTGACATTAAACACATCAGACACGATTAAAAACATTAAGAACATACAAGACACACACACACACACACACACACACACACACACACACACACACACACACACACACACACACACACACCAAAAAAAAAAAAGAAAGAAAGAAACACGTAAAGTATAGCCAGATCTTCAACATACTACTGTTTAATTCAAATATATAAATGACCAATATCTACACTTATTTCATCTAGCAGTCTGTTTCCTTCTTAATTCACCCAATTAGTCGCTTTCCTCTAAATTACCTCTAAAACCATTCAACTGTACGTTTTCCTTATCCTCCTCAAACAAACAAAATAAATGTATAAAATAAAACAAAAAACAAATAAATAAGAAGAAGCCAAAGTGAAACTGAACTAACTATAAAAACTTAAAGAAAAAAAAAAAGACTTGGTAATGACTGGCGTTTTCATGGACAAACTCAAACTCCCATATTGACTTTCATTTTTACCTGGCCGGTCACCTGATCCTCTCCTTCACCTGATCCTCCGGCAGCTGTTCGCCACTCGAATCCTCTCCTTCGTCATGGTGTTTACTTCAAGTCACCACAAGTCACCACACAGCCCACCCTCTCCGCCTCGTTGACTCCCAGGTGCGTGACATCTCCGGAACAACACTGCCCTGACGCGAGTGAAATGCTGACGAAGAGGAAGAGGTAGAAAGACAGAGGAAGGTGAACTACGAGGGGCACGGGGCAGAAATTGAGATAAAACTCGAAAAAAAAGATGGAATTGAAAAAGGTATGGGAAAAGCTGAGAGTCACGTCTAAAACGTGAGAAAGAGTAAATGGTAAAAAGAAGGAATTTTAAAGGGAAGGTGAACTGGGAATGGATACAAGTTAAGATAAAAGCTTGGAAAAAAAAATGGAATTGAAAAGGGTATGGGAAGCTGGGGCTGAGAGTCGCGTCTGAAATGCTGAAGAAGAGGAAATGGTAGGAAGATGAAATTTTAGAAGAAGAGACAACTAGGAAGAGGCGCGGGATGTAAACTGAGATGAAACTGGGAAAAGGAAGATAGAATTGAAAAAGGGTAAGGGAAGCCGGAAGGGAATGTTAGAAAAAGAACTAGTAATAGGACAGATGATTACTAGCTAACTCGAATACAGGCGGACATAAAAAAAAAAAAAAAAAATTAAAAAAAATTAAAAAACGTAAAAAGAGGGACGAACAATTGCAAACGGGTACTTGAGATGAACTAAAAAAGAAAATCATGAAAATTAAATGGAAGGGCAATCTGGAAAAGAGTGATAGGAAGGAGCAACTGGAAGGAAATATAAAGAAATAAAGGAGAGCAGTAATAATTTTATGGAGAGAGAGAGAGAGAGAGAGAGAGAGAGAGAGAGAGAGAGAGAGAGAGAGAGAGAGAGAGAGAGAGAGAGAGAGAGAGAGAGAGAGAGAGAGAGAGAGAGAGAGAGAGAGAGAGAGAGAGAGAGAATTTTTCCTCCCTTCCTTCCAACCGGCCAAGATTCAAGGGCGTTCGGAGGCAAACAAGGGACAATAAAAATCCCAGGAATTGCTAAAAAAAAAAAAAAAAAAAAAAAAAACGGAGCCCAACACCCAAATACGTGCAAGTCCAGCTGAGGGAGAGTCGCCGATCAGGGACCCGTCACTCTCACCAGCACACTCACACCTGACTGTCCTTCCTTGTCATGTGTGTGTGTGTGTGTGTGTGTGTGTGTGTGTGTGTGTGTGTGTGTGTGTGTGTGTGTGTGTGTGTGTGTGTGTGTGTGTGTGTGTGTGTGTGTGTGTGTGTCTCTCTCTCTCTCTCTCTCTCTCTCTCTCTCTCTCTCTCTCTCTCTCTCTCTCTCTCTCTCTTTCCACTGTGACCAACACTGGACACACTCTGAGCTCCGGGGAGAAACAAAGAAAGAACTGGACTAATCTATCAGCTTAATAACAAAAACGAAAAGGTCATCTTGTAAAAAAAAATAAAATCCTGAATCATGAAGAATAACAAGAACGGCAATAATATTATTAATGGATACAAGAATACGATCTAGTAAGTACCATTCAATTAGGGATAGCTTCGGTAAATTTAACCAGCTTTTTTTATTTTGTATTTATTCATAATCTTATTTTATTTATCTAATTATCTATTTTTTGACATCTTGAGGAGGCACACAGCGGCTAATGGCAGTGAGCGTGGCGCCTGGAGAGGAAGCCGTGCCCGTCGCTGCCACGTCACCTTCATTACGCCTCATCATCGTATCGGTATCGGAGGCCCGTCACCTGGCCCTGCTCCTCCTTATAATACGGCGTCTCGCTCTCCACTCTTAACGCTAAGTCTCACAGCATATCCAATGAATGTGTCGCTGCCTATTGTCTGTTGCACGTTTCTTTACTTCAGTATAGTGCTCACACAAGGTTTGCTGTACAGAGCTGCCGGCAGGTATGAGTTACGACGCGGGAAATGACACAGAAGACTTGGTTCACTAAGCCTCCAAGGACGTTTCGAAGCCTGGTGAGGGCGAACATGCCACGGCAGGCGAAGGAATAACAGACTACGGCGAGGTGAGGCAGCTGATGCAGGAGGAACTGGGCACAGTGAACAATGCGCACGTTCTGTCAGCTTCCAATTTCGCTTACAAGCAGAACAGACGTCAATGTGTCACGATCTTATGTACAGCATATGATTAATTTACAGTTTACAAGAAGCACGTGAATAAAGTAATTGAAATAAATTATTATTTTCTAGTTTCTATTCTAGTATCAATTCTTTTTACCTTTTCACAAGTAAGAAAAACTTTTTCATTACAATAATCATTACTTGACGATTACAGTGAGGAAGACTCCGCGAGACATCACTGTTATTTATTGTGATGATTTCTGAGCCACGCAGTGTTTAGTGACAGAAGAAAAACCGCCCCCACACTGCTGTCTCTGCTTCCTGGGTCGCGGCGCCGCGGGCAGGCGTCATTCACACCTAACGGCCTTGCTCCTCTGATTCCCGGGCGGCGATGAACCGATGACCCGCGCCACCCTGGGACCTGCGGGAGGGAGGGAAAGTGATGCACGCCCCCAAGACAGGCCAGGCGGAGGGCGGAAACTGTCTGGCCAGGAGTTTGCTTCCACAGGCAGGGGAGGGCCGAGGCCGGGAGGGGGGAGGCGGGTGGGGAGGGAAAGTAAACACGCGGCTGTCTCGGTGCTCTGCTGGGACAGACCAGGAGGCGGTGCTGGCTGGGCGGAGAACACTCGTCAGATCGTAGAGTCAGGCACTGAGTAACACGCAGACCACCAGATACTGTTATGCTAACAAGCCGCTTGACATAATAATGATAATAATAATAACAATAATAATAATAATAATAATAATAATAATAAGATTAGAGAGAGAGAGAGAGAGAGAGAGAGAGAGAGAGAGAGAGAGAGAGAGAGAGAGAGAGAGAGAGAGAGAGAGAGAGAGAGAGAGAGAGAGAGAGAGAGAGAGAGAGAGAGAGATTCAATAAATCACATCCTTATTTCAGCCCAACCCGCAACACTATACACACAATCAGCAGCATCCTGGCTGCTCCAGGATGTCCCGAGCGTTCGTGCCGGAAAGGGATCCGCAGTTCCAGCAGAGACAGAGTCACGAGATAAGAGTGCCAGCCGGAGCGTGAGGGAGAGCGGAGCGTGAGGGAGTCGGTCTTCGGGGCCAGTCACAGTATATACCTGCCGCCCGCCCCGCCGAGCCTCACTCTCCCCTGCGCTGCCTAACAGTTCGCACTTCCCTGAGCGTTCGCTGCCGCGCCTCCACCTCTCTCTCAGTCGTCGCTTCTGCCGCTCCTCGCCTCCTGAGCGAGTCTACACTGACACTGGACTCCCCTGACAGTTTGCCCACCGAAAGACACACTCACATCGCGACAAATCTGCTGAGAAAATAATTGTCACTGATTACTGCATCAAGCGATTCTTAATAAAATCCTGAGTAGTGACCATCAGCCAAGGCACACATCAGCGGGCCTTCATAAGTAAACCATTGTACATATCGTGAAATAATCGTCTGGTGAGTGGTGGTGGAAACACTCGCCGCCTGCTTAATATAATCGTTCCAGTGTCTACCTTAACCTCATCAGAAGCACTAAGGCAAACTCTTGCTAGAGGGCGAAGTGCTTAACGCCGCCACCTGGACTCTGCAGTTGTCACGCCGGGGAAAGAAAACCTTGTGGCAGAAGTGTTGTGCTTTGGCAAGATTTAGAAAAAGTTGTAGAACGAGTGGTCTCCTGTGCAGCAGCGTACCACGAGGAGGACACACGGCACACCATGACCAGGTAAGGCCCACCACACCCGTCGCCTCAGCCACGGGTGCAGTTCACCTGTGCACCACTACACCTGACTGCACCTATTATGTCCACTCACATTATTTACCTTTAACTTCCAGGATGAGTGAACAACTCATTAACTCAAACAAATACAACAACGTCACAGTTCCTACAGAAGGTAAAACAAACTACATCTAAATTCCTGACGCCATAAAAATAATGTTATTATCCACGCCATGTTTAAGTAACAACCAAGTAAAAACATAAAAGGGAGGAGGCGGCGCTGGGACACGCGAACACCCTGTTGACCTCTGAAGGCCGCGGGGCGCGCGCACGCTCCCCACCAGAGACAAGCCAGAATCGCTCACAACAACGAGGGACACGGGAGCACACACATGCGGAAGACAGGCACAGTTAACTAACAGATGCACATTGAGCAAGACAAACACTTGAAGGGAAAATGTATGCACGATGCAACAGATTGTATACGTAAACATGAGCGAGGAACGATGAAAAAATTAATGCTTAGGATGTGGTTACAAAAAATATTACACAAACTTGATTAGCGCTCAAAACCTCAAAGCAAACCCCGGTGCCCCTGCATACAAATTATCCGCCAATGAATTTGCTAATCGAGACGCCGACAGAGGCGGCTCACTTAGCGTACAGTTACACGAGTGAGGAGAGAATCAACACGCTGCGGGAGGGAGGTGAAGGAGGGACCAGGTGTTCGAAAACGTGAGGAATTAATGAGGTAACGGCGGCGCATCGCAGTCTTCCCTCAGTAACCGTAGACTTGAGGCCACGCCATGACAAGCAGCAGGAGGGAGTAACACAGGCAGGATCCGAGCAACAGAGAAGACAGGAAAAAAAAGGAGAGACGGGCAGAAAACACTGAGATGAATGGGCAGGGAAGGAATGATGTGGTGGGAGTGCGTTTTGGTAACCAGGTGTGGCAAGGAGTGTGTGGCGCAGGCAGGTGTGGAGCAAAGGTGAGCCTCGCGTTAGGGTCAAAGAGTTGCACGAAGTTCATTGGAGTTTATTGAGGCCTGGGAAACAGCACAGCACCGCCCGTTTTCTTTGTGCGGATGTATTCAGGGATCGAGGCATAGAAGGCTGCCGTGGCTCTCGCAATGCCGCACCGAGAGGCAATGAACTAAGACATCTCAAGTCAGTACATTCTGATATCTTAGAACACTTTTTTCCAATATACATTCGTGCAATATTCTAATACTTATCTAACCCTTCCAATGTTTGTGACAGTATGATGTCTGTTGAACTTGTAACTGATTAACCCTACATAGTAATTCAATTACGAATAAAAAAATAAATGTCTGGAAAGATTTCAACGACTCCATCACCCCATTTACTGTCAGCGCTGTATCAATACATTCTAAACTTGCACTCAACATTTTTTTTTTCTCGGAGCTTCAATACAAACTATAGTGTCCAAATTAAATTCAAGGCACACACTACCTCGCACCCACTCAACAATCTAAGGTACAGATGCTCCACCACCCCCGCATTCCGTAACCTTCAGAGCGGCTCTCAGGACCCCGCCACTGACTTCCTAAAAACACCAGGTTACTCATTCACTCTCCCTCCTACAGGCAACACCCTCACCTAGGTCAGGAACCAGCCAAGTGTGTGTGTGTGTGTGTGTGTGTGTGTGTGTGTGTGTGTGTGTGTGTGTGTGTGTGTGTGTGTGTGTGTGTGTAGGAGGCTGCTCTGTGACCATTCTGATTGCCAGGAAACAAAGGAAGACGGAATGAGCGAGTAATTTGCAAACTAGTTCAGCTTTTCACGCAAGGCGCAGGAAGAAAGAGGAGGGACCAGGAAGAGAAGGAAAGGAGAGAGGGAGAGGGAGAGATGGGAAAGAGGGAGGGAAAGGGCAGGTGCACAAAAGCCTTCATCACAGGTGGCTGATTCCTGTGACTTACTTATTTGAACTTCCCTCAAGCTGCGTCTCCCTCTGCGCTTCCGTTTCTGTCGTTGTGCACAGCTGTGGACCACACCCTTGAACTCTTCGGCGCCGCATCTCCACTACACTGAAAAGGCTCTACATTAGTTGAAGACACGCATATAAAGTTTTTTTTTCTTTTATGGTTCTTTTGACAGATTAACAAGATTTCTACACTATTAACAGGAGGAACACTCTTGACAACCCGGGTAATCATCCCTGTGGTCTTTGAAAATAGTCGTGGTGAGACAACGAAGCGTTTCAAAATACTGGCCTTAGTCTGTAGCAGTATTTCCCGTCTGCTCATGTCCCTGTTTCTCCGTTCCCTGTCTGTCTGTTTGTGTCATTGTTTGTCTGTAGTACCTCATGTCCGTTTATGTATTCTGTCTCATTTTTTCTGTCTGTCTGTCTGTCTATTTCTGTCACTGTCTGTGTCTGTCTGTCCATCTATCCATCTATATATATGTGTCTATGTCTGTCTTCCTGCCAGCCTACCTGCTTGTCTATTTATTCTCGTCTCTCTCTCTCTCTCTCTCTCTCTCTCTCTCTCTCTCTCTCTCTCTCTCTCTCTCTCTCTCTCTCTCTCTCTCTCTCTCTCTCTCTTTCTTCACTAATTTCATCCATATTTGAGCCTCTCCATTCCAGTTTCCCTCCACACTGTTCAATAAGTAGCCTCCATCACCCACACTTTTACCACCACATAACCCGAAGCTGCTTTCATTCAGACTTCACGACACATGCTCCCCGTTAGACAATACGTACGCTGAAGGCACAAGTTGTACTGTTAAGGGCAGATGGTGTGTCTTTTATCGTGTTACTTAAGTACCTCTCGAAGACTCACGTCACGCCTCAATTGCTGCACACCTGATGGATGTAACAGTCGCAGGTAAAGGTGTAGTAACAAGGTAACGTGTTGGTGATTTGACCCACACTCACTCCGTTAGCGAAATGCGAGCAACAAATATAGAGATAAATAAAACAGAATGAAAAATTAAATGAATGAATAAAAAAACTGTCATTGCAAACGTCCACTATTTACGTCCATCCGAATTTGAATGTGAATCTCTCTCTCTCTCTCTCTCTCTCTCTCTCTCTCTCTCTCTCTCTCTCTCTCTCTCTCTCTCTCTCTCTCTCTCTCTCTCTCTCTCTCTCTCTCTCTCTCTCTCTCTCTCTCTGCGTTCAGTGTACCATTAATAAGAGTACTGTAAGTCCTGTAAATTACCAATCACTAGCGGCACAGATCTATGTATTTATATTGTCAGTATCAACACAATTATTGAAATGCTCAACTTCGCGTTTCTTGTTACTCTGACGATTAATATAATGTTAATTCAAACACAAATAAATCATATAGAAGAGAGCTGAGTCACTACAAAGACGAATGGGTAAGCAGGCAAGAGTTTAGATGTAATACATTAACAAGGTTGAAATGATAGTGATAAAAGAACATTAACACAAAAAAAAGTACTCGTACTGCCTGGAAGAGCCAGAAGAAAAAAAAAGTAAACAAAAGCTGGTTTTTACACACAAGCATTTACCATTGTTCTTTTCCAAGGGTTACCCGGAGACTGCGGCACAAAAGTTAACAGGGTCATGTGCAAATATTAAACTGAGGCTCACTTTCACCTACTCAGAGATGGATGAAGGGAAAAAAAAAAAAAAATAATAAAATAATTGCACACCCTGAGCATAATTCAACATCAAACAATAACTATATAAATTTCCCATGAGTCTCTTCGTCTTTTTATTCCACCCCTGTCCATCCATCTTGCCATTGTTTTCCCTCTGTGCGTACACTACATATGGCCCGCCTCATTAAGCCTAATTTCACTCTTGCCTCATCTGTCACGTGTTCTGCATCACGTTCCGTTGAAATCAAGCTTCACCACAGTACGCTTAGATCATCACTTTCTCCCTAAGCAGTGCACGGCGCCCTCCCCTCGCGTCTACTTCCTCCATGCACTCAAAGCCGGCAGGAAGATGGGAGCAATCAGTAACTTTTGCTTTTATTTGCTTCATCCCCACCTTCTCCCTCTCTCTCCTTCCCTCCATCCCTTCACCTTCCCCGCCTCGCTCCTTCCCGTCAGCCAACAGTGAGGAGCGCCTGGTCGTCTCACTGCAACGGTATTGACACTTCAGCTTAATTTCCTCGTCGAGTCAATGACGTGCGACGGGAAAGTGAGATGCAAAAAAAGAGTCAACACACCACTCGATACCGCAACACCTGAACGAAGAGACCGCAACCTTAAGGGGACTCCTGAGACGCGGCTGCCTACAGTACATACACATCGCCACCGCTGTTGTCTGGCCGCCGCAGGAAGTGTATCGCGGTGTGTCGGGTCTGTCGGCAAACCCATCAATCGCCCTGAGTCCACGGCGCGGCATGTGAAGGGACCTAATGACCCACCTAGGGGGACGCCCCTCACTTAGCGCCCCGCTGAGTGTCAACACCGACCAAGCGGGACGGATGTGACCTTGGGGAGCGATGGAGCTGCACTGCACGGACTCTGCCTTAAAGCCGAAAGTAATCGTGGCGTGTCTCACTCACGCCGGTGACTCCCGCTGTGGGATGATGGAGGTTCACTGCATTACGCCGATACCGCTTGCCGTTTAGTCCCTTACTGTATTCATTAATGATTTATTGAATTTAGCATTTATTGTTGTATGAGAACGTTCTGCCTGAGATTTAAGTCTACTTCTCTACCACTTAAAACATTCACCTCCGTTGTAACGACAAAATCTTGGTGACGCGCGTCATATCAAGCATGCATTGACAAAGATTTTTAGTCTCTATCTAGTCTTAATGCAAAAGAGTTCGAAGATTCTTTTCTTGAAGAAATTTCCACACACCTATAACGGTTTCAGTTTATTTGTATACCAATCTATCTGTGGATGTATACTAACTTATTATCAATCTTAATATATCGATCTATATAAGTATCATTTGATGTAATAGATTCTGTGGTGTGTGTGTGTGTGTGTGTGTGTGTGTGTGTGTGTGTGTGTGTGTGTGTGTGTGTGTGTGTGTGTGTGTGTGTGTGTGTGTGTGTGTGAGAGAGAGAGAGAGAGAGAGAGAGAGAGAGAGAGAGAGAGAGAGAGAGAGAGAGAGAGAGAGAGAGAGAGAGAGAGAGAGAGAGAGAGAGAGAAACTATGCACAGTAAACAAAACGAAACCCTATGCCTATGTAATGAACCTTTCCGCTCTCTAACACACACACACACACACACACACTCACACACACAGAGATGCGACACGATAACAAAACTGACCCTGAATGGAAAGTGGGAATGAGGGGCAGTGCACAGGAAGTGACGGGAGGAAGGGAACACTAGCGGGGAGAAAGTAACAGAGAGACGAGCCCCGCGGTCCAGTTCTCATAGTGTTCATCTCTCTCCCCCCCCGTGACACTCCCCCAATCTCATCCTCCCCCAGCACAACTAAATGCCTTCTCTCTCTCTCTCTCTCTCTCTCTCTCTCTCTCTCTCTCTCTCTCTCTCTCTCTCTCTCTCTCTCTCTCTCTCTCTCTAGCTTTCATCATCATCTCTGTAATTCTCTTCTCTAGCTTTCCTTCCAAAGTCCTTATTATCTTGTCCGCCTCTTCTTCTTTTTCTTCTTCTTCGTCATCTTCCATCATCACCATCTTCTTTCTTGTGTTTCTCCAGTCCCATTTCCGCTTCGTTCTCTCTAATTCCCTTTTATTCCTTTCGTTCGTCTGCTCATCATCACCTTCTGTTTCTCCTCCTCCTCCTCCTCTTCCCCATCACTCACTACCACCTCTCTTCTTCCTTTCCTTCGTCATCTTCCACTATTTCCTCCACATCCTTCCCTCTGATTCCCTTCTCTTTCTTTTCTTCATCAGCCGTCACCGCCCTCTCCTTCCTTTACTTCTTTTCTCCTTATCTCTTGATCTCTTTTCCTTCTTTTTTTTTTCTTTCGTCATTTCCCATAATCTCCTCCTCTCCTTCCCTTCCTTTACAGTGTCAGCATTTCTCATTCTTGTTCTTTTTTTTTCTCTTGTTTCCTTCTTTTCCATCGTCAGCCTCCATCACTACCTCTTCCTTTTCTTCTTTTCTCTCTTCCCTTCCCTTTTATCTATTTCGTCAGTCCGTTTTCTCCTCCTTTTTTTCTATCCTTCCTTCCTTTCTTTTCCATTGCTAGCCTCCATTACCACCTCCACCTCCCCCTATTCCTCTTTTTTTTCTCTCTCTCTCTCTCTCTCCTCCCTTCCCTTCCTTTCCATCTATACTCTCCATCATCATCATCATCATCATCTCTTCTTTTCTCTCCTCCTTTCCCTTCCTTTTCATCACTACTCTCCATCACCATCTCCTCTTCTTTTCTCTCCTCCCTTCCCTTCCTTTTCGTCGCCAGCCTCCACCTCCACCTCCCTCCCTCCACTTCCCCTCCCTGGCAGATGCTGGTGTGGACATAGCGGGCTCAGAGGCGTATAGTGGATCCTGCTCTACTTAGTATGGATGCACAAGGTCGTTTGTCTGTCTGTCTGTCTGTTTGTTTGGCTGTCCGTCTCCTAAACGTGTAAAAAACGTGTTTGGTTTCTTCTTTTTAAAACGACTGTCCTTTATTTTATTTTATTTTTCGACATTACTTGAAGGTTTGTCTTTCTTTCATAAGGGAGCTCCTATACTGCACCTTCCATATCAGCTAAATATGGTTTGTCATGCTTTGTATTTACACAGTCCAGAGTGATAGATGCCGCTTCTTCTCTTTCTCCTAAGCAGATTGTCTTTTTATACCAGTCTCACGTCCCCGAGAGAAGTTTTAATAGACGCCAGACACAGCATCGTGAAAAGGCAAGATCGTCTGTCACACTTTATATTCATGCAGTCCAAGGGGATAAAAGCCAATCCTGTTTTCTTATCTCTTCGACAAACGATCGTCTTTTTAACCCTTCCGCATTTTCAGGGGGGACTTTTATCATACCGTATCATGCGTATGTGGCAGATTAGACCGCCTGTCACACTGTATTTACACAGTCAGTGCGAAGCGACAGACACCTACTCCGTTTTCTCTCCAACAAACTATCGCCTTTTTAACACTCCCAGATCCTCGAGAAAACTTTTCAAACCTATGTGAAAAGAACAAACACCTCATCTTTCACACCGCTAATCATGACGAGCGTCTTTTCCAGGTACGTTTTCCTTTCTGAAGTCCCTCAAAGCGCCGCCTGTATCTGAGAGGTCCCAGCTACCCTGCCTTGGGGACGCGGCTCGATCTCAAGAGAGGCAACGTCAACAGGCACAAATTTTTTTCCTCCCCTTATATTCTTAGCGCCCCGGGAGTCAAGGTTGTCGACCCTCGCGTTCCTTCGCTTACACATTCATTGTCTTGTCCCGCTACGTAAGGTTGAGGGAGCAGGAGCGAGCGAGAGTGCGTGGCAGTGAAGATGAGCGAGTGAGAGTAAACTGAGGAAGTGAGTTTATGTTATGAGGAAAGGGAGCGAGGATTCAAGAGTGGCGTGGGGAATGACTGGTAAAGCTGTCTTCAAATTAAATGCGAGTCAGTACGGATAAGAAATTGCAAGGCTGAAATGAGTTAATGAAAGTAAGAAGCGCAACAGAAGGTGGTGTGGTGAGTGACTTGACTGATACAACTGCCATCAAATTAAGTGTGTGGATGAGCTGGTTGTGCATGTAAGTGTGATGAACAAGGGTGAGTGATTACGGGTCAGTGATAGTGAATGTTACGAGTGAACGGGAAGTGAAATGAGCAGTCTATAATGATGAGACGGATGAGTACGTAGGAATGAGAGTGGAGAGAGTGATGAGTGAGTGAGTGAGTGTGAAGTGGAGAGACTGATGAGGGAGACAAGTGAGTGAGTGAGTGTGTGTGAAACAAGTGAAAAGAGAGAGAGAGAGAGAGAGAGAGAGAGAGAGAGAGAGAGAGAGAGAGAGAGAGAGAGAGAGAGAGAGAGAGAGAGAGAGAGAGAGAGAGAGAGAGAGAGAGTGAGTGAGAGCAACCGTCTTATCACCGGAAGAATTACTACTTAAATCACCCACATTACGCAAAGAAAGAAAAAAAGAAAAGAAAGAAAAGATAAAATGAACAGGAAAAAAAAAAAGACCTCCCAGCTTCCTCGTCACCATCACGACCCTCATCAGCTCCCGGTGCGTGTAATGTAATTTCAATCATTAACCTCACTAACAGTTCTTCTCGACGTGTACAGGAATATTCAAGCCCCTACTGCCAATTACCCTCGTTACGACAGATGGCCTTAATGGTGCGGCGGGGAGGAAAGGCCAACACTCAAAAACTACTTAACTACTTGTCAACGACACTCGCGAGCTCAGCCAATTACCCGTAGCTCGTCTTATCGCAGTGAAGTTGTTCAGTAATAACGCAAACAGAATGACTTTTTTTTTTTTCTATTTCTTCAATTCCTGTTTTCTTTTTCGCGCAAATTGTCATGTATATATATTTCTTTCTGACTCTTGGACTTGTTTGTTTTTGTTATCATTTTTTTTTTTTTTTCATCGCGTGCCGGTAACCTCCGTCGTCCCGTCACGTGTAATGGAAGCTTCTCCTTGATGTTCGACTTTGATTCTGGTTCACGGTAGTTTGTCGGTGGGAGAAGTAACGCTCTCTGGTGACTCTATCCGGCAACACACAACCTTGATACAGAAGCGACATCAACTCAGTTCCAACTCTTCAAGAGCGAATAGTAATATTTAACTCAATACTCATCTTAAATTCAACTCTAATAAAGACATTTGGTCGTAGGTTACTTTCTTTGATCACGTTCGGCAACACAAGACATTTATATTGCAGCTCCACAACTCAATTCCAAATCTCCAACAGCGAATAATAGTCTTTAACACAATACAAGCCTTTAACTCAACTATAATGGTGGTTTAATAGAGAGAAGTGTTCCGTCGCAAGTTACTCTTTAGTTTGGTCACGTCAGGCAGCTCCCATAACTATACTCCAAATCTCCAAAAGCGAACAGCAGTCTTTAACATAATACTAGGCTCTAACTGAACACTACATAATGGCAGTTTAACAGAGACAAGCGTTTCATCGTTGGTTACCCTGTTGTTTGCTCACGTCCCTGATGCTACGCTCCACCAGGAAAGTAGTCAGGTAGTGCACACAGCCTACAGGTATCCACACAGTCTACAGGTGAACGTCAGGTTGCTTCCATGCCCTCGGGAGAAACAACCGGGGCCTCAGTAAACACCAGCATCCGTAGAGTTTTCCTGATGCCGCCTATAATCGACCTCTCTCAGGGCCAGCCGGCATCCAGGTACCCCCTCTTCCTCCCACAACTCCCGCAGACGAGGAAGAAACCGCCAAGAAAGCATGAGAACCAATACTCGGAGAAACCTCGTGTTAAGAGTGTACGGCGGGTGATTAACAAAGGTGTGGATGGTTGCGGTGAAAGGGAGAGAAAAGCGAAGCGTGCCAGAAAAAGAGAGAGAGAGAGAGAGAGAGAGAGAGAGAGAGAGAGAGAGAGAGAGAGAGAGAGAGAATATATCTTTTCCTTTTTTTTCGTCTCGTGATGGCGGAACTATTTCAAACATTACCATTCGTCTAATTATTCTTTTCTTTTTTCTTTTTTGCTTCACGGTGCGATTCATCCCGCGCTCCAGATGCTTCCCTCATTCATCACTCCCTCCCTTTCATTCCCCCATCTCTCCTTTTTTTTTTCTTACCCCCTAATTCTTACCTGAAAAAAGAAAAGCTTCCTCTTTCACATCTACTTCTCACGAAAGCACAAGTAATCGGAACAGGAGAGGGAGACTCAGACAAATAGGTAATATGGGTGTTATCTCTTCACTCCTTCACTCACTTAGTCAATTGTTCCGCTGCGGTTACCTGGGCTATTAACTGACTAATTGACTGATTGACTGGTTACAGACTAGAAAAATATACAATAGGAGGAGGGTCTTGGTTTATTATTAGTCATCTCTGCCTTCATCGCCATTGCATTTGTCATCTTCATTAAATTCATCACTCATTATTTTATCATTGTTTGTACCGTCACTGAATTCACCAGTGCAGATATTGACGTCTTCCTCGTAACTATCTATCATCACCACTACTTTTCTGATCGTCACCACTATCATCATCACTCATCACTATCAGTAACCACAAGTTATGATGTATCTGTCATCACATTCATTACCATTATTTCGAAACATCTGTACTAAAAAACATTATTCACCACTTTCGTCACCATCAGTGCAAGAGGTCTCACTCTCTCTCATTGCAACCAACACACCCAAAACTGTCACCATTAATCACTGTTTCATCACCATTATCTCAAAATCACCACTATCATTACTACCACCATTATAATTCATCCCAACCTGACCACCACCACCACCACCACCACCACCACTAACAGTCTCAAGGTCTTTAATTTTTTTTCCCACACACTATACTAAGCAGCTGATTTATAAGACAGTCAAGGCAAAACAGACGCGAAGAATAAGTTGGCGATGAAAAAAAGGGAGAGATCACACTGACAAACAGGTACAAGGGCGGAGATAAAGGAACATGACGTGATGGATGAAGATTATGCTGCTGGGAGAGAGGGAGAGAGAGAGAGAGAAAAAAAAAGTATGATGCGAGACTTAATAAGAGCGAGAATAACAAGGTATCAAAAGGAGGGAGAAGACGAGGAGGTGGTGGTGGTGGTGGTGGTAATGGAGGAGGAAGAGGAGAAAGAAGAGAACATGATCATGATATTGATGACAATGACGACAGGAACAATCAAAACAACAATAAACAAACCACAGCAAAAACAACACCGGCAACAACAACAACAACAACAACAACAACAACAGTAAAGGTTTCACTATCTGGCCTCACGACAAGACAGAGACAGACAAACAGACACGAGGGAGAGTGAGTGAGCGAATGAGGTGGAAAAGAAAAGAAAGAGAAAGAGAAAGACAGATGTAGTAGGTATGTATGGCGGAGTGACTTCCTGCCGTGTTGGGGAGGGGGGGTGGGGGATGAAGCAGGGAAACAAAAGACAACAGACAGACTGCGAGACAAGACAAGTCAATCCTCCCTTTGTCTCTCGCCGCTGCCTGCTGACAAACAGGTTCGTGCACACACACAAACGAAGTGGATTATTTTGTTTCACTCCTTTGTTGCTGAAACAACGAGGAAATTAAGCGAGTCAGGAAACATTTACATGGTGTACTGTCGATAGCATTTGATAGAAAAATCTGTGTAGAGGGGTTCATAAAAAAAGGGGTTCATAAAAAAAGCTGTAAGTTCTTTGGTGGTGGTGGTGATGGTGGTGGTGGCAATGTATTTGAGAACCAATTCCTTCCTATCTCTTTCTTAATCCTTTCACTGCTAGTCAATCTTCCCCATAATCATCTACAACTTTTTAGAAGACCTTTTTTTTTTGTACTACAGCCTTTGGAATACGTACTTCTGTTGTTTAGCAAAGATCAAATTCTTATTATCTTCTTTTCTTCATGTCCATCCAAATAATTCATTAAAATCACCTCAATGTTAACGAAAGACAAGCAAAGCATTGTGAAGTGGGTAAATCTAACTTTCACCAAACCTGAATCCATTATTTCTTGTTTTAGCAATTTCTCCTTTTCTTGTCCTGTCTTTATGTAATG
Source organism: Scylla paramamosain (assembly GCF_035594125.1). NCBI lineage: Eukaryota > Metazoa > Arthropoda > Malacostraca > Decapoda > Portunidae > Scylla > Scylla paramamosain. Next base: position 31,188,054 of record NC_087154.1, read on the forward strand.
AAGTACTTAATGTATGTTGGGTCACCACACCTCAATTCGTGCCCCGAGCGCCGAGCAAGCCTACAGGAGAGAAAAGCAAACTCCTATACAAATCTTGAGCGTGGCGAGTCTTCAGCTTGTTATCTTCATCCACTTGAGTCTCCTTTGTATATATTAATTCTTCCTCTTTTTATGTTGTGCTTTCCCTGCATGAGGGAGTTCGCGAGTGGCTTTATATTTGCACGGGATCTCACCCCATCCATGAGCTCCCATCATGAGGGCCTTCCATCCCCTCGACTTCTCTTCCCGTACCAACAGGATTCTTCATCATACTAACAAGCATTTATAGGTACAGGGATAGGAAATTTCAGGTAAGGTTAGGTCAAGTTAGGCAAGGTTAAGTTTGGAAAGATTAGCTTAGGTCAGGTAAGGTAAAGTAAGGTTAGGTTAAGGTAAAGTTAAGGTAAAGTAAGGCCATGTAAGGTAAGCCCAGGTAAAGTTAGCTTAGGTAAGGTTAGGTCAGGTTAGGTTACGTTAGGTAGGGTTAGACTTAGTAGATTACACTTTCTTCTGTTATTTTACACTGTAGCTGATATTTCTCTCTCTCTCTCTCTCTCTCTCTCTCTCTCTCTCTCTCTCTCTCTCTCTCTCTCTCTCTCTCTCTCTCTCTCTCTCTCTCTCTTAACCAAGCTAAATAGGGCGAAGATCTGGTGCTGTCTGAAATTCACATATATCCATTAATATAAAATCCAGTCACGTGTCAGACTATACAAAGATTGACTGACTGACTGATTGATTAATTTTCTAAATAAATTTTGGCGCCACAACAAGGAGAACCAATGTCAGCGTCAAGCGAGGATCGTGACTCGTGAGGTGCCTTTCCCTCGTTCATTCCGGCGGGGCACGAGGGGCGTCCGGCAGGCGTGTTTCGGGTCGCTGGCTCCAAATAAATCAAACACGAAATAAATCCAGTCATGGCCAGCACGTCTGACTTTCTAAACATTTGGGGGGCACAGCCATGGAGGGCCGCGCCAGGCATGAAATCTATCAACAGCTTCAGTGCCTCTGTTTCCTCCACACTTTCTTCACACGGGGAGTTATTCCTGAATTTTAACTCATGTATGTATGTGCGAAGCGTCTCGGTTTGTTCACTGTGCCGTTCAGGATGTACTGATTGGTTCGCATCCTTAAACACCTCCTTCTTTCATCAGGACTATTTTCAAACGCCACACACATGATAAGTCGGGTTTTCTTGGGCGTTTTACTTATCAGACTATTACCAGAATCACCCTAAAACATTTCTGCATTCTTAAAAACATCCTTGTCTCATCAGGACTATATTTTCAAACACCACGCACATGATAAGTCGGGTTCACATGGGCATGGGTGTTTTACTTATTAAACTATTACTAGAATCACGAAAATATCACTGAAAATACTAAAACAGTTCTGGATTTCTTTAACACCTTCTCTCATTAGGACTGTTTTCAAGGGCCACAGACATGGGTGTTTTCTCCTAATGATGATGCAGAATCCTCATCAAACTTTTACTGGAATCACGAAAGCACTGCTGAAAATCCTAAAGCCATTCTACATTTCCTAAACATCTCACGATCTCTACAGGACTGTTTTCAAAGACCAGTTTTCATGTCTGTGTTTTTCTATTGATAATACAGAATCCTTATTAAACTTTCTCTGGAATCACGAAAACACCCTTCAGAACTTCAAAACACTTAAGCATTACTTAAACATCAAAGACTTAAATCTTCAAAGACTACACAGATGATAACTCCTTTTTTTTTTCACTTCTATTTTCTATTGACATTGCAGAATCTTCATCAAATTAGACCAAATGGATGATAAGTCCTTTTTTCATGTCTGTTTCCCCTATTGATAATTGTAGAATCCTCATTAAACTATCAATATAATCACAACACGCTTGAAAACCCCAGAACACACTTCTCCATTCTTAAACTTCAAATACTACAAAGATGGTAAGTCCTTTTCCATGTCTGTTATCCCTATTGATAACCACAGAATCCTCATTTAACTATCACTAGAATCGCAACACCCTTGAAAACCCCAAGCACTTCCACTAGAACCTGTTGAAACTGAAGTAAAGATGCCAGGATGTTAAAGAATACGATCCATTGTCTGTCTGTGGTCAAGATTTAAGAGCTTCCTGGAAAACGCCCCTTCCTTCTATCCCCTTGAGACAACCCGAAGCGTGCGGGGTGACCCTTCCTAACGACGCAATTTTCCTCAGGGGATTGCGACCCAAGGCAGCGGGTTAATTGTAATTCTCACTCTCTGGAGGGGGAGATAAGGCATGAAATTACACTTTTTAGAAAGACTTGTGTTTGTGTTTGAGTGGCGCAAAAAGTTGTGACGATGAGACTTTGTGTGTTAGTTTCACCTCTACCCTCACCTGAAATGACTGTCAGAGAGAGAGAGAGAGAGAGAGAGAGAGAGAGAGAGAGAGAGAGAGAGAGAGAGAGAGAGAGAGAGAGAGAGAGAGACGTATTGAAAATCGTCCACTTTCAAGTCTAAACATACCAACACGCTCACTCACTCACTCACTCATTCACTCACTCACTCACACACGCACACGCAATAAAACGGATGTCATGACGAAACAAAAATACAGCCAGTAGAAAACAACATTCATAACAAAAAAAAAAAAAGAAAGAAACCAATATTTAAGAATAATATATAACAAAGAAACTTGCAATTAAATGGAAAACCAGGAATGAATAGAAATCTGAGCTGACGTCATTCCCAGGCCTCGCTCGGTTAATAATATCGCGTAAGTGACGGAAAGTTTGTGGGGAAGCCGACCGGTTGCCTGAAGGAGGAAGATTCGACTGAAGGAAACGCGACCTTCAGAAATTTCCTCAATAACAAAAGCATCAACAATAACTGTAAATTTTCACTACCAGTCTGTTTCCTCTCTACGACATATGATATCTTTTTTTCCCACTTTCTCTTCCATGTTATTTAAAATTAAAATCATCTTCCTTCTTGTTATATTCTGTTTCTTCCTGCTTCCTCCGCTCTCCCTCTTTTAGTTATTTTTTTTTTCCTTCCATCTCTCTCCCTTCGTAATAGCTCTTCTTCCCTCTTCCTGCCGCATCTCTTATCTCCTCTTTCTCTTCCCGGTTTTAATTCAACAATATATTTCCTCTTCCTGCTCCCCGCCGCTACTATGCTCAAGTGGAAGTCAAAGGCCAGGAACAAAGTGGTCGCGTACTGTGCAATTACTTGATGCATGGCTGAAAATGCCCACTCGCGTCTCCTGCAGGGCCATTACATGTACTTTGTGGGTAGCATTGCACCAAACGATCCCCTAACTCACGAGAAACACACGACATCACCTGTGTTTATAGTGGTATGCGCGTCACACACACACACACACACACACACACACACACACACACACACACACACACACACACACACACACACACACACACACACACACAACGGAAAAAAATCATAGCAATAATCTATCTAACCTATTTATCTATTTATTCATCTGTCAGTCAGCCTATCTATCTATCTATCTATCTATCTATCTATCTATTTATCTATCTATCTGTCTATCTGTTTATCTATCTATCTATCTATCTATAGCCTTTTGGAATGTAGTAGAGGTGCGGCAAGCAGAAATGTTTCAGAATATGGTCCTTAATAACAGAGAAGGACACTGCATAGGATCAAGACGGAGAATTCCAGAGTACAGGTGTCCCAGGTAGCGATGTTATAAAGTTCAGTCAATATCATATCAACAAATGGAATAGAAATGAATGCGTGGACTAATGAACTGCCGCACATTAAGAGTGAACACCGAGAACCTTGATGCGAGATGTGATACGTGGGAGTAGTGGCAGATCATGTACTTGTCTTCTGTAAGTCTGAAATGTTTTGTTTAATATGGCATCAGTACCTTGAGCAACCGTAAATAGGTTTCTTGGTTCGTCATTGGCCCGTATTCGGATACGCTTTGTTCTCTCATCGCGACTCTTTTCAAAGGCCACAGAGATAATTAGTCCGGTTCTCAAGACTGTTCTTCCTGTTAGCAATATAGAAATCTTGTTAATCTGTTACTGCAATCGTAAAAACGCCCTTAAAAACTCGTGTAACTTCAACTAGAACCTTTGAAAGTAGTGAAGGTGCAGTGCAGAAGTGTTTCAGAATATGGTCCATTGTATTCATATGAGATACAATAACAACAGCAACAACAACAACAACAACAACAACAACAACCTGCACTCCCTACATAATAACACTGGTGGATCGAACACCACTACTCTCAGCACTTCATTCACAACTAATACTACCTCAAATACTTCCTGTTCTTTTCCTCATCCTCCTCCTCTTCTCCTTCTTCTAACACTTCATTCTTTCTCCTCTCTTTCCTCTCCCTTTCCTCCCTCCCTTCCCTTCCCCAGCCAGCACCACCTTGACCACACCCTTGAAAAAAGCTACAGCCAGGACTCATCTCAAATATTGACAGTGAACACAATCTGCCTCATCCCCGCCTAACAATGGGCCGCTGGTGGTGTTGCCCGGCGGAGCATCAACCCCCGGGGCGTGCGTTCCTCCTCGCAGAAAGGGATTGGGGAGCAACTAAGAGGAAGCGGCCATACAGGGGCTTTCCCTCTCACTCACTCACTCACTCACTCACACGTGTTATCAACTTTCCTGATGGGGGAGAGGGAGGGGAGAAGTGAAAGTCTGTTTAGTATGCATAGCTCAGTCTAGTTATGCATAGCGAGAGATACGGATCTATATTAAGTACATGTATGTTATTCTGGTTTCCGTTTTCTCTTGTCTTTCTATATGCTCTAGTTTTTTCCTCAACTTAGCGTGTTGGAAAACGTTTGTATGGAGTGTGCGCCGGTAGCTTTGTTGTATTTTAATATAGTCGCTTATATAACTAAATGTAATGCAAATGAAACCGTGAACACTTCAAAATTATTCATCAGGTTCCTCTTCATGGTTTAAAACACTATGAAAGAAGGCAAATTAAACTGTAGATACTACTGAACTGTTTATTTGTGACCATCTAAGTAATATTCCTTGTTTGTAAAATCTGAAATGAATGTGTACGTGAAACCATGAGAGAACAATTTATCAACCTTGGAAATGTCACTTGTTTGTAAGACAGGAAATCGATGCAAATGAAACTGGGTATTGAACAGCGAGTTCTCAATAACTGTCTCAGAAATGTTTACAATATTAGAAAAGATTGAACGTGAAAGTGTGGGATCTAGAAACCGTCTCCTGCTTGAAACTACATCCTGAATCCAGCCAGTACTTCACCCCCTCACACACACACACACACACACACACACACACACACACACACACACACACACACCGCCACCACTTTTTTGTAAGAGAGAATTTGGCCAAGGTCAACGAAAAAGGCTGAAAGAAAAGGACCACTAAAGTTGCCAGTCCCTAAAGAGTGCAAAGGAAATTATTCAGAGTTCATGAGAAGCGTCTTGAAACCTCCCACTGGCCTGCCGCAGCCTTTCACTAGCATCTTTCGCCACACCCACACACGCCCAACGCACTTCACTTGCTTAATGAAATCCCCGGCATCGCAAAATTGAGGTTACATGACGCCATCGACCCCTCATACACGTTTACATCAAGACGACACCTCTGTTGACGTGGCGAGAGTGTGTTTACTCCTCAATTAATTAACAGGATGCGAAGAAAGGCAACTCTCTTTCCACTCCTCACTGAAGAGGGGGAAAAAAAATGCACGTTGACTTTTAAAAAATCTGCGGCGCTGATAAGATGGCAGGGATTGAATTCAATTGAGAAAACAGAGCAATATGTAGGAACACAAACGAGTGAAAAAAGAAACCAAAAAAAAAAAAAATTACGTGTTGACAGAAAAAAAAAACATTACAAAAAATTGAAGACGACAAAAATGTAGGACAAAAGAGAGAATGAAGATGATGAAGTGAAAAAAAAGATGATTGGGATGATTACGAGAGATTCTGGAGAGAGAGAGAGAGAGAGAGAGAGAGAGAGAGAGAGAGAGAGAGAGAGAGAGAGAGAGAGAGAGAGAGAGAGAGAGAGAGAGATGCGTGTGTGAGTGCATTACTGAGCCTTAATACCTTCATAAAAGAGCTAATAATAGAGAAAGTAGCGCGCGGGGAACACTTAGCACATTCCAAACTGCCTATAAAGTAGACACAAGGCGACTCAGAGAAGAAAACCCGTAAAAAACAAGACTCAGGGAGAGAGAGAGAGAGAGAGAGAGAGAGAGAGAGAGAGAGAGAGAGAGAGAGAGAGAGAGAATGGGAATGGCACGAATGGCAGGAAGGAAGTGGAGCAAGACTACGGGAGGGAAAATATAAGAGAAAATAAAACAGATGAATTAGCAGAAAGAAAGGAAAAAAGACCCAAGCCGTAAAAAAAAAGGAAATGAGCTTCTTTTAACATATTTGGCATTTGTCTTAAATTCTTAACAAAAAAAAAAGCTCACAATAAAGGAAGCTCTCTCTGCTCTGCTCTCTCTCTCTCTCTCTCTCTCTCTCTCTCTCTCTCTCTCTCTCTCTCTCTCTCCCCTTCTCAAGACACTATTTACTGTTGCTTCATGGTTAGCTATTTTGAATAAATTTTATACATTTTCTGCCCAAGGTCAGTCTTCTTTATATGCGTTAAAAAGACAAGAAAAAGAGCCCAGGAGAAGAAAAAAAAAGTTAATGAGAAGAAGAGAATCAAGAAGGAAGGAGTCAAGGAGAAGAAAAAGAGTCAAAAAGAAAAAAAAAGAGAGTCAAGGAGGAGAAAAAGAGTCAAGGAGAAGAAAGAGAGAGTCAAGGAGAAGAAAAAAGTCAAGAAGATGGTCAGAGAAAAGTGATATTTTCTTCTTAACCATTTTCTTCTGCTTGACTCTTTTTTTCTCTTTGAGTCAAGGAGAGGAAAAACACGCGTGAAGGAGAGAAAAAATTAGTCAGGGGGAGGAAAAACACGACTGAAGGAGAGAAAAAAATAGTCAAGGAGAGGAAAAACATGAATGAAGGAGAGAAAAAATAATCAAGGAGAGGAAAAGCACGACTGAAGGAGAGAAAAAATTAGTCAAGGAGAAGAAAAACACGACTGAAGGAGAGAAAAAATTAGTCAAGGAGATGAAAAACACGACTGAAGGAGAGAAAAAAATAGTCAAGGAGAGGAAAAACACGACTGAAGGAGAGAAAAAATAATCAAGGAGAGGAAAAACACGACTGAAGGAGAGAAAAAAATAGTCAAGGAGGAAAAACATGAATGAAGGAGAGAAAAAAAAATAGTCAAGGAGAGGAAAAACACGACTGAAGGAGAGAAAAAATAATCAAGGAGAGGAAAAACACGACTGAAGGAGAGAAAAAAATAGTCAAGGAGAGGAAAAACACGACTGAAGGAGAGAAAAAAATAGTCAAGGAGAGGAAAAACACGACTGAAGGAGAGAAAAAAATAGTCAAGGAGAGGAAAAACATGAATGAAGGAGAGAAAAAAAATCAAGGAGAGGAAAAGCACGACTGAAGGAGAGAAAAAATTAGTCAAGGAGAGGAAAAATACGACTGAAGGAGAGAAAAAAATAGTCAAGGAGAGGAAAAACACGACTGAAGGAGAGAGAAAAAATAATCAAGGAGAGAAAAGTCAATGAGAAAAAAAAAGTCAGAGAAGAAAAAGAGAGTCAAGAAGAAAAGGCGAATCAAGGAGGAGAAAAAGAAAAGGCGAGTCAAGGGGAAGAAAAAGAGTCAAAGAGAGGAAAAGACAATTAAGGAGAAAGCCAACATAGGATAAGAGAAGTTCTATCAGTTTCTCTCTGTCTGATACACATGACGCTCCACTTCATCTTTGCCTTTCTTCAGCGCCTCCTCCACGTCATCTTTCGTCCACGCGGCAGGGCAAGGTAAATTTCTACAATGAGTCACAACACTGCAGGTTAGGGTATTGTGAGATTAATTCATTGACTGAACTCCGGCGCCGCACGAATGAAGTTATGCATCACTGTGGGTTGAGAGAGCGTTAATTCAGTGACAGAGGGCAGCAGAATGTGGTGAAAATCTTACCATAACTTCCTTTGTATGTGAGTCAACCCTTTCACTGCTTAACATGTTTTCTCTCAATACTTATAACTTACTAGACACTCCTTTAGTGCCAACCTCTCATGAATATTTCCTTAGCGTAAAAAAAGACTATATTAATCTTTTGTCTCCCCTTTTCTCTCGTGTGTCTCTACGCAAACCATTTCTTCAGTGCTAGGAAGGTTAACGAAGGACAACCAAAGCAATAAAAGGGTTAAAAATATAATACAAAAAAAATAAGAAAAATGCTAAAGACCAGTTGACGTAAGTACGCAGAGCAGCTCCTCATGGAAGACTGCGGCGGGTGTACTCTGTAGCAGCACGAACTCTGTAACGGAATAACTGGATCACCTAGACTATTGCAAAGGCCCCACAACACTCGTCTCCCACGCCAACCACTGCAAATAACAAACGGATCCTCGCACTAATTCTTAACCCCCTGACTACAGTGGCTTCTCTTTAAGCTTGGAAAAACATTCTCATGCTAAAAGTTATGAGTTATTTTGAAGGAACATTTTTTTTTTTTTTCAAGCGAGAGGGAAGACGGCTAATTAAAGATAAATAAATAAATGAATAAATAAAGCGAGGAAGAGGGTTAAAGGAAAAAAATGAGGAAAGAGAGCGAGAGGAAAGATAGAGTTGATGAAACCTTATCAGTTCTTGTCGTTACATTCTTAATCAGTAAAATCGCCTTGGATCATTCAAATACAAAGACAAACATCATGCAATCATTACCAATCAAAACTTTACCTGAATAACAACAAAAGCTACCCTTACCATCCTTCAGTTCACCCATGGACCTTCAACTACCCATGTTACTGATCGTTAGGTTCAGCGTCACCTTCTGAGCTAAAACGTCACGTTAAGCACCGCGCCCTTCTGTGTGTGCCTGAAGGAAGAAGACACATGAGGGAGGCACTGTCGGGGTGAAAGGCTGGAGCAGAGTAATGTGGCGGAATGAATGGAAAGGTGGAGAAGAAGGGGTGAAGGGGTGAAGGAAAGGTGGAATGATGGAGGAGGAGGATTAGGAGGAGGAGGAGGAGGAGGAAAAGAAAAGAGAAAAAACAAGAAAACTGAAAAAAAACACGAAAAAAATATGAAGAAGCAAAATAAAGAAAGGAGACAAGACCAAGACCATGAAGAAGAAGAAGCAGAAGCAGAAGAAGAAGAAGCAGAAGCAGAAGAAGAAGAAGCAGAAGAAGCAGAAGAAGAAGAAGAAGAAGAAGAAGAAGAAGAAGAAGAAGAAGAAGAAGAAGAAGAAGAAGAAGAAGAAGAAACAGAAACAGAAGAAGAAGCAGAAGCAGAAGCAGAAGAAGAAGAAGGAGAAGAGAAAAAAGAAAGAACAAAAACAAAAAGAAGAAGAAGAAGAAGAAGAAGAAGAAGAAGAAGAAGAAGAAGAAGAAGACTCAGAGCAGGAAGAGGAAGGGCAACAGGACACGAGCCAGACGGAAGGAGGCAGGCGAGGAGGCGAGGAGAGGTGAGCCACCCCCGCTGGGTTTCACATTTTATTTGAGTCACACAAACACGAGCGTCCGCGCCACCTCGCCTCGTTACCTTCGACCACGTGTGGGAGCAGGGAGCAGAGAGAGAGAGAGAGAGAGAGAGAGAGAGAGAGAGAGAGAGAGAGAGAGAGAGAGAGAGAGAGAGAGAGAGAGAGAGAGAGAGAGAGAGAGAGAGAGAGACAGACAGGCAGAAATGGAGTAGGGCTTTGAGTACATCTGTCTATCCGTCTTGAGTCTGTGCATCTGTCAGTCTAAGCGTCTCTCTGCGCGTCTGTCTGTGTGTGTGTGTGTCTGGCGGGCGGTGTGGGTTAACAGACGACCTCTCCTCGCGTGTTGGCTTAAGGGACTTGAAGGAACGCGGAACTTGAACTATACACAAGAAAGAGAGAGAGAGAGAGAGAGAGAGAGAGAGAGAGAGAGAGAGAGAGAGAGAGAGAGAGAGAGAGAGAGAGAGAGAGAGAGAGAGAGAGAGAGAGATTGTTGTTTATGCTCTTCATATTTTTCACATCTTCGTATTCAAGTATTTGTATGTTTGTTTATCTTACATTTTTTTTATGTCTATTTTTTTCTTAACAGTTGATGAGAGAATGATTTTGTGCTTTTTTTTTTTTCTTAAGTGTTTGTGTTTCCTATTTATACTTTTGTTCAGTTGCTCTCGTGATTTTATTGTTTGTTTTATTTATTTGTCGTGTATTTTTCGTGCGTACTTGAATACATGTTTAGAAGAAGAGAAAATGTTTGGCGACTTGAAGAGGAGAGAAAATATATATAAAAGAGAGAGAGAGAGAAAGAATACTACGAAATTCTCTCTCTCTCTCTCTCTCTCTCTCTCTCTCTCTCTCTCTCTCTCTCTCTCTCTCTCTCTCTCACCCATTATTCCCTCGCCACGCCTTTCTTCTCATTTACCCAGTCACGCCCAATTCACCAGTCCGCTCTTTTCACTCATTCACGCAGCCAAAAGTATTCAAGAGTCCTATTTTGCAACGTTTAGTAAAGCCAGCCACCCTCCCCCTCCCCCTCCCCTTCTTCTCTCTCTCTCTCTCTCTCTCTCTCTCTCTCTCTCTCTCTCTCTCTCTCTCTCTCTCTCTAGTTAGCCTGCTTTCCCATGAGTGCTCAAGCTGAATGATCGAGCGCGGTAGAGATGCCAAGTAACAGCCGACCAAAGAGAGAGAGAGAGAGAGAGAGAGAGAGAGAGAGAGAGAGAGAGAGAGAGAGAGAGAGAGAGAGAGAGAGAGAGAGAGAGAGAGAGAGAGAGAGAGAGAGAAACCGTGCATCTTGGCCATAACTATAATACCGTAAACTCATAACATTAGCTAGTAAGAAAGAAAAGGAAGGAGAAAGTAAAGGAAAACTGAATAGATCCTAGTGTGTTACTGTGTCCCAGGGTGAATTAATGAGTGTGATCTGTTGTATGCTCAATTCAGAGAGGTGACGATACAGAGCTCACCACCACGCCTGCAGGGAGCTCATGGTGTTCAGGGATGTCGTCCAATAATTATCACAGCGTTAAATAGACGGACAGACAGACGCACAGAGGTACTTTGGTCTCTTCCCTCTGTTGTTCTTTTTCTTTTCTTTTTTTCATATTATTTGTCTTTCTTTTCACCTTCCTTTTCATTACATCATTACATCTCATTACATTCTCTCTCTCTCTCTCTCTCTCTCTCTCTCTCTCTCTCTCTCTCTCTCTCTCTCTCTCTCTCTCTCTCTCTCTCTCTCTCTCTCATTACAGCATCACGCACGGCCTCAGTTTGAGCAGGTGTAAGAGGGCAGGAGCCATGCGCCGCCTCACGCACAAATCAGCCAGCCTACCATGCAGCCCCTCCCTCGCGTCACCCTCGCCTAGCTACTCACACTGACACCCTTACGTTACATCACTGGGCGTCCCGCATCACTTGGCGCGTCTGTTTGCAGTTCACAACATCGGCTTCACCGTTTACGCCCTCTCACGCCTGCATCTCTTACCTCGCTAAGTTTACAGCGTCTATAAACTTAATATCTCGACTGCGAATAACAGGGTGACATTTTTCTGTTGATTTAGATTCAGTTCCAGTCACCTTTTTTAGTTTGATAATCAACAAAACTATTTCAGATTTGTTCAGGCGCTTACCAACATAGGGATCGTTTTGGTTGAGGAGCTTACAAAAAGACTGTGGAAATGGTCTACTATCTCAGTGGTGGCTCAGCGGTAAAGTCCGTGGATAACAGATATGATGCATTACCACGTTTTGGTTCGAGAGCTTACGAAAAAGTTTGTGGAACTGCCTCTTAGATTAACATATATGACAATGGAGCTTTAAGATATTCAGAGGGTTTAATTACTTCATGGCTCCCTTTGCTGTCGATGATGGCTTTCGAAATTATACTCTACACTTACTCGTACACCAGGCAGTATCATGCGAAGACCTAAAAGAAAGTGTAGCAGTCAGAGGCTAACATTTTCCCCTCACTAACCTTCCAAAAGTCACACTTCATTCATTTCTCTCGATGCGTTTCTCTCTCTCTCTCTCTCTCTCTCTCTCTCTCTCTCTCTCTCTCTCTCTCTCTCTCTGGTACTGTGCTCCCCTCCTCCCTCTCCCTCTTCACCTCCTCTCTATCCCCTCTCTCCCCTTTCTTCCTCTATTCATTCTTCTCCTCTTCTCCTCACAATACCTTCTCCTCCTCTCTTTCCTATCCCTCGTTCTTTTCTCCTCCTCTTTCTATCCCTTTTCCTCCTCTCCTCTTTATCCCTTATCCTCCTAACCTTCTCCCCATCCCTTCTCCCCCTCTCTCCTCCTCTCCCCAGCCCTTATCCATCCGGTATATGTAAATCTTAACACGCGCTGCGGTGAAAAGACGACACGTGCGCCTCGCCTCCATCATTTACCCGCCTAACTCGTGCCTGGCGGCGTCTGGTGGGACTCGCGACCCTCCTGGCGACACTCGTTTGTCTCGGTATTCGCGAATGTATGTGCAGATGTGTGTGTGTGTGTGTGGTGTGTGTGTGTGTGTGTGTGTGTGTGTGTGTGTGTGTGTGTGTGTGTGTGTGTGTGTGTGTGTGTGTGTGTGTGTGTGGGAGGGGGGGGGGGCGAAGGGAGGGAGGGAGGGAACTTTGTGTGTGTGTGTGTGTGTGTTTCCTGTTCCTTTTTATTCTTTATTTTTGTATTGGCAAAGGTTTTTTAATGCTTTTTTTTTTTCTTTTTTTTTCTTTTTTTTTTTTTTTTTTTTTACATTTGTGATAACTTTTGTTCTTAAGGTAACGGATGCTCAGCTGCAGTTTATCTTTATTCATTCATTATTAATTCTTTTAAGGATACTTGCTTAACTTTACAGTATGCCCGAGAAACATGCTCATATAATATACGCACTACACGTGTTCTTTAAGCAATCTAATATCTAATGTCTTTGGAGCTATGATGATGAAATTTTACTTATATATATATGTTACAGTCAATACCTGAATCCAGACAATTTGTAAAGTGACTTATTTTTTCAGGCAATTTGTGAACTGCCTGGGTTAGGTTAGGTTAGGTTAGGTTAGGTTAGGTTAGGTTAGGTTAGGTTAGGTTAGGTTAGGTTAGGTTAGGTTATAACCTAACCTAACCTAACCTAACCTAACCTAACCTAACCTAACCTAACCTAACCTAACCTAACCTAACCTAACCTAACCAGGCAGTTCACAAATTGCCTGAAAAAATAAGTCACTTTACAAATTGTCTGGATTCAGGTATTGACTGTAACATATATACTTTTCAGACGATCCCAGGTAGATGACGGCCAGGTATCAATCACTCGAGTACACATTTCTCTCACTTCCGGATGATTGTTCCTCCTCCTGAATGCTACTGGGTCCTCTGCGATTGATTTCCCTGCGATTCACCCCACACACACACACACACACACACACACACACACACACACACACACACATATACACGGTCGTTTCCTGCAAAATCGTTAGCGTGGTGAACCTGCGGTCGGCGGTGACGGCGGCACGGGTGGCGGGGTGAGTGGGGCGAGGTGAGGAAGTCTGCAGGATGGGGACTGGGATTGAATACGAGGCACTGGAAGTAACAGGGTGCAGTGAGGAAAGCAGACGTGGCCGAGGAGGAGAGTTAAGATACTATAGAGCAAACAGGCATGCGAAACAGTGATTATTCAGTTGTATTAGTGGAGGTAAGGTGGGTTAGATTAGGTCGGGGCTGACTCAGGTAAAAGGTGGTGCAGGTGTGTAAGGTCATGATTACAACTTAGTGCAGGTGTGGTGTCATTCTGCACGGTGGCAGCGGCGGTGACAAAGGCGACAAGTCAGACTGGGTGACAAAATGGCGGTGAAACTGCCTGTGGTTTTAAACTTGCAATGGAGGAAAGGCATGGAGGAACGAGAGAACCAGAAGGAAGACATGATGTAATGGAGGTGGAAGTAAAAATTAAACCGAGGGCGATCGAAGGAAAGACAAAAAAAAGATCAGGAAGGAAAGCAATGTAATAAAACAATGGAGGAGAAAAAAAAAGAAAACGAAGGATGATAAGAAAACAGGAAGGAAAGAATGAATGAAACAGAACAGTAAAATGAACAAAGGAAAGGATGAAGTATATAAATGCAGGAAGGAAAGAGAAAATAAAAGAAAACAAGAAAAGAAAAATAAAGGAAAAAAAAACGAAGAATGATAGAAGTACAAGAGGGAAAGAAGAAATAAAACGGTGGAATGCACAAGAAACAAAAACAATGCAAGGAGAGATGGGATAATGAAGTAAAGGAAGACGAAGAATAAGAAGACAAGACGAAAATAATAAATACAATGAAAAGGACGGAAGAGAATACAGAGCAACCGATGAACGAAAACAATGCAAGAAAGAGAGAGGGAAATAGTAGAAACTGGAAGAGAAAGACGGAGGAGGAGGAGGAGGAGGAGGAGGAGGAGGAGGAGGAGGAGGAGGAGGAGGAGGAGGAGGAGGAGGAGGAGGAGGAGGAGGAAGGAAGTGGAAGAAGAAAACAAAGCATGCTAAAACTAATCCAATCTTGCTACACCACACACACACACACACACACACACAACAACAACAACAACAACATCAACAACAACAACAAAGGTTCAATTTCGTGGAGAGACTGCCCGCAAACCACCACCACACTACAACGTTTGCAATTTATGACTTCTGATTTTCGCTCGTTCCCTTCACTCGCCAAGACGGTTAATTCGGTGTTTTCTAGCACCTCGGTTTACCTTTGTTAAGCGGTAGGAGGAGGAGGACCCGGGAAGCGAGGAAGGTGGTGATTGAGGGGCAAAAAGGGGAACATTACTAACGAGACACGGGAACAAGTGGGTCGCTGGCAAGGCGTGGCGAGAGAGAGGGGAGGGAGGGAGGGAGGGAGGGAGGGAGGGAGGGAGGAGAGAGAGAGAGAGAGAGAGAGAAGAGAGAGAGAGAGAGAGAGAGAGAGAGAGAGAGAGAGGAGAGAGAGAGAGAGAGAGAAATATATCACTAATAGATTCTCTCTCTCTCTCTCTCTCTCTCTCTCTCTCTCCTCTCTCTCTCCTCTCTCTCTCTCTCTCTCATAAAAAGACAAAAAAATGTCATGAAAATGTTATATTTGAACCTTTACTCTGAATAACACATCAGAGTAACACATCGGCGAGTGAATAACGATAATACTAAGGCACACTCGCACGCGCACACCTGCACTCATCTCGCCACCACACCACCTGCGACACAAAACTAGTAATTCCATTGTTACCAAGATATGAGAAGCACACATGACTTACGAGGAATATAACAGGAATTGAAAACATTATGTAGATTTTATTTTATTTATTTTTTTCTATTTGCAGTGATACGAATTATTATAGTTATTATTATTACTATAGTGACAATGCATTTAATTTCAGTCTATGCCTTTTTCTATGTCATGTCATTCGGTCGGCAAAAACTTTCTCTCTGTTTTTCTAGGTGTTTATTTATATTTTTCTTTCATAAATTCTAGTTTTTTTATTTCTTTTTCGCTAAAACTCAATTTTGGTAACTACTCTTCGTTTTGTTGAATCTCGAAAATCACAGTATTTTCTGAAGTATATATGTTGTAGTGGTCAATAAAATAAATGTCAATGTATCTATCTATCTATCAGATGTCAGGTTCTTATTGGCGTCTGTTAGAGTTTATATTGAGGGAAAAACACAAATGAATGCTAAAGGTTACTCGATTTCTTACCGCGACACTACGTAGATAAAGATTGTGGCAAGTGATTTTAAACAGGGCGCAGGGAGCGATCTTTCTCCTTAGGTTAACAAGCTCAGCGAGAAAGCGACGAGAGTTTATGTTTCAGTTATTGAGTCGAACCTGATTCTCTCGCCACTCAATTTGTGGGAACATTTTTAGCGATAGATCACTTTGTTCTCTATTTATCAATGGTAGGATCTCTCTCTCTCTCTCTCTCTCTCTCTCTGACAGTTCAACGATGCGTCTTGTTGTATATTTCTCCACACACACACACACACACACACACACACACACACACCTAACCAAGCCAATCTCACACTCCCCTGTACATATACTTTCCCCTACTCCTGCCCCTGCCATCCCGTCTTAAAACAAAATTCCTGTGAGCAATATTTTGACCTTTGGCGGCGGTGGGTAGATGTATTTCCCGGGCGTTCATGACCTGCGTCTCCTAACGGGGCCTCCCTTGTGTGTTTCCTTGGGCATATTTGAAGCTTGTCCACTGGCGAGACTCCTTGTTTGCCACCTAAAAAATGCGCCCTGTACTCCCTCCACGCTTCTGGATAAAAGAGACTCCGTTGTGTGGGTGACGCTGGTATTTGTCGGGGAAGAGAAGGGGGAGGGGGGATGGGTATCATGTGATGTCTCTGCTTTTATTTACGCCTTCTCGTTTCCGAAGATAAACCTTGCAGTATTTACCCGTCCATCTTTCTTTCCGTCCTTCGTGTGAGGAACCTAACGCTGTGTGCCTGACAGTGCTGGTGGTGGTAGTGGTGGTGGTGGTGGCGGCGGCCCAGTGATGATGATGATGGTGCTGTATATCACGTGTGGGAATATTTGCGTGAAATATGAAAGAAAAGCAAAAGGAAAAGAAAAGTATAACCGTAATGTCAACGCCAAGTACAAATTTGTGTTGTGAGAGAGAGAGAGAGAGAGAGAGAGAGAGAGAGAGAGAGAGAGAGAGAGAGAGAGAGAGAGAGAGAGAGAGAGAGAGAGAGAGAGAGAGAGAGAGAGAGAGAGAGAGAAACAGTTCCATGTCCGTCCGTCCGTCTGTCTGACTGTCTATCAAGGGTCAGGTCCAATAAAACCTTCCCACCAGCGCTGAAAATGTCTTAGGCTCTTAATGAAGAAACCTGCCACCTCTATTGTCTCCCTCACCTGGACTCACATGAACGAGAGCGCGCAGTGGGGAGGAGGGATAATGACCCTTGTGTACTCCTTCATTACGACACACTGGACGCGTCACTCACTCTATTCACCCTGATTAGAGAAAACTAGACCCTCCGCGGCCGTTCAGTGAGGGAAGGAAAGGCGAGTGTCCGGCGTCCACTTAAATTAAGAACGAGGGAGGCAAGAAGGGGCATCCGAGGAAGACAGGGAGAGAATAAAGATAAGGGTGATTGATTTACGACACTACAAAAGAAAACTTGTACTGTCAATCAGTTTAATCAACCGAACTCTCTCTCTCTCTCTCTCTCTCTCTCTCTCTCTCTCTCTCTCTCTCTCTCTCTCTCTCTCTGATGGGAGGTAAGAAAGAAGGTAAGGACACATTATGAGTACAACAGTAACCCCTAAACAAGGACGAACCACAAAGAAAACTGGCGGATCTGAGGACATGAAGGTGGTGCAAGGTCAGTCTTTTTCCTCCCCCTTCCAAGGACACGGGGCGGGAAGGACACCTGGGGAGGGAAGGACACCTGATTCACTCCCTCGTCCTTCACCTTCACCTTGCCGCCGCGACGTGACAGGAAGGGAAGAAAACGGAGGAACACACCCACTTACAGTTATATAGTTGTATAATTATAGACACCGAATGACAGTTATATAGTTGTATAATTATAGACAACGAATGGGAAGCTCTCTCTCTCTCTCTCTCTCTCTCTCTCTCTCTCTCTCTCTCTCTCTCTCTCTCTCTCTCTCTCTCTTACGCGTTGGATTACGACCGTTCTATAGCTTATTTTAGCGGACTTATGAGTAACTAAGAAAAAAGCTTTACCTCCCATCAGAGACTCACGCAAGGTCCAATTCCGCGCGTGAGATTTCCCGTCCCTCCCCCGCCAGTGCTACTTCAGCTCAGCTCCCCCGCCAACCGTCTTTGGCCAGTACCATAAAGCAACGCATTCCCTGAAGAACATATATTGGGGTATGAAAACTGTGGCATGTATTGTTAAACTCGTGAAGGTGATTGTTCTTTGTAAACCGTGAGTGATAAGGAAAAAAAGAAGTATTTGACAATCTAACCTTAACTTTGTCTCTATCTTACTTATGTCTTTATAATTTTGTCTGTATATGTGCCTTTCCCTCACTCATGTTTATCAACCTGTAAACTTCACATTTTCATTTATTTGTTTCCCTGCCTGTCTTCTTTTGGCCTCCCTTTGCTAGATCAACTCCTCCGCTGCCTCACTTCCTTTTCTTACAATATTTCTCTTAGTGCCGTTTTCATGTGTGTGTGTGTGTGTGTGTGTGTGTGTGTGTGTGTGTGTGTGTGTGTGTGTGTGTGTGTGTGTGTGTGTGTGTGTGTGTGTGTGTGTGTGTGTGTGTGTGTGTGTGTGTGTGTGTGTGTGTGTGTGTGTGTGTGTGTGCGCGCGCGTCTGTGATTTAGCGGGGAAGTACGAGGCCAACAGCAGCATGACCGTGTGGACAGTATTTATTAGAAGCTTTAATTGAACCTCAGAATGTGAAGTCTCTCTCTCTCTCTCTCTATCTCTATCTCTCTCTCTCTCTCTCTCTCTCTCTCTCTCTCTCTCTCTCTACACTCAAGGTTGTGCTTCCCAGACGATGAAATTGGACGGCGTCACAGGGCGCTCGAGTGACACGCAGCGCACAATCTCAGTGCTGGACATTGAAGTCAACAAAACCGTGACCGATAAATCAAATCAAAACTCCCCGAGATAGTTTCATAACACATTCTTTTTAATAATTAAGAAACGCGATAGGCCAGACGAGAGCGAGAACGTGTGTGTGTGTGTGTGTGTGTGTGTGTGTGTGTGTGTGTGTGTGTGTGTGTGTGTGTGTGTGTGTGTGTGTGTGTGTGTGTGTGTGTGTGTGTGTGTGTGTGTGTATTCTATGCTCGCTGTGCAGGAGAAGTCACGGTTTGCGGGCCCGCGGTTGTTTGTAAACAAAGAATATACCATAGAAAATATGCTTCTTGTAAAAACAATACTGGACGCACTTGCAGCTTGAAATTCTTCCTCCATCCCGATTTACCAGACATACATTCAAAATATTTTCTAAACATGGAAAATAAAGAGAAAGCAGCCACATCACACCCACACCAGGCCTTTACACACCTGCACGTTCAGCTAATGACGAAAGAGAAGACAAACTGCGGGAAAATTCTTAACAGACCGTAACCTGATCTTGAGCGTTAATTACTCCAGGACGCTTGGAGCACCTGGCGGGCTGAGTTATCACGGCGGGGTGGGAAGCGCGAGGTGGCGGCGGCTCTTCCCATGATGCGGGGAGCCCTGCCGGTGTTGAGGGAGGCACGGCGGTCACCAAGCCCTCGGTGATAAATAGTAGCAACCCACAGGAAATTGTTTACTCACGTGTGTGGTGACAGGAGCTGCATCTTGCAAAGCGAGGAGACAAGTGTGAATTAGTTATGTTAGAACCAGTGTGAAATAAATTACTAGTCACAAAGTCTACAAAAACATCACGCATTTTTTTTTTTTTCTCATCCAAATCCCAAGACCTGCAGCAACCCCTAGTGCGCGGCGGCAGCCTCAGGTCGTGCGGGGTAGCGGTGAACAGAGGTTGTGGAGGGCATGCAGGACAGTTATGTAATGTGAACACTCCCAGGGCAGAGTGTTACTGTTTGCACTTGATGCATCAGACGGTGTTAACACTCGTAACGGAGGTTCGATCGCGTTCAACACTGTGCACACTAATGCGTCCTGTGCACCCTTTGACGCGCCTTGAGATGCTCGCAAGCCAATCAATATTCCCCTCGCTGCTCGTCCGCCTCACGACGGGAGGGTGAGGCGGCTTGGCAGAGAAATGACTCCAGTGCGAGGCAGCGACAGGCGGTGAGAAGCTTCTGCCCCAGACTCTCGACGACAGCTCTGAAGCCTCATCTTGATTACCGAGGCATATGAATTAAGACAGACACACAAGACAGAGTTAACATGAACAATTCAATCTCACTGTCAAGCTGGATGTTCATTTAAGCAATAGACACAAACGAATGCTACGCTGTATATTTTCATCTCTTTCATTCTTCCCTCCATGATTCCTTAACGACCATCACTTTCAACAGAGGCCGAGGGTGACACCAGATAAGTGCAATGGGAGAGAGTGAAAGCCTGATTCGCTCTCTCCTGGGCATTCACTGGTCACTGCTGCACTGTAACATTTCTCAAGGTTGTGCTAATATTGCATAATGCCTGGTGTATATGTTTACATCACAGAATTAAGTCCATGTGTTTTGCTCCCCACGATATCCAGTAACATTCACTATCGCCACTAATGATGATGTACTACATTTCAATTTAATTCCTACAATCACACACACAAAAAGGTCAATAGCATAATATGTGTTACACTTTCGTAATTCAATAAGATATCACATTCAGTAATAATTCACTTTCCTTAAAAAAATTTCATAATTTAAAAACTGGATATTAAAATCAAACTCAGGTAACGTTAGAAAAAAAAATATTGTATTACCTATTTCATGAATTCAAGTAGACACAAGGACATCAAGAAAAACACTTCAAAACTCACACAAAGACATTGTACAAGACAGTAAATTCAACTTAGGTAATTCCAATAACTTTTCTTGGTGGTGGTGGTGGTGGTGGTGGTGACGACGGGGGTGGGAGCGAGTGAATGAGTTGAATGACATGCAGGGAAGTCAAAAAGGAAATACACACACACACACACACACACACACACACACACACACACACTAAAAGTAAGATACACATTAAGAGAGAGAGAGAGAGAGAGAGAGAGAGAGAGAGAGAGAGAGAGAGAGAGAGAGAGAGAGAGAGAGAGAGAGAGAGAGAGAGAGAGAGTTGTCTTTTATCATTTCATCCTTAATTGCTTAAATTATTCATATTTTCCATGTCTACTCTCTCTCTCTCTCTCTCTCTCTCTCTCTCTCTCTCTCTCTCTCTCTCTCTCTCTCTCTCTCTCTCTCTCTCTCTCTCTCTCTCTCTCTCTCTCTCTCTCTCTCTGTTCAGCTAAGCAAACACCATTTTTCGTGTTACCTTTATCGCTTACAATTTCCTTCCCTGTTTTTCCAGTCCCACTTTCGTCACTCTTGCCACTTTTCAACTCTTCTTCACACTTCTTTCTGTTGTTTTACTTTGTTTCACATCAAACTTCAGAGTCTTTTTTTCTATTTCTTTAACTCGCTTTTATTTTCTTAACCAAAAATTCTTTCTCCTCCTCCTGCTCCTCCTCCTCCTCTTATTTATATATTCCGACTGTCTGGGTGTCTTCTTTTACTTAGTCGTCTGGGGAAAGCAAATATGTATAACGAAAAATATGTTTGGATCCTAATACTTTACACGTGATACATTAATGTGTGTTCTAACCAGTACGTGCCATTATAAACTTACCACAAATTCAGTATTACGTTCTGTTTAGGTAGGCTGAAGAAGGATAAGAGCTTTAAAAGACTAAGAACTTCTAAGGATACAAATGCTATGAAGGATAAGGCATCGTAAAGCTAAAGATGTGCCATTGTGAAGAAAAGTACAGAATATTCTCTCCGATGTTAATGATTTTACCCAATCCACCGTGCCTCGTGCCTTAACCTCTCCCTCCCCAACTCCATCCCCCGCAGCAGCGTCAGCTTGGAGCCACAAGTGTATTGTGGTATTCCCTCAAACGCCACATAACGCTGAAAAATAAATAAATAAATAACAGAAACGGTTTTCGCTATCTATCCGAAAAACTGTAATGGAAAGTGAATAAAAGACGATTTTCAATGTGACAAAAAAAATTAGTTTGTTCCCACGACTTGGGAGCCGCGGGAAAGAAGAAGCCATGTTCTTCAGGAGGAGTTTCCTTTGAGTTGAAGACATGTTCACCAACGGCATCACCACATCAAGTCGTCACCACTCCTCCCCAAACCTTTCCCGTCGCCTCGCAGCAAGCAAGGCAAACACCGGCTCTTCGTCAGCCTGCAGGCCGGGCTGGGGTGCGGCGGGACTGTGACAGGCGGGCAAGACAAGTTTGGGCGAAGCTGCTGAGTTTGGTGACGCTGCGTTTCAAAGATTCCTGTTATTATTTTTCATGTCCCTGACGCTCCCGGAGAGACCGATGAGTCAGAATAACGTGATAGGTAAACTTTGGCGCACAATACTTACTTATTTACTTATTTATTAATTTATTCATCTGTCAACTGTTAATGGCAATATGAAACTCGCTACTCCGTATAATCAACACCTACTGAGCATAAATAGAACTACAAGCACTAAATGGTTTCAAACACTCACTCACTCACTTTGCTCTCAGAAGTATTTCATGAAATTATAATCTAAACTTGCACCGGACCATTTCATCACGCTGGAGGAGGAGTTCTATCAGTCAGAGAGAGGGTTCAAGGCTGAAGGTTTGCGTGGCTCCCTATCATTACTGCTCAGCTGGGGAGTAAGATAGAGTACATCAACCTACACAACAATGAGTCACGCAAGCCAGGGAGGGAGGCGAGGCTCAGGGAATCGTTCTGAACACCTACTATGATATCGCACGTGTCTCGGTGATGAACGGCACTTTTATTCCGACGCACCGCCTGGAAAACACTGAGGATAAAAAGCAATCTTGGGCATAATTTGGAAATATCCGCACGTGACATGAGTGTATGAAATCTCCGCCTTCGTCTATCAGATACGCCCACCGGATGCAATAAGGGGAAAGCGTGGGTGTGAATGGCAAGTAGATGTTATGATTGCCTCAGTGGGAGTCTTCATGCATCATCAAAAAACCATCCCTCGCTCTTTACATCTATAATGATAATAATGATAATAATAATAATAATAATAATAATAATAATAATGATAATAATAATAGTAACAACAACAACAACAACAACAAATAACAATAATAATAATAAAAGAACAAAATATAATGAATGAATTAACATACACACACAGAGACAGAGAGAGAGAGAGAGAGAGAGAGAGAGAGAGAGAGAGAAGAGAGAGAGAGAGAGAGAGAGAGAGAGAATGATCATGGCGATGAAGGGAGGGGAGAGTCAGTAATTGGCCGGCACCAACAGCCCAGGCAGACTAAGCAGATGCAGTGTATGCAAATGGAACAGCTTGCCCAAACATCTCTGGGGTTCAGTCTCTGCTTTCCATCGCGTGCAATGCTGTGCACACTCCGCCCCTCGCCACACACCGCCTCGCGGCCCGCCCCCACCACACACCCAAGCCCAGAGCATCAGAACCTGCACTTAGATTCCTTCCATTAAGGCACTGGCTTCCACACTGTGCACTCCATTCAGCCGCTTCAGCGAGCAAATAATCAGCAATCAACCGCAGCTGTGCCGGCCTCAAAACTAACAATATATTTCTACAGACTTAATGAATCAGAAATCCGATACTGTATTTCTGTTTTGAGAAGAACTGTGTTTCAAGCCTGACGTGGATAAGAATGGACACACCTCGTTACAACATAACATTTCAGTTATTTCCTAGAAAGATTAATATTAATAAAGGACAAATTCTTAATTGTCACATAATCCTTCCATATCACCGCCACGGTCTACAGCTCCGCAGGAAGGGCGTCCCCGGCTGGGCGGCGGCTATCAGCCTCTCTTCAGTCACAGGAATCTCACGGTCACGGTGGTCGGCTGAAATTTTTGATCGCATAACATGAATTCTGGACGAGATTCAGTCTGTCAGTTTTGTAACAATTCCTGGCATCGTATGGCAGGGAAACGATGATTGTGGAGCTCTATTTACAGAGGCACCCACCGAGGCGACACAAACGTACTGAGGCATCAATACGTGACGAAAACTGAGACAGAAGAGGCGGAAAGGAAACAGATGGAAAGCACTAACACATGACTGAAACAAGAACGAGAAAGTGAAAGTAGCACATCCCATACGATGCAAGAAGAAAGCGGAGACGAGCACGTGAAAATGAAGACGAATAACCAATTATCCAAACAAAAAATCAGAGACCGAAAGTGGCACAAGATGTCACACGAGGAGCAGCAGTAGCACACGCACCGCCTTGCGTGCCGGTAACACACAGCGTACTACACCACAGACTAGGTAGGCCGCGGGGGGCATGATGTAAACACAAGTAAACAGACAGCAGTAGCAGCAGCAGCGAGTGACAGCCGCCGCCACTCGCACCACCAACACAACGGCATCAGCACCGTTCGCTAATACAAATATCTTGACATAGATTCTCCGCTTGAATGAATTTATTAACTATTATTTGTGAAGCTCGTCCGCATTCCCACCTCGTCGCGTTGGTTCCATGATGTCCCCTTGAAGCGGAACACATCAACACAACGCACCACAACACACCACCACACCACACCACACAGGGATTTGTCTCAGTGTTTCTTCTTGCAACACTTGAGCCGTTATCAACACCCTCAGGAATCACTTGGAGGAGGACTAAAGTTTATCATTCGTCCTGGGAACCTCTCGCCCCACGCAGCCTCACAGGAGTCTCACGAGTCGTACCCCTTTTTTGGCACATATTGCATGATTCCTTGAGTCATCTGTCAGGAGGAATTTTATGACCACGAACACAAATGTCACGCTGATAAAAAAAAAAAGAAAATGAAGTGTGAATCTCCCATTGTCATTCCTTCACACACACACACACACACACACTGCTCCTCTGTTCAAATTATCTGCTATATTCAAGGTGTTCATGATTTCACACCTAACAACTGCTTATTTGGTCAGAATGTTCCCACCATCTCCACCCCGGCCCTTCCCTCCTCCCCATCTCAAGCTGCACCAGCTCACTGCGTTCCATTGCCGCCGCCGCCGTCGCCTCCTGCTCCTCCTTATTCTCCTCCTCCTCCTACAACTACTACTACTACAACTAATCCTAACCGTCCTCCTTGTAAACCTAATAATTCTCTTCCCAATTCTGACTTTCCTCTTTTAATTCCTGATTCTAATAATAATCCACCTATTCCTAGTCACAATTTTACTCCTCTGCCCATGTATACAACCCTACCCATCAGTTACCCTTCCTCTGTCCCAGTACGGGTCTCCCACGCCGCCCACACAATTATCGCCTCCATATCCCAGTTCTTCTGCCACTCCTCTCACTTCTGGCCTTCCTCACCCGTTACACGCCGCTACAAAATCAACCGAGCGAGTAAAGTCAATCACCAACCGTGAAGGCCTCTAGGTGTGTGGGTGTGTGGGTGCGTGCGCGGGAGTGGCTGTGTCGCCGCCGCCCTGCACCTGAATTGTAATCTAATACAGGAGCGAAGCAAATGGACTTTTACCCGACTCATTAATAAGAACCAATAAATAAATATATAATATTAACGGTTTTGGATAATATACCTGCTGTAGGTTTAATTTCAAAACATGAAGTGCAAAAACCACGTAATATGCAGCCGTTGGTGTAAAATATGAGGCACACTTAAGTCTCACCAGCAGCACAGCGTTGTCATCACGTAGGTCTTTCTAAAGTAAATTCCATTAAGAAGTGACGTGTAGAAATGTCAACATTTTCTTGGCGAGATCTTTTTCCTTCGCAAAAAAACCTCGCTCAAGTAACAAAAACAACCTTTACGATTCAGATGTTGGAAGGCCTTAAGTTTTCACCTGACCTTCCCAAATGAAGGGCTGACAGGGCTGTCCGGAACGACCCTCCGCTGTGACGCTATACTAAAAACAAAAGAGCTGAACAAATTCAATCTGGAGAAACTGCTGAGTCACGTCTCTGACGACAGCAGGCATAAAAAAAAAAAAAATTCAGTTAACACATGCTCTTGTTTCAGTAAAGGCTCTTCAACACTTTTGTCGTCTGAAGTGCGCCATTCATGAAGCAAAAGAGTTCCGTCTTACAAATGTTAGGCACTCGCCTAAAATGACTCCAGAGTATACACC
Source organism: Scylla paramamosain (assembly GCF_035594125.1). Lineage (NCBI taxonomy): Eukaryota > Metazoa > Arthropoda > Malacostraca > Decapoda > Portunidae > Scylla > Scylla paramamosain. The sequence continues at coordinate 31,213,876 of NC_087154.1, forward strand.
ATCACGAGATGAGGCAGTAAGACACCGGCGAAGCACCACTGCCCAGGGCAGCGCCAGTCACGTCACCTAACTCTCAGGTGCTTGTCTACATGCAGGCGGAATGAAGGTGAGCAAGGAGCGGCTGACTGAGCAGGAGGCGCACGGGATTTGAACAATTAAATGGTATTGTAGTGCATCATAAAAAGACGTCACAAAACCAACAAATATCTTAAACGCTTCAAGGAGCAAGAGGTCTCTCTCAGTTCGCCATCACGCTCCACTTAATATTTTGTTTTTCCTCCTTCAGTAACAAATAAAAAAAATGGAGTGTTTTGAGTGTGAGAATGGTGAGCAATATTTGCCGGTAAATAATATGGACCTCAATCATAGGGTGAGAGGCTTTCCAGGCGATGGTAAAATCTCTCCCTGGTGTGTTTATGAATGCAGGCAAGCGAGATGATTGTATATGCACTGTACATATAAGGCGTGTGTGCGCAATTTCTTCTGTGTGAGACAAATGTTTGAAAATAAACTCTCGTATTTACTGACGTGCATAGATGTGTGTGTGTGTGTGTGTGTGTGTGTGTGTGTGTGTGTGTGTGTGTGTGTGTGTGTGTGTTCATATTGCCTCGTATGTTTCCCCTCAATGTAAGAGTAGGAAGAAAAATCGTGTTCTGGATCAGCATTCACTAAATTTTTCTAGTGAGGAGGAGGAACGGAGAAGCCGCGAGCCAGGCAGGCAGGTTGTCTGGTCACGCGTGAGGGTAAAGACTCCCCTTCTCTCACCCTCTCTTTTAACCCTTTCACTGCTATATGCAACAATTCACTGCACTAACAGCAACGTATGGATTCTTTATAAGCATCTACAAGAAAGAAGGAAAACAAAAAGAATAGATTTCGCTATTTCTAGGTTGTACAATGTTGGAAGTGGCAGTAAAACAAGGAAAGATATCTCAGAGAAGTTAGTATTGAAGGGAAGATGTGTTATAGGCTTCAGAGAGAGAGAGAGAGAGAGAGAGAGAGAGAGAGAGAGAGAGAGAGAGAGAGGAGAGAGAGAGGAGAGAGAGAGAGAGAGAGAGAGAGAGAGAGAGAGAGAATATACACCCCCGCAAATTTATTACCGTCGCGCCGTTTTCTCTCAAGACAATTGGTGCTCATCGATCCCAGAACAAGATTGATACACGCACGTTTAATCGCCATAACAACGATCATATGGCGCCACCAGAAGGAATGGCCGGCCACGCGGAATCACGAGCCTCTCACCCACCCCAAGGAAAGTGACGCGCCATACCCACAGCTCTACCAGCAAATGGAAGGAGAGCGAGCAGTAGAAGTGTAGTGGTAGTTCAATTCAATTCAATATTCTTTATTCACACAAGATGTGTACACAAACTAAAATACATACTAAAACTAAAAGAAAGAAAAACATTTCATTTAATTATTAAAAAAAAAAAGACATAAATTTATACTAAATTAGACAATATCATACTGAATCCGACGTCACTCGGTGCACAAAGCATCAATCAACATCTTAGTTTCCCTTACATCTAAGATTGTGGTATCACATCTATCCCTCATCAAACACAATTCACGAATTTGTGCACCAGTCCGTGCAAGTTCGTACTGGTCACACTGCAGCTGCGTCCAAACCTTATTGATGTCTCCAATATTCATATTAAATTTGTATGAAAGATATCTTACATTACTGCCCATTATTGAATGTCTTCCATAAACCCCCCATTCTTCCTATTGTTCTTATAACCATATTGTCTGATGTTAATATTTGGTTTATAAAAGCAATCTCCCGTTTTGCGAACCACATTTCTGGGGGCATAACATTAGCAATGTGAGGAAGCAGACTACAGTGTGTGGTCCAGGGCAGCTTCCACACTCGACGCACTGCAACCCTCCACGCTCGGTACACCGCTTCCATGCTACCATCACACACATTTAAAAGTTGACTACCATAAAAACTAGAACAATATTTAAAAAACAAAGTATTTCTTACATGTGACAGTCCACCCTTAAAACGGGATAAAAATGAATTACATTGTCGATAAAAATCAGTCACACATTTAGAAGTATCACATTTAAAAATATTTCTTCCTAAAACATTTCCCAGGTGTACAATTTCCTCCATAATATCAATAGTTTTACCATTAATTTCTACATTAGGAATTATATTACTTCTTTTATTACCGTGGAAAACTATTAATTTGCTTTTCTTTTCGTTATACACAATGTCATATCTCGATGCATAATCTACACAGATGCTTATCATCTTCTTGAGAGCAAAAACACTTGGTGCTAGACCTTTTAGGTCATCAGCAAACCCGAAGGCTCCTGCATAGGTGCCACCCATGTAGCAGCCAACGCCAGAGTCTCGCAATTCCGTGAGTAACCCGTCTACATAAACACAATACAGTATAGGAGAGATCACACCACCTTGTTTGACTCCATTACTCACTTCAAATGTACTAGACAGTAAGTCATTCCATCTTACGCTTAGTTTTTGATTTACGTACATGTTTAACAATAATCTACATATAAGAGGACATACATTACGTTTCAATAGAATATCAAATAATTTGCAATAATTAACTCTGTCGAAAGCCTTGCTTGCATCTAAAGTAAACCCATAAACAGTTGTACCTTTAGATACATAATAAGACACAGTTTCTCTCACCATTGCTGTACACATAGTAGAGGATGTTCCTTCTTTGAACCCAAACTGCAAATCATTGGTCAATAGTTTATCCCTTTCTCTCATCAATACAATATTATCCAGTATTTTACTCATCAAACTACTAAGAGTAATCGCTCTGTAATTTTCACTGGTATTAAGATTTGCCCAACGACCTTTAGGAAGCGGTATCATAACCCCTTTCATCATGCTGTGGGGAGAGAAACCGTGCCTCAACATGGCTGAAAACAGTACAGACAAGTGTCCGTATAACACATCACCAGCATGTATGAGATGGTCAGACATCAGGTCACCCTCACCTTCTCCCTTTCCAGGCCTCACTCTCCGCAGTGCTTGACGCACCTCATCAGGCGTAATCAAGAGTATACTTTCATTACTATTTTTCTGACAAGAAATTACACTGTTGATGGCAGATTTTAAGCTATCCATCTCATTTGTATCGTATGAGGTACTGTTGTAAAGCTCTTCAAACTTTCCTTTAAATAAATCAGCTATATCTTTAGGACAATGTTTTCCATCAACTGCCTTAGGCGTTTTTTTCTTCTGTTTTCCCTTGTTTCTTACAGATCTCCAAAACTGTCTACCAGAAGCACTAGCCTGCAAACTCTCAGCTAATTTCTCTGTAGTTATTAACTCTTCTTGCTTTATAACCATCTTGCGTGCTTGGTGATAACATTTACGTGTTGTACGGCGTATTTCGGCAATGAGACCTTGCTGAGGTCGTTCACTGTCTACCCATAACCTGTGCCAAAACAAAGCAGTGCGAAAATAACCCTCAACACAATCATTCCAGCCTGGCACAATTTTCTTAACTCTCCCACAATTTGTCCTTGGTATACACTCTTTACTTGCCTTTATAAGTGCATTGGTGATATGATCATAAAATGCTGCTATTTCCATTTCATGCTGGGTGCACATATTATTTCTACACATTAACATATCTTCCGGTAGGGGAACATTTAACAGATATCCAGTGACTAACTCTTTATACCTTAATATATCCTCAGTATTTGCCTTATGCCAACATATGCGCTCGAAGGTCTCATGCTCAATATTTTCCACATTATAAGAAATAGTAACATCTAAAACACACTTTATAGCTATATGGTCTGATGGATTGTTTACAGAATCAATAGTAGTATAAGTCTGAAGGAAGTTAGATATATTGTCTGATATCAAAAAATGATCTATCAGGGATTTAAAATTATTTCCTTTACTGCAATAAGTATAAGCAACTGTGGATAAGGCATCATTATCACAACAATAAAACCTGTACTCATCGATAAATTTAACAAAGGCCCGTGTCTGGGGCGTAACACGGCTAAAATCAGTATTAAAATCACCACCTACTAATATAAAATCTATATCATTACTAAGACTAAGAACTGCTATATCACTCAGTATATTTACATATTCATTCACATTTTGGTCACTTCTTTGATCATCACAGGGCATATATACACATATCACCAAACCCGTTTGTTCTGGTAAATGAACTCGAACAGCACACAATCGTTTGGATTCATAAGGTACAGGAGTGACACGAAACCGCTTGGAGTCACGCCACAGGATGGCTGCTCCGCCGTGCGGCCTACCCCGCACCAGCCGACCCTCCTCCATGGCGCTGACCCCGTGCACATTCACACCCTCACCCACTCCATAAAACCAATCAAGCTGACTCATAAACAAACCATGCTCCTGGATTAAAAAAAAATCACTTTGATTATAAAGCTCACTTAGGAACGGTGCCCTTAAATCATCTGCATATTCACAATTATATGAAACACACGTTAAATTTCTACTGTCTTCCATTTTCATGAAATTGTACAAAAACATTAATTCCTATTTCTCCACTTTTCAACACAAACGCCTTGAGGCCAAATATCAGGTGACAACACTTTAATTTTGTCTCCCACAGAAACTGATAGCTTATATGATTTAAATATGGAATGTTCATTAGATACTAACTGCAATTCAAAATCATTGATTCCCTTGTCTCTTATATAATCCTTTATAACCTGATCATCAGTGTTACTCACAACTCGCGAGAGAAAAAAATCCCTCCTTGGGGGTGGCGCGCCCTTAAACATGTTACTGGTCGCACTACCCTGCACACGCCGCCTGCCGCCCTGCCTGGGATTTTCCCCTACATGGCGGGGCAGGAATCCTCCTCCAGGCTGTCGAGGGGGGTTTGATTTGACAGGCTTGCCGTTAGGTCCCACTGTTATCCATGGATTACCGTTCCTATGAGCGCCAACCGTTCTTGGAGCGCCGGTACCCCGAAGCGGCAACGCCCCATCTCTTGAGACACTTCCATTCCCAGACGACGATCCAAGACCACCACCATCACCACCGCGCGTTGCATCGACGCCGTGTTGCTCGCTACCAACCTCGTCGTCACCACGCCCTCCAGTCACCACACGTGAAGTATCACTGTCACGGTCTCCGCCATCGTCGACACCGCTCACTCTTGGTTCAGCGTCACCATTTGCCGTTGCAGCATCACCATCGGACATTCCATTATTCAGGCCAACACTTGCTTCCTGAAGTTGACTAACAGCTTCATCATCCCGTCCTGATGGTTCATCCTCTGTCTCCGACTGCGTATAATGCCTTCTACAAAGATCTCTCTGTGATAAATTATTTCTGCTGCATCCTCTGGGTAGGCTGTTACCAGATGTGACACCAGCATAAGAGGGTGGTTCTGCAACTAGATTTGTGACAACAGTCTCCATTTCTTCTTGTGTGTTTTTTATACGTCTCACTGCATCTTGATTGCAGATTATTTCAGCCTTTGCTTCACTCATATTATCCTCCAAACGGTGCACCCTTTCTTGGAGAGCCATTATCAGCTGGTGATTAGCGTAAGGATCAATGTCTTTTGGATCACATTTCGGCAGTCGGTTCAAGTCTTTAGCTACGAAGGATGTAGATACTTCTTTGCCATCCAGCTCCATCATAACTGTCAGGATGTCATCCACAGTAGACTCACTTTTCGTTTTACCGGGTACATTACGCCTCTTTTTAATTTTGTGACTAATCAGTTCATCGTACTTATAGACAAGTATTTCCTTCGCAACAGTTATCTCAGGTTCACTAAAGTGGCGTAACACCACTTCAGCAATATTATTTCGGGTAGATCTGTGAATATGAAACTGCACGAAGCACAAAAGCTCGTTCAAAACATATTCACCATCACTGTGGCTTCCAGATAACTCAGTTTCACTTGAACCTTTATTTGCTTCACTTTGGGCTTCACCTGAGTCATTCATGGCTTCTTATCAGTGACGTGGCTCTGACGTCACCAACAACACTGACGTAGGATTCCTGGCCGAATGCTATTGGATGGTAGGCCACAGATATTCAAGCTTTCATTTCTTAAAATCCACTGTCTTATCAAGCAGTTTGCATCACTCGGCCGTACCTCTATAACTTCATGGTGGGGTGTTGGGCATGCAGTCACTCGTAAATGCCTTAAAAACCCGGAATTTCACCAGAGATTCACCAGCAGGGTTTGTTGACAGCCAACCATCATGGCGGACGGCAGTAGTTCAGGTGGCGGAGTGGACAGTGGAAGGTTTTGTGTGCAGAGGTGAAGGTTGTGGTGAAGATTTGGGTTTTTAGGTTTCTCTCTCTCTCTCTCTCTCTCTCTCTCTCTCTCTCTCTCTCTCTCTCTCTCTCTCTCTCTCTCTCTCTCTCTCAATAAATCATTCAGTCAACCAACCATTCAATTTATTTGTCTATTTATGTCTGTCAGTCTATCTACCTTTCCATACCTGTCTGTCTATACTTTTATTATCTAGTTATCTATCTAACTTTGTCTATCTATCTATCTACCTAAGTCAATATATTCAAATTCATCTATTCCTGCTACTATCATAATGATATCCTCCTTGTTTACGATAAATAAAATAAAACATGAGAAATTAACTTAGGCTTGAACTACACTGCTCTACTACAACATTTAAAGACCCAGACACACAAGCAAAGTAAGGAAGTTTAGTTAAATTATTCAGTGTGCTACTTTTCGCTTATAAACGTGTAGATACCGTTCGTGATGACTCCCCTAGGTAGACTATTCCTGTGACTTGACCTCCTTAAATAGCTTTCGCACTTTGAGGAAAATAGCCGGACCAGCAGGTGGAGTCCCAGGAGAGTTTACTTAATCCACTTCTTATTACCCTTACGAGTACACGAACCTGAAGCGTAAAAGAGGAACACCATTCACTATTTAGTTTTGGCCGTTAAGAAGTAAAATCGGACATTACACGCGGCTCTTCAAATATGTATTCATTACCTAAAAAATAAATATTCCCCCTCACGTGTCTTGTATAAAAAAAAACTCGTCTATTCGCTCTAATGGTGGCCGTGCGCGCCAGATGGCCAGGCACTGCGGAACCGAAGTGCCACGGGTACCATTGAGAACCATATTCTGGAACACGTCTGCGCCGCATCCAGACTACTTTTAAAATGCTACAATTGAAGGTACACGTGTTTATGAGGGTGTTTTTACGGTCCTAGTGACAGATTACCAAGATTTTAAAACATTCTTGAGAACCCGGTCTAATATGATCTCTGTGGGCTTTAAAAATAGTTGTGATGAGAGAGACTACTTTTAAAAGGCTACAGTTCAAGGTACACGTGTTTATGAGGGTGTTTTTACGGTTCTAATGACAGATTACCAAGATTTTCAAATTTTCAACAGGAGAAAAATCTTGAGAACCCGGTCTAATGATCTCTGTGACCTTTGAAAACAGTTGTGATGAGAGGAAAGCATTTTAGAATACGACCTAAGACGCCCCTGTGGTATGGTGTTATGTTCGCCTATCTTATTCCTTCTGCACTTATTCATCTGTCAGTCTTTACCCTGCCGCGAGCAGTCTATAATTCCCCCATTCTTAAACAGCTGGAATTGCCTCCTCGTGGGTGAAAGTTATGTAGATGACTCACACGTCAGGACGCACCGGTGGGTAGCTCGTCTGTTTTCTTTTGTTTGTACGATGGAAAGATTAACGTCTTCATCGTGTTTCTTTTTTTCCTATCGACAGAGCATACACACACACACACACACACACACACACAGAGAGAGAGAGAGAGAGAGAGAGAGAGAGAGAGAGAGAGAGAGAGAGAGAGAGAGAGAGAGAGAGAGAGAGAGAGAGAGAGAGAGAGAGAGAGAGAGAGAGAGAGAGAGAGAGAGAGAGAGAGAGAGAGAGAATCAAAAGAATGTCGTGAAAGTGGTTATAATTCAAACAAAAAATCTCCTGCTCTGTTATTACATACGATCACCAGGCAGCACACGTGATCCATGGGGAACGAGCACCTCAGATGTCACTAACACGATTCACCGATCACCGAGTCCCGAGGGTCCAGCAGGAAGTCAGTGCGCTAAGCTCGGGGTTGCAGTGATCGCCAAGCCTCAGCCACCCTCCCTGCAGCGTCACCTCACCCATCCTTACTGAGGGATAACTGAGTGCGGAATTACGTGGTAAGAGTAGGTGAATAAATGGCGGTGCACTGGGCAGACAGAGTGAACGAGATGAAGGAATAGCACGCTGGAAGGTAATGGAGGGAGGGGAAGGAGGGGGAAGCGTTGTGTGAGCTGACAGGTGTTGCCGCGGATACCGTGAAAGCACATATCGTGACGCAGCCGCTGCTACCGTGGCGCCCAAACACCTTTTTCATAAACAAGAGCAACTCGTCTCTACGCACTGTCTTTACTTAAAGTGCAAAACTCCATACACTCAAGGTCATAAACAAATTTTCCTTCGGATACGTAACTAGTTCTGTAAATCATGAAACCAATCAATATACTTTTCTCCATTATGCATCAGTAACATACCTCACCGCAAACGAGCTCACAACACTGAGGCAATAAGGCAACACCTTCCTCCATATTCCGAAGAGAATAAAAAATTTAATGTAACGCCAAGGTGAACCCAGCGTCGTGCCACATCCGCGTATCCCGCAGCGGCAGCGGTGCAGGTCCCGTCCAGCCAGACTCTCTCACGCGGGAATTCTGTACACTGTATTTTCACACTTGATAAAACACAGCGGCCGAGGGAAAATGGGCCAGTGGCGTGGCGGCGATGCAGGGATGGCGGCGGCGGCGGCGGCGGCGGCGGCGGTGGCGATGGTGGTGGTGGAGGTGGTGGAGACTGTTAAGGTGTGGCTAAGGCACCTTAGAATCTCACATGACAGTTGTTCATATCGATACGGTACAAGAAATACTTTGCACGAATAAAACAGTTATTTATGAGATATTTGCAGCCTTTCTCAAGCCTTGGCCACACTAATCACTGCCAAGCCATCCACTTCTGGTCCTGGACGGTAAAAAAAAATACGGGTCAGCAGAAAATAATGAGAATTATTCACAAAGAACTACGTAAACAATAGCAATATATTTACAGATGACGATAATACATCTCAATATAGTGAATTATAAATCAGGCAAAAATTAATGATCATGGAGTGTGTACTGATAATATCTAAACAATCCACTCTTGACCTTCGAGTTGTATGTACACAAGGCGTTCTGTGGTTGTGACTGGCAGCGAGGCAAGATGGGGAAATCACTGCTATGATCTTACGAAGCAATGTTAACAAGAGAGAGAGAGAGAGAGAGAGAGAGAGAGAGAGAGAGAGAGAGAGAGAGAGAGAGAGAGAGAGAGAGAGAGAGAGAGAGAGAGAGAGAGAGAGAGAGAGAGAGAGAGAGAGAGAGAGAGAGAGAGAGAGAGAGAGAGAGACAGAGACAGAGAGAGAGAGAGACAGAGACAGAGACAGAGACAGAGAGACAGAGAGAGACAGACAGAGAGAGACAGAGACAGAGACAGAGAGAGAGAGAGAGAGAGAGAGAGAGAGAGAGAGAGAGAGAGAGAGAGAGAGAGAGAGAGAGAGAGAGAAATTTCAGATACAAGACCTACCACAAGAAGTTGAAGAAGAGCCCTGTCTGGCTACATTTGTTCTAAGCTCCTGCAGGCACCCATGATATACACCATTCCTTCAGCAGGGCACCAATGTACAGCATTTGTTCATCATCCACATAAGAAGAAACAAAAACAGGTGGAACTGTACAGCGATGGAAGGCAGCTGAGTTTGGCGGAGTCGGAGGCTGTGGTCTGTGGTCGGAGCAATACGTGAAGGTTCAAGACTAAAATGAATCACGACAAAACTTGTGTTACCACCTGTACAAAGAAACTATCTGTAACGATAAAATTAACCAAAGAAAGGTAACTGAATGAGGTTTTTATCGCGTGTTCCAGTTTTTCTCTTACACATGAAACTTTATAATACATTTACGAGACATCAGCGCCTGCGGTTTTTGTTGGAATGATAGTGAGCTCTTGTTATCATTTAGCGAATTATGGTCCAGTCGTGTGTGACGCATGAGCTGTGGTGCTGTGGGGGAGCCGCGGGTGTCCGTAGGGAGCCTCTCTTCACCACACACCGGCAGTGGTGAAGCTTTGCGGAGGAAAGCAAGGGAAACGTGTGTGTGTGTGTGTGTGTGTGTGTGTGTGTGTGTGTGTGTGTGTGTGTGTGCGTGTGCGCGTCGGGCAGCCGTTTTAAGTAAGAAAAGTTTGCGCAATTGGCGAGGCAAGGGCAGCTGTTTGCCTGACGAAGAAGCACTCACTCCCGGGCCGGCATCACTCACCCTGATGGATGTCTCGTTCTCTGTTGGCTCAGCAAATAAGAATAAACTTGATATTGCGACGAAAGAAAATCCATAAAGGTGCAGAGTAACAATTCGTCTAGATATGTTACCGCGAGCGTTGTCATGGTTTCTAATGAACCAAAGTCCATATAATACTTTTCTAATACAGCTATGTAGAACACCAGACAGTTTGCTAAAAATAAGTAGATAAAAATGAAAATAAAAATAAAAGCCGAGTACACTCATATTCCTCAATGAAAAAATATGAAGTGAGGGAAGTACTGAGGAGCAAGTGGTGGTGGTGGTTCGAAAACCAGGATTACAAAAAGTGTCCTAGGATTTGTTCTTGAGACTTCTGTTAAGTTATTTTTGCATGCTCTATCTTCTTCCACAAATATTAACATTGTCAAGATCCTATGTTTTCGTGAATTTGCTATTAAAAAATCTCCAGTACCACTTCGTGTGTGTGTGTGTGTGTGTGTGTGTGTGTGTGTGTGTGTGTGTGTGTGTGTGTGTGTGTGTTTGTGTGTGTGTGTTGGGGAAGGGGGCGAAAGAGATAACTTTCCCAAGCGTCTCGTCACACGCAGTGCAATCAGACATCCTGCACGCCCGCTCTGAACACGCCGATGTTTATGACCTGGTGTTTGTGTTGCACTTTACAGTCCTGCGTGGGGTGCTTCCCTCCTGGCGCGGTGCAGGGCTGGCCTGTGACGTCACCTGTATGCTGATTATTGTTTGAGTTTGTCCAACAGAGGAAAGTGTGAAAGTATGAGCGAGGTGAGCAGAATTTTGCCGCTATTGGGCCGCGTTACCCGCACTTGTCAACACCCGGTGTGGACGTAGCGGGTTTTACCTAAGAATCCCCATTCCTGATCTTCGACCTGCTTCCACTCTTCCATTTCTTTTCCTCCCAGAACTTTCTCTAAATATTGACCTGAGGGTTACTTCCAGGTCAAATCCAACATGTTTCCTTGCATCGCTAACGACTCCCCTGATGCTTCCCATCGCTGTGAAACATTGCGTGACTCTGCGTGATTTGTCGCATCGTCGGTGTAATAATACGGTCCCCTTGTAGGAGGATGAGGAAGAAAACTCCAGTGAGTGAGGTGATCGTTTTGACTGGCAGGGATGGGGAAGGGAGGGGAGAGGGAAGGAGGACAGCATAGGCTAAGTTCAAAGCGCCTCGCGGGCTTTAATATGAGTATACGCCCCTCATTGCCGGCGCCGACTCAGTGGTGATCGTCATGACCTTCGACCTCTAATGAATGTTTTGAATCATCCTCAAAAGTGAGGTAAAAGAGACTGGCGTGTTAACGATGTTTGAGGAGCGTAACAAAACATGTTCCTATTTCTAGTGATGGCTAAACGGCAATGCAGAGATCATCAGCAAACTTCCGCAAGATTTTTTAATGTTCATCAGCAGACATCGAGTCGTGTATCGCAAGTCTATCAAAGAAAAATTGACAATCGTGCTATATTTCATGCAAGTCACGTGCCATCTCCTACTACCCCACTTCCCCCGCTCCATCCCCACTCCTCTCGGAAAAAGTCTAAACTGGAAATTACAAGACAAATACCATAGCGATGACTAACTCAATGTACGATGTTTTAGGAGAGGGTCAATGGAGACGTGCACCCGTGACACGCACTGACAAATCTACAGCTATACAAGAACACACAGACGTACAGACATACAACAACTCACGTGTTTATTCATTAATCTTCCTCTCACTGTATTTTCACCACCAATTTTTTTTTTTTTTTACGCTGCATTTCATCTTATAATCAAGAAGTAAACAAGCTTTCCCCCGCCATCCGTCGCTTTCATTCACATCTCACGGTTAGCATGTACGTACTTACGATAGAGCGCCGTCATCTGTCATCATCTATGCCATTGCCTATACTTTATTTAGGCTTCATATTGGCTCCGCTGCTTTCCCACACCCTCATCACATTAGGCGCCGCTAATGCCACTCATTCCTTCACCAATTACTATCATAACCATAATTGCCTGAAGGCGAGCGAGGGAAAGAATTTTAGGCAGTTCTCAGCTTAATGGCGGATATGCTCCACCACATAATGTGCTATAATAAAAGAAAGCATGGTTTTATATTATACGATGCGCCACGTATGCTGTATTCATGGTATAAAGTTACATGCAATATGTGGCTAATGTGCAGTAATCTTAAAACAAATACAAGGTAAAGATCAAAGTCAGTTTACGTCCGGAAAAACACGCCGCCTTTCCCGCACCTCGTTTGCTTTCCTCCAGCATTCCCTGATGTGTCTTGCGTCCTTTCTACACACGTCTTATAAAACAAAAAGTACCCACATTTTTTTTTCATGAAAGTTTTTGTATAACCTGACAATACATACCGTATAAAAAGTAAATAAGACCAACAGCTTTACTCTCTTCACGTGTTGTGCTATCAAATCAAAATCCAAGCTCAGTTGTAAAGGAAAGGAATGAAACGAGCCGGGGACTGATTAGCGGAGGCCGTGTCGTATACGGTTTGGTGCGTGACCCTCACCGCTTGGCGTCGTGTCACGAGGAGACCCAGGAGTTGTGGGAGTGTTGAGATTAAAGACAGTCAGATAAGGAAAGGCTGCTGCTGACGATGATATCTCTGACTCATGTCTTAAACTTTTTCTTTAATACAGTTTTACTTTCTATATTTTCTCCTCTGATTCTGAGACACTAAAATTGTTCGCTCAGGGCAACTCCAAAGCAATTTCAAGTTTCCTTTTGTTTGATGCACACACGCAAGCACGCACACGCGCGCGCGCGCGCACACACACACACACACACACACACACACACACACACACACACACACCATTCTTTTCAACTTTTCTCGTCATGTTATATTTTCCCTAACGTCTTTTATATGCGCCCCTCCCATTCCATTAAAGATGATAGAGCCAGTCATCACTCACACTGTACGTAGCAGCTCTAAAGAAAAACACACACACACACACACACACACACTTCCCCAGCACAACAATTCATCAACTGGGGCTGTATAAAACGTGTCATAGCTAGGCCAAAAAAGAAAGGCGAAATCCACTTAACCCAGAAATTAAGGTAATCATAACACCTAACTATCTTGTTGCTGCGAAAAGCTAACAGGAGAAAATGCATTTGTGCAGTAGTGATGGCCTTGGGGATCGTCGAGAAAGCCATCCTTGCCACGAAACCATTTGAAAATTGTTTGTTTACATTGAGGCGTTCCTACAAGATCAGTATTTCAAAGATTTAAATACTATCTTATCCACTGTCTCTCTTATTTCAATACGTAAAAACGCAGCAATACTTATGAAAGCTATAAATTGGTAGTAAATGGCAGCTTTTGCTTCGTCTTTTAGTATTTGAAATCAAGTAAGCGCTACATATAGCAGACGATTATAATAACCAGTTTCGCTCGTCATAACTTATGACATATGACATGATGGATGTTCTCTGTCATGATACGCATCTGTCGTATCTATGACATGTCATAACTTTATGAAGAATACAGCAACTGAGGAATAAGAACACCTTCATTAATCACACCCGTCCACAAACCATCAACACCACCCATGCCCTCCCAAACACGCCTCTCTCCACCAGGTCCTGTTTATACCAGTACTGTGCATGGCCGCCTCCATCACCCAAACATTCCTGTCACCTCCAACAGTCATCATTTCCCACAACACTACCTACTACTACCTCTTCTGCTCTGGCAAAACAAAATCACACTACTATCCTACTTTGAGGTGCTTTCTACTTACATCCACACCTGATGTCTTTACCCAACACTTCATGCTCTCACCCACACCTCCCACCACCACCCACGCACACCAGCCCGGGGGGATCTGGCAGCGCCCTTCACCTGCTGACGTGGAGAACACTCACTCACCTACACCAAAGTCAAAAGCATTTTCCTTTGGAGGGGATGCTGCGTGGCGGAGGGGGAGATGGAGGGGGTAATGAATGCGCGTATTTTACCAGTTTTTTTCCATTTTCCTTTTTTTTTTTTTTCTAGTGGATGAGTCAGTCCAGTGTCTTTCTCTCCCAAGGCCTGAGCCACTTGACCCCCGCCACGCTGCTCCGGCAAACGGGACTTGTCAATTACGTTTATCACAAACATTCTTCTTCTTGTCTCGGGAAAACGGAAATAATTCACTTACAAGAGTAAGCTGATGACACTACGAGTTTGCATGCAGTATATGCATCACTTTGATCTTGAGCCGATGGCAGGAACTACGAGACGTAATGAGGCTGAGTCCCACACTGTACTGCAGCGGCCATGTATATATCGTGTCCGTGAGATTCCCAGGTAAACACTGTAGATCCGCGGTGCTTTAATGGGGGCAACGCTAAAGTACAACGGGTGTGACCGGGCGGTGGAGTGACACACACAAGACTGAGCTCTAAGCAAGTGTACAGAAAATGGTGCGAATCCTCGAAGCCTGAATTGAATTAAACGTGTCATAGCACAAACACTGAAGCAATGAAACGGCGAGAACGAAACACTGAGACAATGAAACCTTAATTGCCATACTTTTTCATGTAATATTTATGGGAGCTTGCAGTTTTGATGAAGCTGATGTACTGCACTATAATAACAATGTCATATAGCACAGATTAGTGTTAGGGAAAAAAGAAAAAAAGCGCTGCCTCTCCGATCGAGAAACTGTGTGAACCAGCATCGAGCTCACAACCACAGCTACAAACGAAGCACTGCACCACTTGAGAGTCACAAGGACCCGGCACCAAGGCAGGGGTGAATGGGTACACGCTGGGCATCAGATCCTCCACGACAGGTCTGTCTCCGGAAGAATTTAAACCCGACACTCCACGTCCATCACTTCCGTACACCGGCCACTCGTCCACCGCATTTTGCATAACATTTATATTTTGGGTGCAGAGAAAAATGCAGACTAGAAAATTTATATCACCCATTATATTCGTATTTAACAAACCGTAGGAAAAGAAAGCTTGCGTCACTATACCAAGGAATGTACTGCTGAGGGAGGAAAACGTGGCGCTACTGGGATGAAGGATTCCATTTCTTTTCTTTTCTTTTATGGCAAGAGACCGAGGAAACTTTTCAAACTGCCGGCGGGGTAGAAAATGAGCTACCGATATGAGCCGCCATGTAACGGAGCATCGGACACACACAATTTCATTGGCAGTCAGCGGCCATCGAGACGACACAGCAACCATCGATGGCCGGACGACCCGATCGTGACCGGGAAATGTCTATTGGACTTTCTCCTCAAAAGAAAGTTCGCGTTCATTATGAGCCTTGATTATCTTTGCTTCATTAGAACAATACGTAAGCCTCCAGACACCGTTTGCTCGTCCTGAATATCTTTTCGTCTGCTCTCACTGAACACTCGATCTCATGGCTCCGGTCTTCATATGTCCCCCCACCAGCGAGTCTCGGGGAGGGGGAGATTATCTTTGCTTCATTAGACGTACACTGAAGCCTCAAAGTACCGTTAGTTCCTCAGAAATAACCGCTTCGTTTGCCCTTACTGACCACTCCACCTGATGATTCCAGCCCTCATATCTCCCCCTATAAAAGTAACTACGTGAAGTGATTTTGCTTCTTTATAATTATACCTACGCCTTCGCCCTGTTCTCCCCTTACTGACTGTTCTAATTCGTGCCTTCAGTCTTTATATCTTCACTAAACGCGAGTCTGCGGTGAGTCGAGGCAAAGCGAATCAAGAAGTGCAGGGTAATTTACATCCATTTTCCCGTGGGCCGTGACTAGCGGACACGTCACCCGCACCTCGACCATTATTGACAGCCGCCAACACCACAAAAAGAATACGACGACAGATCACTTCTTTCTTTAATGAGTTTTTTGTCTCCTCTTTACAGGTGAGTGGGTGACTTCCGCGCCGTCTACAGCGTCTGGTGGACCCTAAGTGTCTCGCGACGTCCTCCGGGAATGGCAAAGCAGTAAGTTAGTGCCTGGTATACTATTTTAACACGAACGACATGCATCTTCTCGTTTCACTAATGACTCCCCTCACAGCGCCCGCCTGTCCAAAGCTCAACTGGCTCAAGTCACGGACCGACAACACAGTGAATGGAGTTTTGCCCAAAACGGGATGAATGTTGACCACCAGCATAGAGCAGAGTGGACGTCTCAAAGAAAATGGGGAAACAACTGCTTGGTGTGTGTGTGTGTGTGTGTGTGTGTGTGTGTGGTTGGCTATTGACCCTCCCACAATCACTTAGCAAATTTTTAAACTGTGTTTTAAAAATAAGTGGAGGAAAAAAAAAAAAACGTAATCAATAAAACAGGTTGACACTCTCAGGAGGGGGCGCGGAGGAGTGTGGTGTGGGGGAGTCAGCACGAAACGCTGGCTGGCTTAATTGTGTGGCGGGCGACTGAAGGTCTTATGAGGCGGAAAACTGGAGGCGGGGACCTGGAAACAATTCCCAGCATCACAGTCAGGCACGCGCACCTCGCCATCACTACCGGAGCCGCTCAGAAAGTGTTCCTCTAGCACACTAAAACACCCAATGGAGAAATAAACTATGGAAATCAAACGAACATGCAACATTAATGTGAAGACATGACTGGCTGATTGATTGATTGATATTTTCGCGCAGTACCGGTGTTAGTATAGCAACGCGCATCAAAAATATTAAAACCACAGACAATGCTAATAACACTACCACAGTCAACACTGCCATTTAATATCTTAAAGAATAATCCTCGAAGCATCAAGACCTTCTCTAAGGATCTTCTCTTTCCTTTTCTCGTATGCCATAGCCGTGCGTTCCGCCTCCCTCGTTTCTTGAAGCGCCCATACGTGGCCTACGTTAACCCGGCGGCGGACCTGAGTTGCGACGCCAGTGTGTTCCTTCCCCGGCACAGCCACACCACAACTCTCACGCAGACGAGGCCTCGGGTGTCGTGCTGTACGAGTATTACGTGTGGGTGATTTATATTCACTCACTCACACACACACACACACACACACACACACACACACACACACACACACAAATATGAATTAAGCAAATAAATAGACAGACAGATGGATAGAAAATATAGATAGATAGATAGATAGATAGATAGATAGATAGATAGATAGATAGATAGATAGACGGTAAGATAGATAGACGAACAGAGAGACAGACAAACACAGATATAGAAAAAAAGAGACGATCAAACAAACATACAAACATATAGATATCGTACTTTTTCGCTTTTCCTCTAATTCTTTTCCATCTCACCCTCGTTCCTGACTCCACCATTCTTAGCCAAGCCTCTCGTGCCTGCCTGGCTTTCCCACCGCCGGCCCGTGACCCTGGCTGGCTCCAAGCACCGCCGTCACGTCCTGTCCACCCGCCGAGGGGAAGTGGGGTCACCCTCCGCCCTCTGGTTCAGACAACGCGTGGATAATCATGCCTTTCCTCGTCACGTAATTAGCCAGGAAGTACTCAGCATTGTGATTAGTTGATGCATATCCCTTCATTAACGAAAAGCGGTACACTGCATAAGAAAGACTCCGCACCCCAGGAAGTAAAAATTTAAAGTATTCAGGTTTGTAATTATGCAGGAAGTATTCAATGTTCTAATTTGTTCATATATTTCCTTCCATTAACGAAAAGCAAGTACTATATATTTGAAAGACTGTGCACACCAGGACGAAAAATTAAGGTATTCAGGCTATCCATCATTTGTAATTATTAAGTACTCAGTGTTCTAATTAGTTCATACATTTCCTTCCATTAACAAAAAGCGGGTACTGTGCTTTTAGAAAGTGTGCACCCTCAGAAAAAAAAAAAGGAAAAGTATTCAGGCTATCCACAAATCCTTATGAATTACTGCACACAGGTCCTGTCCAAGTAAGCGTGGTGGGATATACGATTATTGAACTCCTTTCCCCTCCTCCATCCTGGCCGTCAACCCTCTCACTGCAATATGCAACACTTCACAGCATTAAACGCAATGTATAGAGTTTTTATGAGCATCTAGAAGTAAGAAGGGCATAAAAAGAATATTTTTTTGCAATTTCTAGCCAGTACGATGTTTGGGAGTGGCTGGAGGACAAGAAAAGATGTCTCTGAGTGGCTATTTACGAAAGATGTGTCAGACAGAAGTGAAAGGGTTAAGAGAGGCCTGTCCTCCGTATTCTCGGAAGTTTAGGCGTCATTTCTCGATTTTCACTAACTAACCTGACAGCAGCGTTGGCCGGCAAGGAGGTGCAGGTCGTAGCGCGCCCTCTTGCCCCATTGCTCCTCGTGTGTTACAAATAATAACGGGTCAAGATACAGGAAAATTTAATTGGTAGCGTTCATTGAATCTCTCTCTCTCTCTCTCTCTCTCTCTCTCTCTCTCTCTCTCTCTCTCTCTCTCTCTCTCTCTTGGATTTCATGTGTTTATTCATACTTTCAACTAGTTTTGCACATATTTTGCACAAACCATCGCATTAACTATAACTACTAACACTAGCTCGCCTGACTACCAGTGACACGTCTCAAGCACTCAAAAGACAGCTTCGAGCCGTGCATGGTGGACAGGGAGCGCAGCAAGTCGCCCCATAGAGGACGTGGTGGCTCCCACGATCAGCAACCGTGACAGGGCGGGAATCAAGCCCCCATTGAATTATTGTGTACTTAATTAAGAGAAACGTGAGGGAGCGATTGGTGCCTTGTTAATCTGGACTGACAAAGTGAATACGAGGGTGAGGAGAGGTGAAGGGAGGTGAAGGGAGGTGAAAGAGGTCTTGTAGGGCAGAGAGAAAGGTATGAAAATTAATGAAAGAAACTAACTGTTGAGGGAAGGAAGAAAAGAGAGATGTGAAAGTGATATTAATCAAATTTACTCATGCGTTTACTGCGTGTGTGTATGAGTGTATGTGTGAGTTGTATGTGAGCATATGACTAGTATGTGTAGATATGACTAGTACCACCACCACCACCACTACCACCACGGGCGCCAGGACACCGAGCGAGCCTCACACAACGCCTCCGGTACAGTTAGGGGCGGCGTGAAGCATCACGAAACTGTACCGATCTGCTTGACCCAAATATTGAGCTTTTGTGAAGCGGGCGTGGCGGTGGTCGGCGGCCCAGGCGTGTCAGGCAGAGTGTTTTGAGGCGCCAATAATTAAGTCACGGTATGCAGGTGTATATATGGCTTGACACACACACACACACACACACACACACACACACTCTCTCTCTCTCTCTCTCTCTCTCTCTCTCTCTCTCTCTCTCTCTCTCTCTCTCTCGCAATCAAATATACTCACTACCTCCTGCAAATCTAGTAATAAAGAGGGTGCAGTCACAACACAGCCCAAGGTGAAGCAGCGCCACGCGACACAACTTTAATAAAATGTAGCAGTCACTTTCCCCCTGAGGCATCCCTGTATCCACTCATCCCGTGGTTACCCATCCCAGGAGCTGCACGACCTCTCCTGCCCTCACACCATTAATCCCCCCACCACTCTCTCTCTCTCTCTCTCTCTCTCTCTCTCTCTCTCTCTCTCTCTCTCTCTCTCTCTCTCTCTCTCTCTCTCTCTCTCTCTCTCTCTCATTAGCATCAGTCTTCGTTCACTCCCCTGCAGTCCTTGTACTTCATCATCTATTCCACCTCCTCCGTGTCTCTCTGGTCATGTTACTCCCACCACTTCTTTCCTAACAGTTCTGCATTCGTTAGGCTACACTCCAGCCTCACCTCGGCCCAACTTTCGGTGCCAAGGGTCAGTGTATCGCCCAAAAAGTCGGGCAGGGAGGTCAGGTGAGCTGGCGGAGAATACTGCGCTCGGGTGAAGAGGGCAAAGTGGGGCGAACTTGGCTGGGTCGCGGTAAGAGCGAGGCTGGGTGACTCAGGGCAAGGCAGAGTGAATTAGGGTGATCGCGGTCGGGTATGCTGGGATGAGGGCGTGAGGGATGGTGTGAGGGCGAGGCGGACTGCAGCGACACACGGGAGTCGCCTCGAGCACGGGGAGTCCGTTAAGCAAACTGTCTAGTCTTTTCAGGCGAGATCCTTGCGGGTGATAACAATTGCTACTGGGCAGGGGCAAGAGGGAGCCCGGCCACCGCGTTCCGTGAGGCGACAACCGCAGTGTGGGCGAGGGTGGAGGTGGCCCCTTTCTGCCCACCCTACACGCCATGCTCTCCCCTTGTTGACTGATCCGCGTGATTCGAACAGAATGATTTTCCACAATGGTCTTAAGGATGGGAACCGCAAACACTAAGGCATGAATGGCCTCTCCTCCTCGGAAGAAGATGCAAGACTTCAACAGCCTCCAGTGTGTTTGCCGTCAGGATAACTACCCGCGGAGTGACAGTTCTCTGCTTCAAGTTGAGAAAAAAAAACACAATAAAAGCACGAATACTCTCAAAAAAATCAGCATTTAAACATTACATGAGAGGGAAGAGTAAAGCGAGAAGCTCCGTAATACACTAGAGCTTCCCAAGTAACAGTAATATTATGCTGGCGACCTGACCTTCCATTAACCCTCCCGGGACATCAATATTCTCAGATACAATATCACTTCATCACCAGAGCCAATATTAGCACAAGCCTTTTCTGTCACTTCAAACAGCAAGTAAAAGTGGATAATATCTCCCTGACAAAATAATGAAAATGCGCACATCCTCTCATCGGAGAAGGGGTGACTCACAGTACCACTCCCAAGGGCTCACGGTACGAAAAACACAGGCATGCTAAAGATGCGGATACGACCAGGTCTTCCCTCCACGTCACTGCCAACACTCGCCCCTTTATGTCATTCCCTCAAGGTCTCGCGGCACGAAAGACACTTGCTAAAATGTCATGACCAATTTTTTTTTTCTCTCTCTCTCTCTCTTAGCTACTCGACCCCCCTCCTCCATTTACGTTACCCACAAGGAGTCACGGTACGACAAACACAATACCACCAAGAATGCCCGCACAAGACATTATTTTCCCTTTCAGTCTCCAATACTCATCATTCTCTCAGTCACAATACGAAAAATACAGGACTTATTAGAATGCCAACATACAGCTAATCCTTTACCTATTCTAAACCTCTCGAATTCCTCTCTTTACCTTACCCCACGAGCAGCCACCAGTCCACCAACCCTGACTTACCTCCCAAATTCTACCCTTGAGCGACCCCCACCCCTGCCATCCTGGGTTACCTGTAAAACTCCTCCCTTCTCCTTAACTACGAGTATCAACCTTCGAAATTCCTCCTTAACCTTACCCAAGAGCGTTCCCCTCCCCTCCTCTCCTGTGTTACCACCCAAATTCCTCCCTTAAACAACGACCGCTGCCTCCCCCGCCTGCCCATCTACCCCGCGCTGCTCAGTAAGCTCGTGTCATGTCCCTCACAAGCACCAGGAAGCCAAGAAGGAGGAATCAAGAGGGGGAGGAAGCGAGACTGCAAACACGAAGCGAGAGTCTTATTAACATAAAGTGGGAGGTGTCAAGTATTGCATAACGGCAGCACCTCACTTTCCCTCTCCTTCCCCTCTAGTGATGAGACGGCCCCCCGCACCATTACCCGTGGGAAACACTAGCGATACCTCAGTGTGAATCTATCCAGTAAAACTTTCATATTGATTTTTTGTTCATTAGTTTAGAGATAAAGTGTTGTCTTCTCATTCACTTTCATCCGCCAGCGCGATTTTTTTTTAGTTTTCATCACGTGTGTTGTACGAGTATTGCATTTGAATGACTTTACCTGAGTTACTTTACCGTTCTCTCCACCTGTGACTTAAAAGGGTACCTGTGGCTTTCGGGTTTCAATACTATAAATGATAAGCTGGTAATATTAAAAAAAAACTGACAAAAAGAATCACAATCATCATGCAGACGATCAGGTTTCCTTTACTCCCCGCCACTCTTTACTCAAGTCATCCTTACGTGTTCAACTTAACTACATCCTTCAACTTTCATCTAACCCTCCATTCCTCCTCCCCTCCTCCATCCTCTCATCCCTCTACAACCATAACCTTCATCTTCCCTGCCCTCCTCCCCTTCCCTCTTCACCTCCTTCATGTCTCTCCTAAATATCTTACTCCTATACCTTTCCTCCATCCTCCGACACCTTTCCCCTTCTCTCATTCATTCATCCACGTCATAAAAATCACACAATCACATGCCTTCATCCGTCATCCTGCTCGTCTTGTCTTCTCTTCTCTTCCCTTCCCTTCCCTCCTCCCCTCCCTTCACCTCTCTCCCCACAGTCGTCCATCACACAAAAGAACCAATACTTCCTTTTCTTCTTTCTCCTCGACCACAACTTCATCCTCTTGCATTCCGCCACTATTCTCTCGTTCCCTCCCAAGCGTGTTTTCCTTCAGCAAGTGTAGCGTGGTGAGTCTGAATGGCCGGTGTGAAACTGAGAGGATGAAGTGACGATAAGCGAGAGAGGAAAGAGAGAAGCAGCAGAAGGCGACGCAGCAGGAAGACGGTGCGGGATGGAAGGATACTGAGAGACGCCGCATCACCGCTCAGCCTGTTAAGACAACAGGCTGGATCAACAAGAAAACCGAAAGCGCCAAAACAAAGGCAGAAAGAAAGCAAAGCAAGCAGAGCAAACAGAGTCGGGCAAAATAACAAGGAAGAATGGAAGATGAGAGAGAGAGAGAGAGAGAGAGAGAGAGAGAGAGAGAGAGAGAGAGAGAGAGAGAGAGAGAGAGAGAGAGAGAGAGAGAGATCTATTGGTTTGCAGTAAGGGTCTGTTAATTTATTTACTATTAATTGAACCATGCGTGGGAGAAAATAGAAACGAGAGAGAGAGAGAGAGAGAAACTAGTGATGAAGAGACAGACAGACAGACAGACAGACAGAAAGTTAATGGCCGTGCA
>NC_087154.1:31239526-31247026 GCF_035594125.1 Scylla paramamosain
GGAAGGAGGAGCAAATAGAAAGCTGAGGAATTGAGAAAAAAAAAAAACAATAAATAGAAGCCAAAAAATTAAAGAAAGAATGGCAATAAAAAAGAAAACTGCGCTAATCAAGAGAAGAAAGCAATAGGAGAAGCTAAAGAGCAACTCACAGCCAGTACATTCAGCTGCATGAGACCCAAATTGCAGTGTTAACAGGTAATGCAAGCTTGCGCACGTTTCTTCTCTCCATTACACATAAATAAAAAAACTGACGACTCCAGACATTTGTACTTTTTTCTTCAGCCTGTGAAAGGAAATCTAATGGAAAGCTTCCGGAAAAAATCTTCACTCACCGATTTTAATGTTTTCTTTCATGTGTTATAATCTGAACAATAAGACTTTTTTTTTTATCTCACTCGCATTTCGTAAAGTCTTTATTTCAGTGGTATCGCACACACTTCACTGACTCTTTCGCTGCCTCTTCACCGCCTTTCATTCCCTGATTCAGTTTCTCTATGAGTATATTCACGCAAAATGTAAACTAACTGTCTACAATATTTCAGTGGTAGTTTTTTTTATTTTTTTTTATTTATTTATTTATTTTTTTTTTTTACTTACTGAATAGTAAATGAGCAGCTGCTGTCGGATAAAGTACAGGATTATGGTTCTTATTCCGATTCCTTTCCCACACATTTCCCCCATAGACATTTTCCTCCTTAATATTTTCCCCCATAGACATTTTTTCCCTTTGATATTTCCCCCTGACTTATTCCCTTCTGAACATTTTCCCTCCCCTTGGTAATTTTTCCCTCTAGCATTTCCCTCCCCACTGACTTATTCACCCCTGGACATTTCCCCCCATGGATATTTTCGACACCTAGATATTTCCCCCCTGGACATTTTCCTCCATGACTTATTCCACTCTGAACATTTTCCTCTCCTGGGCATTTTCCCCTCCAAACATCATCCCCCCCACTCATTTACCTGAGGCTGAGGAGGGAAGGAGGGAGGCAAGGACAAGGCCAGTCACTACTAGCACCTTCAAGGGACACACTGTACCTCAGCAAGCCTCACGTGAACCCCAGAGGAACATGAATCCAGGTGATGTGGCGCCCTTCCCTCTAAGTGGTCTAATGGGAACTCTTTATATCATGTTCCCACTAAAGTGAACTACTAGTGTGCATCTCAAATTACAGCATACACCCAAATATCTATCTCCTCCAACCGCTCACACAGACACACAAATGGGCACGTATTTCCCCCACAGCTACGAATACAAATTTCAAAGTACCACACTCTCACCCAACCATCTACCACCTCCAGTTATTCACACAGACACACAGACATGCATTTCTCCAGTACCTACGAGTAAATATCTCAAAAAAAAGGAAAAAAAAAACATTCACGGGCACATCCACCACCTCCAGCCATACATAGTCCCACACACACACACACACACACACACGCACACACACACAGTACCTCCTCCAAACACTCACGCTCTGAGCACTCCAGGTAATCAGCTGCTGCACCTCAGGGTCTCCTCTCCACACACCTTCACTCTCGGCTCTAATCATCAGCGGTGCAACATCCTAACGGGGCAAATCGAGGCGTGGGATTCCGCATCTGAGGCTTTTTTCCTACCCTGACCAAACATCACGGTCGTGTGGACAGCGGACCGCTAGCCCGCCCAGCCAGCCCAGCCAGCCCACGCCGCCTCCTGGGAACTGAGTCAATGTCCTGCTCCCGGGCTTGCCTACTTCTTTTTTCTTATCTTTCTCTTTCTTTCTGCTTCTATTTTTTGGTGTGTCTGCCTGTCTGTCTCCTCCTCAACGAATTCTCTCTCTCTCTCTCTCTCTCTCTCTCTCTCCGTCTCTCTCTCTCTCTCTCTCTCTCTCTCTCTCTCTCTCTCTCTCTCTCTCTCTCTCTCTCTCTCTCTCTCCTCTCTCTCTCTCTCTCTCTCTCCTCCCTCTCTCTTTCTCTCTCTCTCTCTCTCTCTCAAAGTTTCTATGCTCCACTCTAGTATCTATCCAGCTACCTAAAATTTCCACTTCTCCTTCCCTCATTTACCTACCAATCGGTCAACAACTACCAGTGTGTACATAACCTCCCTCCTCATTTCCGTCACTTTCCTATCGTTTTCACTCATATTTTACTCCCTCCACGTCCTCCTCTGTTTACCACTTTCCCTCTCGCGGCGCCACTCGCTGTCATCCAGTGGCCTCGAGGCTCCTTGAGGCCAATCACTATTCCTGTCAGCTAAAGTGCCTTGTCGGTGTGCTAGACAATACCCACTACAAGACCCCCCCCTAATCCTGCACACCGCAGCCAATACAGACACAGGAACTTACCGCTTTCGAGGGTCTGAGTTCACCGAGGAAAGTAAGCGCTCGCTAAAAGAACAATAATAACTAACTGGAATGAGTGTTTTGGTAACGGTGGTTGAATGGAATGCCTACTTTTACTGCGTCTTTTCCTGCGGCGGCGCCTACTCCCCCTTATGTTATTTCTGTGCGAACTCGCTCCCCTCGCTGCGTAGTACAATTCGCTGCATCACCATAACCTCCGCGATTCTCAGCTTCTCTCTTTCATATTATTCTCTTGCCTCCGTCTTAACTATTTTACTGTTGTCGGGTCGCACAATGGAACAAACCTTTTACTTCCTCAGTCCCGTTCGGCGAAAAATAAGCGACAAAATAAAAAAAGAAATACGAACAAACAGTGCAAGATAAATTCACATAGGTAATTCGCAACCTCGTATCAGACTGGTGCAGGATGGGAAAAGAGAGTCGTGGCGGGGAAGGAAGGAAACGTGGTGAGGAAAGAGAGGAAAAATTTGAGGTAGAGGATGGAAAGAAAGGCATGAATACATTGGTGGCCAGAAAGAATAAAACGTGATAGGAAGAGAAAGGCAAAGTGGAAACAAGGGAAAGAGGGAAAAAGCAAGAGGCATAAGCTCGTGGCCAGAAGGAAGGAAACGAAAAAGACAAAAAAAGCGAAAAACTGAAACAGAGGAAAGACAAAAACCATAAACACACTTGTAAAAAAAAAAATAAATAAATAATAGAAGGAGAAAGGAAAACTGGAAGAGGAGGAAAAAGGGAGGATCAAGAAACAGAAATTCGTTTGTTTGAAGTAAGAAAAAGCGAAGGAAGGAAAGGAAAACTAGAAGAGGAAAATAAAGAAAGGAAAGAAGCATAAACTCGTCGCTCGAAAGGAGACACAACGGAAGAAGAAAGGAAACTTAGAATAAAGGAAAGAAAGACATAAAACAAGTGACTATAAAAGAAGGAAAACCGATGGGAAGAGAAAGGAAAGCTGGAAGAAAGAAGAAGAAATAAAAAGGCAAGAGGCATAAATTCCTTCCTGAAAAGAAGCAGAAAGCGGTGGAAAGAGAATGGAAACCTAAAATAGAGAAAAGAGAGACATAAATACGTTGCTGGAAAAAAAAAAGAAAAGCGATAAGAGAGGAAAAAAATTGAAAGAGGAAAATAAGCTAAGCAAAAAAGCACAAACTAGAGGCTGGAAAAAAGAAAGGTAAATTAGAGTAGAAGAAATAATGAGGAAAAAGTATAATAAAAAAGTGATTGAAAAGAAAGAAAAAAGTGATGGGAAGAGAAACGAGAATATTAGAAAAGAGGAACAAAGGCAAGAAGCATAAACGCATAGCTGGAAAGAGGAAAACATGATAAAAAGGAGAAAGGAAGCTTGGAATAGTGGAAAAGATGACGAAAAAGTATAAACACGAGATTGAAAAGAAGAGAAGGGAGGATTGGAAAACTGGAGATGGAAACAAAACAAAAAATATAAACGCCAGCACTGAAAAAAAAAAAAAGTAATAATAATGATAACAATAAACATAAGGAAAAGAACTAGGAAACTAAGAGAAAAGTAAAAAAAAAAAGTGAGATGAAGAACAATAAAGGCTTTTCTATATATATACTGATGTTATTCGTCTCTACAGGAACAAAAGAAAAAAAAAGAAGAAAAATGTAAGCAGTAGTATAATAAAGACGCCTTCTGTATAGTGATATGATTCTTCTCTACATGAAAATTTTGCATCATCAAGCCAATACCCATCACTATTATTCTCTTTTGCTCATTGCCTTCCTCCATCTCTCCTCTTGCTTCACTGTACTTTTTTCCAGTCCCGTTTTTTTTTTTTTTTTTTATTCATTTTCCCTCCTCCTTATATTACTCTCTCTAACGTATATTTCCTCTTCCATTTCCTTCTTTTACTTTTGTTTTATTCGTTCTATTTATTGAATAATTTCTTTTGCTTCAGTTTTCGCCTTTTATTTCTCTCTGCCTTATTCACTCTTTTCACATGCATATTTCTTATTCTATATTCCTTTCTTTTGCCTCATTTACATTTCGTGCAGTCCAGAATATTTTTTAACTCTCTCTCTCTCTCTCTCTCTCTCTGTCTCTCTCTCTCTCTCTCTCTCTCTCTCTCTCTCTCTCTCTCTCTCTCTCTCTCTCTCTCTCTCTCAGGCCTCTTAAAAAAACGTCTTCCTTGCTCCCCCTCACCCCCAGCCCACCAAGTCCCTTCCCTCCCCACACATTATGCACAAGTATCGTCTGAAACAACACGGCAGGGCAGGGCACCAGGAACAATGGATATATCACTTGAAAAATATATGTAATCTGAAAATCAAACAGTATCGTCTTCCAAAAAGTCAGTAATGGCCATCGAACATAATAGTATTTCCGCGTATTTTTACTTTATTATTATTGTTGATGTCTGTAAAATCAACCGCTCTGAGTCTTACGTAGATAAACACGTAAGATTTTGTACGTAGGATCACTCACCGCTACTGTACACTACAAGAAAAAATAGCGTGAAACTTTTTTTTTACTTTATTTTTTCTTTGCCGATTGAGAAAACAATTCCATCACCACTAATGAATTTCACATGGGTATTTCTTCGTGCCCGGGAATTTTAAGCAATATTATTCTAACGGCAAAGACGAAGCGGCGCAGATAATTTCTTTTCCTTATTAGTGGAGGGCGTCTTCCATACTACGTCCAGGCGAGCATTCATTGGCGTTTGTCCAGCCAACACGGGTACTGGCAGGGCGTCTGAAGGTAATCTGGTGCGTTGCCGTGAGTGGCTCGCTGTACAGGTTCATGGATATGCCTTCTTATAATTTTTAAGAGCGCTACAGCATTACACAGGTTGCCATGAATGAACTCGTGACGTTATTGATCACGGTAGCATTCTTAAGACGTAAAATCTGCTGTAATCCATCCACGTTCTTGAGGTTCCCGTGCTGGACTCGAGATAGTTAGATATACATCCCCCGCAGAGAGATTAGAGATGATATAGTCCAATCGTAAGGCGGAGACCCTTCACTCTCCACACCCCTTACCCTCTTTCTAAAGGCCAGCTACCATTTGTATATTATGAAAGATCTTAGCAGCCTGAGCGGAGAAGAATTTTCAGCCTGCCAAAAGACACAAGGACGTTATAGCACTGTGCTAGCGACCTGTGTCTGTATGTGTGTGTGTGTGTGTGTGTGTGTGTGTGTGTGTGTGTGTGTGTGTGTGTGTGTGTGTGTGTGTTGTGTGTGTGTGTGTGTGTGTGTGTGTGTGTGTGTGTGTGTGTGTGTGTTTGTGTGTGTGTGTGTGATAAAACAACACTAGAGAAAGAGAAATCAAAAGAAAAGATTCCGGAGCAAAGAAGTCATTAAACAGAAACTATCACACAGAAAGTGCCAACGGAAGTGCCAAGAAGGAAAGCCCAAGAGACAGACAGACAGAGAAAGTGTGGCTCGAGTGTTGAGAGAAACTGTTGACCGCCACACAGCGAGTCCGTGTCCTCGGCGGGTCAAGGAGGCAGGTGACAATGGCCAGGTGACCCTAATCATCACCACTTCACATGTAAAGAGGCATGCATGCCCCGCTGACCCCGCCACGGACACGGACGGCAAACCAAAGCAGTGTAGGTCGTGTTGTGTACGTGGCTAGACGGAAACTTCTCGTTGAGGGCGTGGAGGACCAAGGAATGCGGGGCAGGCAGACACGTCACACACGACCCGCTCACAGGTAGGGACGGAACAGGCACCGCTGGTCTCACTTAACCATCAAGAAACTCGTGACTCGTGTTTACTTCGCTTTCTATGTTACTTGCTCTCTTTCCTCCGTAAACGTCAGGATTGACACTGGAACTGTTTCATTACACTGACATGAAACAGTGGTCATTCTTCTTTTCCTTCGTGTCAAGTGTCGGACAAAAGTTCAGGTGGCCTCAAGGTCAGGCGAAGGTTGAATTCCCACTGCGCTTGTACTAGTCATTATTTAATCTGAGGCATGTTTCACTGATCCCTTGCGGTAAAGATGACTCTTGCCACACACTCCAGGGCTGAGTTGGAGGAATACTACCACGGTATCCCCTGCGCATCCTAAAAGAAGAGTTAAAAGGACAGAGCAAGGGGAAGGGGAATACCCTCGCCTTTATTTCTATTCCTACAATTAATGTAAGGCGTGGCATCACGTTTGCTAGTCTGTTTCAATGGAGATCTCAGCCTGGTATTCTCCTGTTAAGGGATAGATTAAATGTTTCATTGCACTGCCGTTGTGACCTTGCATGAATTTGACAACCTGAACCGTTAACATTTTCAACGTTTCTTTCCATGACATGTAAAATTGCAGTAATTTTCAAATAACAGCTGAACGACAACAATAATTATAACACACACACACACACACAAACACACAAACACACACACACACACACACACACACACACACACACACACACACACACACACACACACACACACACACACACACACACACACACACACACACACACACACACACACACACACACACACACACACACACACATACACACACACACACACACACACATACTGGTGTTACAAAAAACTAACCTCTTTCCTTCTTCCTCTTCACACCTGTGTTTTGACAAGCCTTCACATCATGTTTCCTCATTCCTTTGTCTTGCCCTCCACTTGTGCTGTCATTGCCACTTCCACAACTTTATTTTTAACTCTCCTGCCTGGATCCACAACCTACCACTCCTACCTCTTAAACAAAGTCAATTCTTTAAAAAACATAAACTCCTTTTCCTACTGTCTTAAAATCCATCTAATAATACTAACTTCTTATCTGACTAAACTCATACATCTACTTCTTAATGAAATCTTTCTCCCACCTGACTGAATTAATTAAAGTCATCCCTCACCTTGGTTTTCCCCTCTCTTGCTTCCCCCGTACCGTCCAGGGCCTGTCCGCGTGTTAGTGCCGTCCAGATGAAGGAACAGCCTCGCCTCACTCATACGTCTCAAACAGCATCGCATCAACACCGCCGCTATATCACCGTGTAATTGTGCCGGGAAAATAAATAAATGAATGAATAAACAAATAATGAAGTAAAGTAAAACTAGACAAATAAGTAAATGAAACAGTCGCTCAATCAATCACTCTTACAATAATAAATCAGTCATTCTAATCTCATTCACACTTTTGCAAAATGAACTCTGAAGCAATGCA
>NC_087154.1:31252026-31257026 GCF_035594125.1 Scylla paramamosain
GAATTACAAATCGCCTTTTTCTTTCTGTTTTTTTAATAATTCACAAAATACAGCTATCTAATCAACACTCACTCGAGATATTCCTGCAGTTTTCAGCACTTTACCTTGCGAGAGTTGTTTCTACGCCAGAGATCTTAAAGGGAAGAGGTCCGGTCCTTTTTAGCAGCGCGGTGTGTGCTATGGGAAGAGACTGGCATTAGTAGAGCGTTGCCTGGGAGAAAACTTAACTCTCGTGGGAAATATTTGAATTCCTGTTAATAATGTTACTAAGACTGGGCTGGTTTACGAATGGCAAGTAAACAGGTTATTTTCACACGATTTCCTAACCTGCCATGACACTCAGAGGTAAAAATAGACGCGATTACGTTCCACCAAGACTCAAATACAAAGATACATTTTAGGAAGACTCAAAGACAAATAAGCATAATTACACGCAGATTCCAATATTATAAAAAAAAAAAAAGTCACCGAGGCTCAAATACAAAAATCACAATTCAATAAAAGTAAAATGAAATAAAAAAACACAATTTCTTCAAGACTCAAAAACAAATCATGACCACTAAGCCATTACTCCAAGCAGATATCAATTAATTTCCCCATCAATGCTGTAGTAAGTCAGCGGAAACACAACTACTGCTACATACTAACAACAGTCGTGCCACTCAACACCATACACCAGCAGCAAAACAAGCTTAACCCTCCACGTCAGCCAAGGGTTCGCTAACAAGTGGTATAAAGTAGTCTCAAGTCATTTATCAGCCAAGAGTTAGCGGAGGGACCCCTTACTTTCCCACCCTCAAGTTTGTATGGGTTGTTTGTCAGTGCCTCCCTTCCGCAGACTTTCACCCATCCGCCACTCGAGTGGAAAGCCTAGGGATTCGTTCTCTCGGGTCAGAGCTTTAAATTCATCCGGTCCTTTATCCTGGCAGTAAATAATTAAGTCATCATTACTCTCTCTCTCTCTCTCTCTCTCTCTCTCTCTCTCTCTCTCTCTCTCTCTCTCTCTCTCTCTCTCTCTCTCTCTCTCTCTCTCTCTCCTCCAGCATTTCTCGCACAGGTTGCATATAGCGGTAATCCAAAATCGCCTGCCTCTCTTCTTCCCTTCCTCCCTCCCTCATCCACCTTTCCCCTCCCTTCCTTCCCTCTGCCTGCTCCCGGTCACCTGTCAGTTACGCGTCGAGCTTTTGGGAGACAAATCTGTGCCCGAGCGAAAGAATCCAGCGCAGGGTAACGAACCGTGGCATGCTTGTATCACTTCCTTGGCCCTACACTCAACGATGCAGAACCGGTTTGTTGGATGTCCGGACTGAACAAACTCCCTTTCTACCCTTCTGTCTTTTTCTCTCTTTTTTTTCAGTTTTCTCTGCCTTTCCCCATTTCGATCGTGTCCATTTCCAAGGCGCATTCTTCTTCCCCTCCTCACTCCCTCTCCTTCTTTCCTCTTCGGGTGTAAATTTGACCTTCTTGGATATAGTTTAAGCAAGTTTATTCAAGTTACATGCGATTCTTTTTTTCTACGTTCAGTTGTGAAATCTCCTTTTCTCTTAACCGTTGCTTTTTCTTTCTCTGTAAATAAGGAAATAGTCAGTCACAAGATTCCCAAAGTTCGATTTAGGAAGAAAAACGTGTGCAAAGGGAGAGAAAATAAAATGAAAAAAAAAACATCAAAAACAGCAGAGGGAAGACTTTGAAAAAATAACGCTACTATTAGCAAAAGTCCGCCATTACTTATAGGGAAGAAGTACATAAAGGCGAATACTCTCACTTGCCATTCCTCCTCGCACGAGGAACGCCCATAGTGATTTCTAGAGTAAGTGAGGAGCGGGAGAGTGAGGGAGAGAGAAGCACATACAGTTAGTGGAGTCTGGAAGAGGAAGAACGACAGACACGCTTCTAACCACGAGGATGACACGGCTACACTTGGGTTACTAACTAGTTAACGAGTGAAGGACGTGAGTTAGCGGTGTGGGGAGGTGGGCACGCCTGGCTGAGGTGGAAGGAGGCCTGTGTGTGTGTGTGTGTGTGTGTGTGACTGTTGCCCTCTGATGCTGATGATTCACAAGTCAAGGGCAGTGAAGTATGAGCAGCGAGGTACTCACGACAGGCGCCACCAAACTGTCGCCCGCCTGCCACTGACGCCCTCACTTCCCTCCCGCGCTCCTCCCCCTCACTTCATACCACTTCAAATAACTTTTCTCGCTCCTTATCACTTCAAGACCATTTTTCAGTCTCTTTCTGTTCCTTCTGTCAGTCACAATTTATCTCAACATTCCTCGATTGGTTTTGTTTCCTCTCCAAACTCCTTGATTTAAGTGAACTCATTGTTAAAAGCTATCGACATGTTCTGAGATGTCCCAAATCTTTAATTCGCACAAAGATGTTGGAGAGCTTAGCAGGGAAAACATTGCAGCTTTCAACTCTGTTATGTCTTTAAACAATACATCCCATGATGGAAAAAGTCAAAAACTAGTGTGCTGGCGAATTTCTTTATAAATGAAACAGAAGGAAAAGAGAAAATACAGAAACGTTAATTTTATAAGAGTCATGACATCACAAAACTGAACATAACGACCCAAGGCAGGAGCGCTGCGGGCGGCGCCGCCTGCCCTCCTGAGGTGAGGCGCGGGGCAGACAAGTTCATTGCGATCACGATGGCGAAGAGAATACAGTATAATAAACCGGGCAATGACTCCTCTTGTTAATATTGCTTCCTGAAACGACTGCAGCTTTGACTTTGACTCTCGCCTGTCTATACACTGCAAGGAAACGACACCACAAGCATCACCACCACTAAAAGCACCACCACCAAGAGAAACTTCAGCGGCAACAATGACAACAGCCACCAGCCAAACCAGATGAGCCACGCCACTGCTGT
This sequence comes from Scylla paramamosain, assembly GCF_035594125.1. NCBI lineage: Eukaryota > Metazoa > Arthropoda > Malacostraca > Decapoda > Portunidae > Scylla > Scylla paramamosain. The sequence goes on from NC_087154.1 coordinate 31,254,902, forward strand.
GCTTTCCCTGCGGTCACCCATACACTCCTTGGCTCAGCTTCACGTAAACAACCGCCTCCTTCTCGGGCGTGAGGCTTCCGGTGGGCTCCTCGCACTTTCTCGCCGCTGCAAGGTAGAAAGCACCGTCTGGCTTTCCTCCCGTTCCCGCGCTCTCTGACCTCGTCCCGCAGCCCTACACGTGTTTGTCTGGCTCAGCGATAGACACGCTTTCCCGACTCCACCTCGCTTGCTACATGTGGGCGGCGGGAAGACAGACAGACGGAAAAAAAAAAAAAAATACTGGCTGATGTTTCCGGAGACGTGACTTGAAATGTGTCAATGAGTGAGAAGACGCGCCCAGAACATTACTCAGACACACACATGTAAATTAGAAGTCAATTACCAGGTAGTAATGTGTGTGCTACTCGGTGCTACGATGATCCTGCGCTATTGAAAGGAGGAGCTTCAAGAACATTCCTCCCACTTATGTCACGCACAGTGAGAGAACACGCGTCCTCAATGTTATTTCACAGACAAGCGTGTATATTAGAGATCAACTGGTGAGGAGTGAAATCTGTAGTGATGAAGGCTTGAGCATAATAATTTGATAACTTTAAAAGCGTCATATTCATACAAGCCAGACAGGAGGCTCAAGAAGGTTAGCAGTGCCTGAACAGGAAAGTCTAGAATGAAGACAAATTGCTTTTTTTTTTTAATCCATCAGTTGTTCAAAACGATAAATGACCGATATGAAGACATTTCCAAACCCTAACTCATGGCTCATTAAGTCTACCCATTTCAAATCCATTTCCAGCAGTGGAGGTGAACTTTGTCCATGTATTGAAAAGCTTGTCAGTGTTCACCTATAATGTACTAGACTGATCCACTTCCTAAGCCACATTCTTAACAATGAAGGTCAGCAGGAAGGTGAACTCTGATTAGAATAGAAAGCCTCGGGTTCAGATTACCAGACAAATTTCCACCTGTACCAAGGCGGACCTATAAGGAGATAAAGGATGATAAAGGATGATAAAGAAAATTCAGTAGCCTTGTTTCTTCATACCAAGGCGCATTACCCCCTTGACTGTGAAGTAGTGACATTAAGACACTTATTATTTCATCTCCGTAGCTATAGACAATTTGAGTAAACATAGAATACAAAATACTACAGGCTCTGAAAGACTTAAACTACTCGATTACTCATTAGTGTTTCAAAATCACACGCAGTACTTTACAAAAAACTGTTTAAGTCAGACGAGGCACAGCTGTCAGAGGGTTACGACACGGGTAGTTATATAATCCAGGCCCTGATTACTGGTCCCAGAGTCACTAGGTGGTTTGAAAGACACGATTACTCGGTGGCGTGTTTCAGAGTCACACTTGAAACTACACCGAGGTATTCCAATAAGGATACGAAGCCTCATCAGTCACAGGGTGGTCAGTATCCCCTCACTTGCAGTTATTACATTCAGATCCAAGCCCCCTTGATTCGTAGTTTTTATTTTTATTTTTTTTTTTACTTTTTTTTTACTTTTAAATTTAAATTATACCGTATTTTGCTACATCTACCTTTCATTTTAATATTACTAGTATTTTCATGCAATTTTATAATCCGGCGCCGTATGACCTTAGTTGCTTTTCTAATCACTTCACATCAGTCTAATGGTAAAGACACGGCATGCTTATCAATCAGGGCCTCAGCAGGTGTTCAGTATTCCCCGACGGGAGTAACCCAGTGGGAGTCACCTGGTGGGCGCGCCGTATGACCCCGCCACGCCCTCCTGACGCGCTTTCGGTGTGCGTCCTATAGGAAGACGCTTACTCGCCCACGCCCTCACGCCCACGCCTCAGCGAACGCCCAAAGTGTGCCCGAACTAAGTGTGTGCACCGCTATTCCCACGCTCGGAAAAAAGGGGACATACCAGACCCGTCCGTACTTCCCTAATTCCCTGCAACTCCCATCACTGGAAATGGTTATTATGAAGGGGGAAAAGTAACAGAGAGAGAGAGAGAGAGAGAGAGAGAGAGAGAGAGAGAGAGAGAGAGAGAGAGAGAGAGAGAGAGAGAGAGAGAGAGAGAGAGAGAATTAGGATTAGCGATAAAATAAAAAAGACAAAATAAAGCAAACGTTTTAAGGTAGCTGATT
>NC_087154.1:31262026-31287026 GCF_035594125.1 Scylla paramamosain
TCTCTCTCTCTCTCTCTCTCTCTCTCTCTCTCTCTCTCTCTCTCTCTCTTTCTCTCTTTTTCCGACAAGCCAAATGAGCACCTGTGCGCGTGGTAACAAATGACACACAAGGAGGGTGACAGGGAGAGTGATCATTGACGGGTGGGGGAGAAAGGATATAATTGTGAGTGAAAGGAGGAAGGGAGGAAGGTGAAGTTACAGGTGAGGCTGGAGGCTCAGGTAAGGCATAGGAGGATGTGGTAGTGAAGGCGGAGTGTGGGCGCCGCGGAGGCCTTGCCCGCGACCCTCACGTCTTGTGGAGGGATCTTGTCTTATCCGGGAGGCGCGAAATGACTTCCTCCTCCTCCTCCTCCTCCTCCTCCTTCTCCTCCTCCTCCTCCTCCTCCTCCTCCTCCTCCCTACACCAGCAATTTAATTAATTTCACTTGGTTTCACTGTAAGGTTTAGTGTCAATTGCATCAGGCCGAAATCGTCACTGAAACAGGTGGAGACTGGAACCTAAAGAAGAAAAGAGAAAAGACACACACACACACACACACACACACACACACACACACACACACACACACACACACACACACGAAAAAAATAAAAGACATGATGTGAGTGTTCTATAGTCTAAGATGAAATTCTGCTTATTTACATTACTTCTCCCTATATACAATAATTTTTCTCTCCACAGGTAAGAACGCCACACGTCCCCCTTCACCTTCACCTGGCTGTGTCTTCCCGCTCCTCCGCCTCTCTCAGGGCAAACCTCCAGGTAACAACAGCGAAGTGTGTATCTGGGCTCCATTTCCCTACTCCAGAGGGTGAGCTAAGCGACAAGACAACGGCACATCCTCACATTCCCGCGCGGGGTGACGCAGGGGAGGCTTGGCTGAGGGGATGGCATACGTGCAGGAGGTGGAGACCCTTATAAGTGTAAACGTGTTATGAGCACGCCATCGCTCTCCGTGTAATGGGTGGGACGTCCTCATAACTAACACCTCACGATCTTTTTGCCTCTCGTCACTCACTCACCCGCTCTCTTTCCTTACCTCCTTCAGCAGTGGAGAACTTACCCGATAGCTACATAACAGTCCCATTAAGATCCTTTCCGTGTCATCTTTTTCGTTCTGGTGAGTCTCTGAGTGGTGGAACTGAGAGGTGAGGCGGGCGCTCCCACTCCCCGGGCCTAGAGAGAGAGAGAGAGAGGACGTAACTGTATCATGATGCGAGACTCCTCCTAAGGGAACCGTGGACCATGACAGACTCCCAGGAGGCGCGGGAAGGCACAGGTGCAGACACTGAGCTCAAGTTACGAGGCTGTTTGTTTGAGTCTCCTCCGCGGCGCCTCATCTGCATCCCCAAGTGTACCTGACACCCTCCAGGGTCATGACCTCTCCCTCAGGCGGCGTCCAGGACATGACCCCTGCTCCTTACGCCTGCTGGATGGCCGAGGAGAGGAGGATACGGTGTCTCTCTCTCTCTCTCTCTCTCTCTCTCTCTCTCTCTCTCTCTCTCTCTCTCTCTCTCTCTCTCTCTCTCTCTCTCTCTCTCTCTCTCTCTCTCTCTCTATCTATCTATCTATCTATCTATCTATCTATCTATTTATCTATCTCTCACGCCAGAAGAAAAAGATGTGCAGTGGGAAACTACTAAACTTAAAGAGAATGATAAAGTGTCATTAGGAAAATTAACATAAATATTCGGTTTAACATAATAAAAGCAGGTAAAAATAGTAACGTATGAAACACACACACACACACACACACACACACACACACACACACACACACACACACACACATACTCGTACAGACACACACAAGGGCCCTCCACATACTAGTACCTCGCACCTGAAATACCATCTTTAGCACCTCGAGCCTACTTAGCACTCAACTGATTCGATAAACTAACAGCCACCTGTCCACCCCAATCTCTCCCGGCCACCTAATGGGAAACACCGCCGCGTGCTCCTTCAGACAGGTGAACAGGACCTTCCACACCCTCCACCCTCCCATAGCGTCCCTTCGCCATCCATCCCACCCAACACATACATCACCCACATCGCACACATCACACCTCCACACCACGCCTCCTTGCTCTGCTGCATCTAACAATACCAAGTTGATTTGTGACGCTTTAGATCACCCACAACTCCACCATATCGGAAACCTTTACCAGCGACCCAGATAGTACAGCGAGCCACGTGATAAATGGAGCCCTACCCAATACTGGAATTTTAAAAGATAGGTAGATGAAGTGGATAGATGAAGTGGAAATTGTCATGACGCGTACTCTCTTGAGGATGTTTGATGGAACTTACTTACGTCTATGGAGATTCAGGAGTATATGTTTATTTAGTATGTGATTAAGTGAACTGAAAAATATAGTGGGAGTTAAAGGAATATAATGAGTACAATTTTTTTTTTCTTTTTCCTGGGATACGTATTTTCTCAGGGATATGAAGACATTTCCCATACATCCAAGAACTTAAATTTACGTCCAGCATCTCAAGTACTGATAAATTAAACTGGAAGAAATGCAACGGAAAAAATAAATAAATAAATAAATACTTGAGTCTCAACACGTGCGTTTACAGATAACACTCAAGACACTCTCCTTACACTTATGAACTGAAACTCACATGATAAATGAAGCCGAAGTTAATACCAAAGACAAAGACAAAAGAATATATATAAGCCAGACAAATGGACTTCAATACCTAACGCAGCTTTATATTTAAGACACTTTCCTTACATCAGCAGAATAAGACTCACGTGCACCGTTTTTTTAGCACGTGATAAATGAAACTGAAACTAATACCAAAGACTGAAAGAAAACACATGTAACGCAGACAAGTGAAGTGAACCATTTGATTCACGACACGCATTTCCAAGACATTTAAAAAACCTTCCGTCATGAGATTTGCTACGCGCACTATTTTTACCACGTGCTGAATTAAACTTGAACCCCCCAACAAGAAAAAAATAAATAAATAAACAAAAAAAATAGAATAAAAAAAAAAGTACTAGACACATGAATTGAAATATTACCGTCACGACTTGTACTTTCTCCTATAGATGATTATTTGAGACGCCTCCCTTACATCTGTTATCGGAGATTTACGCGCACCATTTTTCTCCACACAAAATAGCGGTGATTTCCTCTCAGACAGACGCGTGAGATAATACATTAATCTTCAGCGTCAGAAAGATTATCGAGTTTGGTCTTTACGTCTCACTTATGCCCAATTGGTGCTCGTGGTCGCCTGCTCACGCCGGAACAGCGACTGCGTGACTGGAAGGGGTTATCGAGAGGACCTCCAGTGTGCGTGTGTGTGTGTGTGTGTGTCAGAGAGAGAGAGAGAGAGAGAGAGAGAGAGAGAGAGAGAGAGAGAGAGAGAGAGAGAGAGAGAGAGAGAGAGAGAGAGAGAGAGAGAGAGAGAGAGAGGGAATACATTTGAGCATAAGTAAGGTAACCTGCAAGAAACCGTGTGTATACCAAATTATACAATAATATTATAAAGATGACAACATTCACACACTACTTACATTCATATCGCACAGGTCAAAAATGGTTAATTCACGTGAAACTAATTACGACTGAGGTGAGCAAGAGTTTCTCCGTGCAAAGAATACACAATGCGCTCAGGCAAACACGTTTAAGGCAAGAGTTCTCGTTGTATTTGAAACCTCGAGAAAATCAGCGAGGTAAACAATGGCGGCTCAAGAACACTGCCCGGAACGGCTTGGCAAACGTGGCTGAGCAGCGTGAGGACAAGCAGCGTCATCATCGCGTCGAGGTGGCTGGGTTTAGCGGCCACGTCCAGGCAGTGTCCGTGCAGAGGGAGACTCTACGATTATAAACATGATCTGGCTCGTCTTTTACATAAGGTGGTTGTTTTCCTTGCTATGTCCTTTATCATTATTACTTTTTATTTATTTTTATTTATTTATTTATTTATGCTTTAAAGGACGCCAGATACAAAACACAGGAGAAAGAAAAATACTATGTTGCTGTTTCTCTTCCATCTCAAATGAAAAAAAAAGTAATGGAGAAATATTTAGTTATTTAATGGGTCTCTACGAAGAGTAGTTTTTATGCAAAGCTAACGTATTGTAAGATAAGTTACACAGTTTTATAAGAGTGGTTTTTTATCATTCTCGTAATAGATTAATAAGATTTTTACATTATTAAGGGGAGAAACACTCTTGAGAACCCGGACATTTATCTCTGTGGCCTTTAGAAATAGTCGAGATGAGAGAGCAAAACATTTCTGAATACGAGTCTCTCTCTCTCCCCATCCCTCAATGCAGTCACACGCCTGTCTTGTAGTGGCGGCGCAACAAGTGGCGAGCGGTCAACGAGGCGACGCGGAGAGACAATCACGCGTCTTGATTCGGTGCGGGTGGCGGGGAACCCACGATTCACCTTTAACTCAGAATGAATGAGCGAGAGAGAGAGAGAGAGAGAGAGAGAGAGAGAGAGAGAGAGAGAGAGAGAGAGAGAGAGAGAGAGAGAGAGAGAGAACCTTAAAATACTCTACAGGTCTTGAGAAGTGCATGATTTACGAAACTGAATACATAGACTCGAGGTGGACCAGGGAAAGTTAACACAAGTGACTCTTTAGAACAGAGACGCCAAACGACAAATCTAAGAAATTTTGCAGTTCTTTCGTTTCTATTGCAATACATAGTTATAGTAGCGTAGTTACTTCCCCTTAGTTACGACCTAAAGATCTGTTGCTATTTGGAATCCCTTATAACCCTTTATGAACCACCACCTCAAGCTTGGGAACACTTACAATATCAAAGAAATGTTGTAGCTCGTTCTCCTCTGATACAAAAGTTATAGTTAAATACTCCTAATTAGGACCTGAAGATTTGGTGTTTGGAATCCCTTGTAATCCCTTATGAGCTACCACCTCGAGATCAGGGACACTCAGTACACCTAAGAAATCCCCCAAGACCCGCAAACCTCGCCTGTCCACGCCATGCCCCTCAGCATATGCACTTAACGGACCGCAGGGAAAAGTGTAATTTTACCCCACAAAGTCCAAACGTGAGGAGACCTTTCCCGCCCCTCATCCTGGCCAAAGGAAAACAAAGAATGGGTTAAAGGAGTCACTGTTCCTGGTTCATGAGACCTCTTCTTTACGGCGCAGAATGAGAATGAGTTTACTTCATTTGGTTAACTTGTGTCTGGATCTTTTCTGTATGAAGTTCCTTTTTTTTTTTTTTTTTTATTATGTGGAAAACGTTTTGTAAGTGATGCAGTCTTGGTCTGACCTTAAGAGGAGATGAAGGAATGGAACAATATTGCTTCTCGGTTCATTGTAGTGCTGCAAGAGGGGACGGCGAGTGACAAGTATGGTATGGATGTGGCAATGCTGTACAAATCTTCCCCTGCTGGTCAAATACTCACAGTCACCCGTGGAAACTGATCGTTTGTGGTGTGTGTGTGTGTGTGTGTGTGTGTGTGTGTGTGTGTGTGTGTGTGTGTGTGTGTGTGTGTGTGTGTTAGATACAAAAAACACTTATGCATGCGTACATCTGTGTTCTTAATGCAAGCCTGAGTGTTGTATTGAGTGAAAGCACGAATTCTTCCACGGTGATTCAAGATGACTTTTTTTCTTTTCTTTTTCAGGCTGAAGTACCATGATCATTTTTTTTTTTTTTTTTTTTTGGGGGGGCAGCAATGATACCTTGACGTCCAGTTGTAGATACGGAACTGAGTTTGCATTTGTTGCTGCTATTGCGTGGTGGCGGCGGCGGTAGCGGTGGTGGTGGTGGTGGTGGTGGTGGTGGTGGTGGTGGTGGTCTTACTGGGGTGCTGCTGATGACGATAGCTCTATTTCTGCTATTTGTGTTACTTCCGTGTTGGAGAAATAAGGACGTGTCGCTGCATATTCACGTTCTTTAAACCTAAGTTGAGTCAAACCTCCTATATAAACTCCTGCACTTTTTTTTCTTTTTTTTTTTACTTTCTCTCTCACTCTCTCATTCTCTTACAAGGGAGCGTCCACCGCCACAAGGAAACAGGCTGTTGTTTTTGGCTCAGATCGCACACCGGCCAGAAAGGAAGAGACGAGACTCGAAAATAAGAAGAAAAAAAAGTGATTCACATAATTTTTTTCACTAAGCGCCCCGATTCCCCGCCCCTCGCCAAACACCACACTCAGCCTCCCGCCTCTCCTCCCCGCGCCGCTGCTGAGTCAAGTTCGTTCTGGTTTGAAATGTAAAGTAAAATCTGAAGAGAAGTGTCGGCAGTGTCTTTCTCATGGCGGTGTGGCGAAGGCTGTGGGGCATTCCAGCAGATATTTTGTACCGTGGAAAGTGAAACGCGGCCTTCAGGTTTATCATTTGGGGGCAACACCACAGATTTCTCACCTCTGAATGAAAACTAAGCAAAGTATATACATTTCATAATAGCATAAGTACTGATAGGTATGTTCTGGTAGTGCATTTCTTCTGATTTATAACGCGAAGGGTAAAACAATTCTTATGTTTATCAACAGGCGAATATCACACATTACCTAACTCAATGCATACTCAAGCAAATGATGTACACTCTAATAGCAAAATTTCTGACTAGTAATGGGTCCGGGCATCTTCATACCTAAAGGAGTCCTAAAAAACTGTATATTCTTCCCTTAATCTCGTACCCTAAGCCTCCACGCGAAAATGGACCATATTCTGAAACAGTTCTGCGCCACACCTCCACTACTTTCAAAAGACTCTATTCGAAGTTATACGGGTTATTAAAGGCGCTTTTATGGTTCTAGTGACAGATGAAACAGATTTCTACATTATTAACAGGAGAAACACTCTTGAGGACCCTGTTATACATTTCTGCGGCCTTTGAAAACAGTCGTGCTATGAAAGCAAAACGTTCCTGAATACGGGCCAATACTGTACTCCAACATACACGCAACGACAAAAATCATCAAGTGACGCCTCTTTTAAAACGCAGAGGACGTCCTTTCCCCTTCCGCTGAGTATGACCTTCCGAGGAACATAAACCACACGTCTGGCATCCACCACGTCCTCCTCATCCCACCAGTCACATTCCACACCCGGACCTGCCGAACCTCCCCATAAAAACGCCAAAACAATGCCGTCCAATAACAAGATAGCAAAAGTACCTCTGCGATTTTTTTTTTCTTCACGTCTCTGGTTTACGATTCTTGCCTCTCTACCTCCCGATACCTCACACATTCACCTCTGTGCCTCCGATATCTCACACTTGTTACTCTGCCTCTCCATACCACACACACTTGCCTCGGAAAAATTTGTTGGAATCTACACACACACACACACACACACACACACACACACACACACACACACACACACACACACACACACACACACACACCGATGATCCGCGTCGATAATCCCATTAAGAGGAAAACATGTGTGTTCCATCAACGCCACGTCACGACCCACACTTTTACTTCTCTCCCAAGGTGTGGACGTGAGTGCGCGCGGGAGCAATTAAATGACGTCCTGTAGAAAGACAAGAGGAGGAGGAGGAGGAGGAGGAGGATGGAGCGTACCAGACGTCAAAAACACAAGTCAATGTTCTCAAATGAAAGTCAATATCTCCTCTGCACCGCTAGCCATCTTCATGAAAGGCGCGAAGGTTGACATGTACACTCACTCACAACACATCTTATATCGCAACTCAACGCGAAATCATCAAGCAAAATCCTCCAGACAACAGAGGCTTACATTACAATTCCTTTTCATATCACACAACACATGAGTAATATTTCTAAAACTTTATCTGCGTTACTTTCCTCTCTATATCTTTTTCTCATTACTTTACACCACTCGGCACCTCTCCATCCATCTGTGTTTGAAGTCTGCGCTAGTCTAATACACCTCACCACCCACTCCGGAAGCCACGTGGATCGTCAATAATGTCTGTGTGTGTGTGTGTGTGTGTGTATCGTCAGGAAACTTGCAGGAGACTCGTATGTCTTGCACGCTCAGGCTCCCAGACGGACTGGTGTCAGGCTGATGGATGCATTGCTGGTGCGTATTTTGTTCATAGGAAGAAGTGAGGAAGCAGGAACAGGAAGAAGTACAGGAAACAGTGACGGAGGAGGAGGAGGAGGAGGAAGAGGAGGAATACAAAGGAATACAAAAGAGGTCCACACAGCAACGGAACTTGAGGTCCTTACTAGGGCGTTTGGATAACCACTGTACGCTAACTGTTTGTGGATGAGACAGGATAGCACAGGTAACACAGAGAAGGAGGAGGAGGAGGAACGGGAGGAGGAGGAGGAGAGACGCATTCATTAGGAGCAGCCGAGTAGGAAAGCCCCATTAATTAACGAGGAAGGCAAGGAGGAAGAGGACAAGGACGGAGCGCAAGTACTCAAGGCCGGGCCGGTGGAGGAGGCAAGGGAGGCGTGAGGGAAGAGTGTCAAGGGCAACAAACTCTTCTTAAAAACACGCTAGTCTCGCATCACACACTACAGGCACACCTCCTCTCCTGCCCTCGCCTCAGCAAACCAGTCAGGCACATATAACTGGTTGGTTAACTACATAGTGTGGGAGGATTATGATCTCTCTCTCTCTCTCTCTCTCTCTCTCTCTCTCTCTCTCTCTCTCTCTCTCTCTCTCTCTCTCTCTCTAGCAAGGAAAACCTGTTACGCTGGCGAGTTCTTGTGGTACGCGTTCATTCTTGCGTTTAATTATAATCCTCTACAAAACTGCAAGGTGCCAGCTTCCCTCTGTACTGACGTGACCTTTGTGGAGCTTGGGGGAGATATAAGCTGAGGCAAAAGGGAAAATAAAGGAAAGAAAGGGATTTTTTTTTTTTTTTTTTGTAAATATTGGGTGAGGTCTGTATCATAGTTTGAGCTCGTTTGTGTGTGTGTGTGTGTGTGTGTGTGTGTGTGTGTGTGTGTGTGTGTCTGTGTAAGAGAGAGAGAGAGAGAGAGAGAGAGAGAGAGAGAGAGAGAGAGAGAGAGAGAGAGAGAGAGAGAGAGAGAGAGAGAGAGAGAGAGACAGATGGAGGGGGACGTTCAAGTCGATTTACTGTCGATTTTAGAAAGTGGTAGATTCTTGCAGTCCAGTCATCAATCTCTCTCTCTCTCTCTCTCTCTCTCTCTCTCTCTCTCTCTCTCTCTCTCTCTCTCTCTCTCTCTCTCTCTCTTAGAATGACCACGCCTCCACTCCATACCCAACACACTCAAAATGAAGACATCTGTATCTGCACAAAGAGTTCCTCGCATTCTTAAAAACCTGTGTAACTTCAACTAGCGTCTCTTGAAAGTACTCGAGGTGCGGGCAGTGTTCTAGAATATGCTTCAGTCGGCTGGAAAATCTATTTGTATTAAAGTCTGCGGAAAAGCCTACCAGTGATCCCTTGGCTGGCTGAGTGAGGTGGATCGACTTTGTGGTGGCAGGCTTTTATCTGTTACCATGGAGGCTCAGCTGACTGTGAATAAAAGCGTCTGAAAGCACCGTACACCATAATTTCCCCTGATAAATTTGCACCACTAACATTTCACCTGAAAGATTTCCCCAACAGAAATTACCCAATTAAGTTACGTTGTGTAAATGATTTTAGGTGAATTTTTCCATGGGGAATCTTCAGAAGTAGGATTTAGATAAATGGAGTTTTATTACAAGGTGAAGTACTGCATGAGAGAATAAAACCGAAAGACAATATTTCACCTGAAGGACAAGACAAGAGAAAATGGCATCAGCTATAGGAGTATTTGTGATGAACCAGTGACGCAGTGTGTGTGGGAATCACTCTATAGGGATCACTGTAGCAACACCAGATGTCGTCTTGCTCTGAGCCAATCCATTAAAAGTCTGGCAGTAGAGCAAACCATTAGCATCATCAGCCCATCGCAGCTGCCCTATGGTGCATGTTTACCTTCCTTACTTGACCTAGAAACACGACCTCGACAAAACCCACATTTGCTTGAAGCGCTCCGAGACAAGGGTATCGTACTGCAGCACATTCCCACAGCCTGGAGCACTGAGCACACACCGCCATGTTTGATGAGGAGTAATTCTTCTCTCGCCACGACAACTTCCTTCAGCTGCACCCGCGTGTGGAGTAGGTCGAGCTGAGGATCCTAATCTTATGTATTCCTTCATTCACGTAATCTATATCTGTCTATCACTTAGCTCTTCGACTGTCATGGCTTCTTCAGTTCAACCTTCTGACTGCTATTTGGTACATCTTTCCTTAATTACTAATCACTCTGAGACATCTTTACTTGTTCTACAGCCACCTCCAATCTTTAAACTGGGTAGAAATTGCAAAATCTATTCTTTTCATCCCCGTGCTTTCTTGTAGATGCTTATAAGGATTTCATGCTTTACATTTGGTGGTGGTAACTGTTTCGTATCGCAATGAAAGGAGAAACCGTAGCAATCAAAGGGTTAGTGATCTGGTTCAAATATAGAGCATATTTCTAAAAGGCATCACTGACAACAAAAGAAGTGATCAAGAAATTCAAGCTTTTAGTGCTTACAGTTTTACTCTTGTTTGCTAAAATGGTAAAGGGTTACTCACATTAAGCTGCAAGTGTCACAGAGTCATCCGCAGTGAAAGGGTTAACGGTGCAGCAGCAAAACGTGTAACTGCAAATGTAGGGAAGAGTAAAGGTCATCTGTTTTGTATTAGAGTTCTCGCAACACGGCTGAGTTCTCTTAATAATTACCCTGCACTGCCCCTGACCAGTTACTTGCCCTCGCCTCTCGACCGTCAAAAAGCAGTGGAAACAGAAGTCAGGCGCCAAATAAGGGGTGTTCCCTCTGCTCTCCTCCACGCACAACAATCGCAATAGCCGAGCTTAGAGACGCACACTGCAGTCTGTCAAAGGAGGAGACACGCCCCACATGAAGCCTGCGTCTCGCTTCAACTGTACTGCGCCACAGAGCCGCCGATCCATTTCCTGCAACGCCGCCACAATGGTAAAGGGGGAAAAAAACAGCCGCCGGTCCCCCTCCACAGCCCCCCAGACCCTATAGATGTCCCCAGTGTTGTTTTCGCCACGTCAGGTTAAGGGGAAAAATTAAACTTCACAGCGCCAGAATCGTGCGTGACTTGGTATTCGTCCACCCACGACAGAAGCTTTCATGATTGTCGCTCACCAGAAGGACGAATGCGCAAACGATATTCAAATATCTCTTTTTCCATATACTTATACTGTAAGTATAAGTATTTCTCCCTCAAGACACACTATAAACATCTCACGCTTAGCAGTTCAGTATTTATAGAGCATTCACCTTAACTTTAGATTACACCAAGCACTTTATCACAAACAGCCTCGACAGGGACCAAAAAAAAAAAAAAGAAAAAAGTCTTCTGATGTTTGTCCTTCTTTTGTGTACCTTTGTAGCTCAAGCGTAATAATACACAATGAGGAACATAATTAAGTATCACGGCAACGCATAGAGGATAGAGTACCAATCAAGGAACTGACCCCGGGACCTTGGCCAGGCTATCAGCTAGGAAGGATAAGCAGGCGCCCTCACACAGTTACATACAGCAGAATCCAGTAAGTCCAAGAAGAGATACCTATGTGTGTCTGTTGCCTAAAATGAGCATACGTGTGTGTGTGTGTGTGTGTGTGTGTGTGTGTGTGTGTGTGTGTGTGTGTGTGTGTGTGTGTGTGTGTGTGTGTGTGTGTGTGTGTGTGTGTGTGTGCAACAAACTTCAAATCACAACCCCTCCCCCACCCACCCACTCTCTCTCTCTCTCTCTCTCTCTCTCTCTCTCTCTCTCTCTCTCTCTCTCTCTCTCTCTCTCTCTCTCTCTCTCTCTCTGACCGTCGACTCACGCCCCTTTGTCCCGGCCCGGAATGACCACCTCGTGACGCCCTCCCGCAGAGACGTTCAAGGGACGCCACTCACACACGAGACAAGTGGACCAGCCAGCCAGCGGCCCACACCCGCCTCTCGAACCACTCCCCCTCCCGCCGCCTCTGGTTATTCATCAAAACCCGCGGGTATCTTCTTGCACCTCACTCCCCGCCGGCCAAAGCTTCCAGTGGGAGGTCTTGTTGTGGAAAATTGTATCATGAAGAGGCCGTGAGAGCGCCTTCCAAACAGCCTGGGAGAGAGAGAGAGAGAGAGAGAGAGAGAGAGAGAGAGAGAGAGAGAGAGAGAGAGAGAGAGAGAGAGAGAGAGAGAGAGAGAGAGAGAGAGCTGGTAACACAAACCTAACCTATGTAGCATCAAAATAACTCCTCGATTACAACGCACAATACAGACAAGACCTCACTCATTTTTTTTTTTTTTCATTCTGCCACCCTGTCCTTCTTCACAAACTGGACATGATTTAATTAACTAACTAACTGACTGACTGACTAACTGATTAATGACACACCAGCGAGGTCATAAGGCGCCATCTGCACTACGTATCTAAACAAGGATATCCAAGCTGTCTCCGCGCATCACAACGGCCTCACACAATTTGTCAGTGGGGATAATGGAACACAGGAAGGGAGAAAGAATGTTTGTAGGGTCAGCACCTCTCGGCCGCTCCCCTCAGCAAACAGCAGGCTCAAGTCAAGGGGGTCAAGTGTGTTGCTGCTGACTGTCTGACTGCTTGCACTCGTTTTTCTTAAGGCTGAGATAAAACAGTGAGCAGTTCTGGACAAATATTGCTAAAGAGAGAAAGGAAAGGTGAGTATTGCTGGCGCTGCCCTGATCTGCCCTACCACGCTTGTTTTTCACGTGACACTTTGAGATAAGAAGGATGCACAGTTTGGGGTAAATACATCTACAGAAGGAAGAAGAGTCAGTTTGGTCTTCATTAATCAGCCCTTTGAGATGAAAATAAGGAACAGTTTTAGATATATAGTGCTAGAGAAGTGGGAGAGAGGGAAAAAGGAAGAGTTCTCGTTTTTTTTTTTTTTTTTCCGCTGATCTGCCAGGACTCGGTTGTAAATTTTATCAGACAGAGTAAAAAAAAAAGTTAAAATATAAATAAATAAATAAATACAAATTAAACAAAAACTAACTTAGCCGAATCTAACCTAATTGTTGTAGGTATTGCATACTGACAAGGAAGATGGGGAAAAGTCATAGTTTTTCTCGCCCTAACGTGCCCTCACACAACATCAGAACATAATGGACGATGCAAGAAGACAAAAGGCCTACACGTGGCAGTCCCCGTCATGTCATGCTCCCTCAGCAAACAGCTCCAGAGGGTCAAGAGTGTTGCTACTCCTCATGCTCGTTTTTTAAGTCAGACTCTTGAAATAAAAACAGAAAACCGTTTTAGGTATATATTACTTGTGGAAAGGGCAGGAAAAAAGGTCAAAAATAGGGAGGACAAATAAAGGGTCACAGTTTCCCCGCCCTGACCTGCCCTGACGAGTTTGATTTCACGTCACAGTTTGAGATAAAAACACTGAGAACAGGTTCGGACATATATTATTAAGGAACAGAGAGAAGAGAAAATTTTCCTACATTGACCTGGACTACAGTGTTTGCCTGCATGGCGGAGGCAGAGTGGCCTGGGTCCTGTTACCGGCAAACACAGCCACCAGGAAATGTGCTTTACGCGGGCAACATCTTGACCTTATTTTTACACCACGAGGGCGAATTTCAGTTTAATGCGGCGGAGCGTCTTGGACTGCGGAGAGGCAAGCGCGGCAAGCAAAAACTTTTTTTTTGGGCGAGGCTCGACTGCCACTAATTACAGAAAAAATGTCTGATTTAAGAGCCGCACCTCCTGCTCCGTTATAAGATGGAACACTGAGGGTCTCAAGCAGGGCACTGAACACCTCAAGCAGAACACATCTCTGTCCCCTTACGTCACGAATGATTATATATAGTACATTTTTTCTTTCTTTCTTTTCCTTATTTTTTCTCTCGTTTATTAGTTAATTTAAAAGAATATGATAGTAATAAAAGACAATCATAGCACTCTGCAACTACAACAATGATATAATTTCCAGGGAACAGCTTTTAATAGTAGTGGATTTCTCGTTGATTAATCTCCACTTCATCAACACTTCACTTGAGCACAAAGTTATACATATATACCAGGTCGTCACAGTTTATCAGCTTCACTAAACACGGCTCAAAGAATTAATGAAGTATATAATTTGCACAGCTGCTTCTGATAAAACAACCCCTGTCATGGCAAGACGGGAACTTTCAATTTGGAGAAGTTTTACCCTTCAAGCTTTGCATTTTCTCAGGTTTGTGGTGCTACCAGAGAAAACGTAGCAATGGGTAACTAAACTAGATGGTCACCTGAGAATGAAAAGTACAGTAGTTGTTCCGTTCAGTATATTAGTAAGATTAAATAACAAGTATACACACACACACACACACACACACACACACACACACACACACACACACACACACCTAAAGTTAACCTTCTAAATACTAACATAAAACCTTTCATTGCGTGTGTCACACCAAACTCAATTTGCACCTGCCATTGGAACTTTGGATAACAGGTGTAGCTCTCTCTCTCTCTCTCTCTCTCTCTCTCTCTCTCTCTCTCTCTCTCTCTCTCCGCTCTCTCTCTCTCTCTCTCTCTCTCTCTCTCTCTCACTCTCTCTCTCTCTCTCTCTCGGAAAGGGGATCTTCCACGAAACTCAGGTGAATGACATCTGGAAGGAAGACAATAAAAGGAAAGGCCATACCACTACCACCACTACCACCTCTACCACCTCTACCACCACCACCTCCACCACCACCACCACCACCACCACCACCCCTACTACCCCCACCACCACTACTACATCATTACGTTCACGAACATCCCAGTTACAGCAACACCTTCCCATTTACAGCATTAGTACAACATTACATAGTTCATCCTTGACACACACACACACACACATACACACACACACACACACACACACACACACACACACACACACACTTCACCATCACTAACACTTATGATTACACTATGGAACAAGAAATTTTCCTGTCTTTGCAACACTCACCTCTTAATGTACCTTATCTACCCCATGCCACCTCAACAAAGCATCTCACCTCTCCACCCAGCGTCATTTTATAACCTTACATTTTATAACCTTACATGAAATGCCATGTTAAGATCCTCCACTTCACTTATCCCTGACAGAAGTGAGATGAGGAGAGAGAGAGAGAGAGAGAGAGAGAGAGAGAGAGAGAGAGAGAGAGAGAGAGAGAGAGAGAGAGAGAGAGAGAGAGAGAGAGAGAGAGAGACGCAAAAGAGGACAGAAAACATTAGACAACAGGTGTTAATTGATGCTAGGGAGGCAGAGGCTTTTCCACTCAACCGTAGAAGTTACGAAAGAAAACGAAGAGACGTAAGAGAAATGACTATAGTAGAATGTAATGAGTGTCCAGTTTGTTATCGACTCTTCTGTTCTTCTGTTCGAGAAGCGGCGACAGAGACCCGGCGGTGTGAAGGAGGAATGCAAAGTGCTGGTTAGTTTAGGGAGGCGAGGAAGTGATTGAGGAGTGACAAGATGGGATGACAGCAAATGGTGGGGAATGTTTACGTGGGATGGGAGTGAAAAAACTGACTCTCTCTCTCTCTCTCTCTCTCTCTCTCTCTCTCTCTCTCTCTCTCCTCTCTCTCTCTCTCTCTCTCTCTCTCTCTCTCTCTCGTCACATCCTCGTACATACACTATAATAAAAAGGGATGAAGACAAGACCTCTCGGATCTCTTTTACGTCCAGGCTTCAGGTACTGGACAGGTAATGCTGGGCTCGGTGGCAGCAGGTGGGGCAGGTGGCTGGGTTCACCTGACCAGTGCGACAGGACGTTCCCTTAGGCAGTGCGTCTCGGAGCATCACCCCCGGACCGCTGCTGGGAAGACCCGTGTCCTTCCCTGCCAGGCGGACATAGCAGCTGTGTGCCAAGTGGGGACGTGGGACGGAAATGGCGACAAAGGTCACTGGATGTCACAGATTCTCTCTCTCTCCTCTCTCCTCTCTCTCTCTCTCTCTCTCTCTCTCTCTCTCTCTCTCTCTCTCTGAATCGGAGGGTTACGAAGCACTGAGCTTGGCATCTGGCCTAAAGGTAGAAAACTCAACCATGGCTCACGGCAGTTTTTTTTTAGTGAGACAGCGTTCTCATAACCCTTGCCGGCGACATATGACCTCGTTATTGCGGGATCTCCTCTCTCTCTCTCTCTCTCTCTCTCTCTCTCTCTCTCTCTCTCTCCTCTCTCTCTCTCTCTCTCTCTGTTCGCCAATCCCTGAACAAGCACAGCACCACCAGCACGGTGAGGCGGCGGCTTCGTCAGCTTCACGGGAATGCCAGGGAGGCTGATGTGTCGATGGCTACATTTGCTTGTTTACAGTATTTCCTTTTCCATTACAAGCTCAAATACAGACGGTCGGGTATCCTTGACCCTGACCCCTCCCCGAGTACCGCGGTTCCGTGGGGAGGGCGGGCGGTGGTCAAGAAACTGTTGATGAATGTTGACGGAGGATGTTTACTTTCCGTCCACCCTTCCCCGCCCTCCACCTACCCTCCCCTGGCATGCCTTTTATGTAAAACTATACCATCACTTAACTTACATGTGTCTTTTTCCATGGTTATAAATTCTCTACCGGTACACATCAGCATTCAAAGACAGGGAAGCAGAGATGAGCATAAAGGATAAGCGCCACCTGTTGCACTCCAACGTCTATCAACCGTTGGTCCTTTAGTATCCGGTACAAATGTCCCTCCGGAGTGGACAGAAACAGTGAGCACACAACATGGACATTCTCAGCAGCTAATTGCCCTGAGCGTGTTGTCCTGGAGGCGAGTGGCCGAGGCGTGAATCAGCGAAGCGACAACATAAGTTTTCACTGATGCCTTAGAAAGTAATGAAGTGCTTTGTTTTGTCTACGTGAGCATGTTATGGATGATTCTGCGATAAACTAGCATTCGATGAGCAGTTTTCACGTCCCTGATCCTCGGCACATCCCGTCCTCACTCTACGTCATGTTGTGCATCCCTTGGCGCACACAACGCCACCCTGAATGCAAGGAATCTCATATCGAAAAAAAAAAAAAACAAAAAAAACATTGAACATATTCCTCACTTTGAGTAGTTTTCAGTGAATCTGTGAAACAAAACCGTATGTTTATTTCGCTAATCGAAACAACCAAGTTCTCAAAATAATAGAAACACAATTTCGTTTCGACATCATCTTACGCACAGGTTACTGACAAATTATCTAATGAGACAAAAAAAAATCACCAGACGTTACCGACCACGCTGCAGAGAGTGTTTGAGCTGCGCAACAAGACTTCCCTCACCCATTAACCTCAATTTCAGGCAGAGAGAATGCGGTCCCTCCCTGCATCGCGACCCGCCAGTGAAGTCATTAACTGTCACTATATGCCACTCGCAGTCAGCCACCTGAAGCTTAGCGCCAGTCAAGGAGATTAAGACAAGCTGCCCCAGACAAGGGGAGAGAAAGACCAACTCTACTAAAAATACTAACTCTCTCAACACACAAATACTGCTGTAGTGGTGCTCACGCTCGGCGGTTAGCGCCCTTTCCCGCCTGCCTCAAGGTCTCGCTTAGCGCACACTGTCCAGAATATTTTTAACCTTGAGTATGACCATTTTTCCTTCTGGCTCAGAGACAAAGGCATTTAAGCAGCGCTGGAAACACCTAATGATGGTGCTGCATCCACCAGGCGCCCTGCAAGGGAATGCCTCCAGAAGAAACAAGTACATTAATAAAAACAAAGATTACAGTGGTCCAACTGAAATATACCTCTGCTATATTTCTTTTCCCCTCCTGACGCTGCAGCACCCACGGCCAGTGTGTCCCTCAGCCATTGTACATCTCAGGACTCACCAAGTCCCGGCCCGCCGCGGCCCACCTGGGTAAATGTTGACCTGGTGGTGGCGCCGCCGGGCACATGGACGCACGGAATAGCGAGGGAGAGGGGGTGTGAGGGAAAGACTCAAGGGCGCCGCGCGTGTCGTGTTGGTTCGCCCTGAAAGAATAAATACTGATTGAAGAGCTTTTGGAAGGACTTACAAAAAAGACCATTTATATGTGAGCACGTACTGGCCTGTGTGTGTGTGTGTGTGTGTGTGTGTGTGTGTGTGTGTGTGTGTGTGTGTGTGTGTGTGTGTGTGCATAAAGCTAACAGGCTGACATCCCGTGCAGGCAGGATCCCTCCCTCCTCTACCACCCTCTCCCCTGCCCTCCACCTCATACTGAGTCACCGCGCCCCACACGCCACCACGCCTTCATCTCCGCTCATGGCTTTCCCTCCGCCAGCACCCTTCTCTCCCCACCTCCCTCTCTCCCTGCCTCTCCGTCCCTTCTTCCCAGTCCTTCATCTCCCTTCACCAGGTACATTTCGTAAGACACTTATGATAGAAATAAACTATTTTCGCAATACCGGAGAGGAGTTTCTCAGCACACAGGTACCCCCATACGAGCACAAGGTCACATTGGTCATTTCTGCTGCAGACAAAAAATATTGGAACGAAAGAAAGAAAAGTAAACGTGGCAGACATCTCCACATACTGATAGGGCTGCATGACAATCGCTTGTGGGAGAGGCCGTGGTTGGCATAAGGATATCGGGAGGCATTATAATGAGGGTTTATTGGTGTTCGTGCAGCCGCTGCCTCTCCTGATGAACGATGGCCTGCCTTCCTTCGCCCCAGACGTGCACCACCACGCCGTCAGTACACAGTGCGGGGGTATATTTCCATATCGTTACGAGCTTTCCATTACTCAAGACCCCATTTCTTCCATGCCTGCTGATATCTGCCAGGCCGTACGGGGCAGAAAATAAAAATTACGAAATATTCTAGAACATAAATATTTTGCAGGAGTCATAATTTATCAGGTTTCTACCATTCTATAACCGCATTTACCTCGATCAATAATACCAATGCATTATTTTGCACCAATTTCATTTACTGATACACAAGAGCACTGAGCTAATGAAAAGTTTAACTATATCAGTATTTCCAACACGAAATACATAATTTATGGTCTGAAATCATTTGGTTTTGCGATGCCACTTTACTTTTGCTAATACACATCATTGCTTATGCAATCAACTGAAATTGTTACAAAAATATACAAGAAAAGAGTCAGAAATAAAGTGGTGCATTACAATAACAAAGTAGTTCAGAGGTAAACATGCACTGCGCAGTGAGGCTGCCGCTGTGAACAGAGTTTTGCGTTCTAAACAGAGGAGTACCAGGCACAGCTGCCTGTCACCGCGTCAGGAGGCAGGTGTGTGTGTGTGTGTGTGTGTGTGTGTGTGTGTGTGTGTGTGTGTGTGTGTGTGTGTGTGTGTGTGTGTGTGTGTGTGTGTGTGTGTGTGTGTGTTACGCCATCCCTTGGTTACTCTTTTTAATACACATGAGGATCAACACCAGAGTGACCTTCGGCTGTCTGGAGCCTCGCCCTCACGCCCCGCGCCCCTCGCCCTGCCTCAGCCCCTCGCGGCCACGACATGCTCCACTCCCTCCACGCCCTCTAAATTACTCTACAGCAGCCACACTCTATCAAGTCCCCTTCTGAATCGCACCAGTATTAGGGCAGTATTGAGTAGCAGTACTGTGCAATAAGCCCTCTCTGTGGACTCTCTAAACAGTCTACAATCTCTCGCAGTATTAATATTTTCTTTAAATAGTCTTCATTTCTACACAGCACCCACAGTCCTCTTACACATTCCCATCCCAATTCACTGAAGTATTATGATGACAGTGACAGATGGTAGGGCTGTATGTTATACCTGTCTTCTCCCTCTAGACAGCCCTGCATCCCTCACAGCACCCAGGACCACACCACAGACCCCCACCCATCCACAATCATTCGACGTTATCATAAAGGGAGGATCAAATGGAAGCACGCACACTGACTCCCTCCACGCCCTTTATAAGCAATCTACACTCCCTCACAGCACCAACATTCCCCGCCACAAGCATTTCCACCCCCTAAAAAGAACTGCATAATTTTCAAGGCACTGTTGAATGTCAGGGTCGTGAAGGGTCGTACATTCACATCAACACCAACAACCGCATCTCCTCACACAGATTGCCTCACGGACCCCCCGCATATCTTCTTACTACTAAAAAAATAATAATGTACACGGAAAGGAAGCATAAAGTACAAATGTGTCTTATTCAAAGGTTACACGGCTTGGGGCCACCTAGAGCCTCACCCTTCCTGTCTGAGCCAAAGTGTTTTGCTGCACCACTCGGCCACAAGCTCGTATTTTTCGGATTCTCATTAAGATTGTTTTCCAAATTGGCAGACGTGATTGGCCGGGTTCCCAGGTGCGTCTTTTCCCTAGCGACCATGCTGAGTCCTTGTTAAACCATCACACAAGCCATGAAAACATCACTGAAAACCCCAATAACTTCCAGTACTACCAGTTAGCTGTCGAGATAAGACGCATACGTTTGAGAATACAGTCCATAATTATAAGAGAGGCATCCATGTTCACCTCTCAGCATCGAATCATCCAAAGAGACGTAAAGGAAATCACTAACGCCCACACTGTACATCAATCATAATGCAGCTTGATTTTATTCAACGACTAAAGCGTCGTGCAGCA
Organism: Scylla paramamosain; assembly: GCF_035594125.1. Lineage (NCBI taxonomy): Eukaryota > Metazoa > Arthropoda > Malacostraca > Decapoda > Portunidae > Scylla > Scylla paramamosain. Next base: position 31,282,559 of record NC_087154.1, read on the forward strand.
TTTTTAATCCCGAAGGCAGCGTCCGGGTGCGGTGGGTCCTTAATGGAGCGCTTCAGGAGCTGTCTTCTAAATGATGTCTCATTAAGATGACAGTCCTGAGATGGCTTCTAAATTATCTGCGATTTTAACAATACATTGCTGCTGAGCCACGACGTCAAACAGCTGCTTACATAAAGCAATTGATGAAACATTGCCAAATCGAAGTATAGTATATAAGAAAATAAATTTAACGGTTTTTACAATCCTAACAGAACAAGAAGGGAGAATAATCTAGTAAGAAACAGTTCACAGGGAATTACTTATTGCACGAAGCTGGTCAGACTGAGAAATGGGGATTATTAGCAATTATTAAATGGATTCAGGAGTCAGAATATTGAAGGAATAAAGTGAACCGCATTTGTGCTTTTTTGATATTCAGTAGATATAAATTTGCATCCACTTGTTTTTGGAAGGTTTCTGCAAGCGCGTGTGCAGTTCATAGTCCTGCTCACGGAAAAAAAAACAACTCTGTTCTACTTGCATTCCGCCCGGTGATCACAAGACAGAGGGCAGCACAAGGCCCAGACTGCACAGCATCTCACGTGCTGCCGAGGCGTCCAGGCAGGTTGGGACAGATAAGTCCTTCACAGAGAACGGTGGTAAAATGAGCTTTGTGTACCAGTTATCTAGGGACTATTTCCTCAGTCGTGGTCTAAGTTGCCAATATGCTTTTTGAGCCTCTTATTTTATTGTTACCATTACCAGTACCTCAATGTACGAAAATGAGCAAACAATATCAAAATGTACTTTGAAATAAATACAAACACAGGCTTTATCAGCAAAGTATTACGCAATGAAATCATTTTATTTTATGGCTGCAGATGTTGCCAAATTCTTGTATTTTCCAGTTTGCTTATGTCAGTAAAACTATTGACATAATGTTATCATCCCTAGATGTGAAATAAATGCAAAATATCTTATGTATACATATCAAAGAAATAATAAATATCCATCTGAATTTCACACATATGCATACATAAATTACGACAGGCAAAAGAGGTTTCGAGGACTTCACCTGATTAATAACAGTGATCAGTATGGCGGACAGCATTTCAGGAGCACCACATTCGAAATCCTTTGGTCTTTCATCAAGGTCACATCTGTGTTTTTTTTTTTTTTTCTTGCTGGCAATATAACATCCTTGTTAAACTGCCAGCAGAATTAAGAAAACACCTTATGATAATTTTCACTCGAGTCTTTCAAAAGTGGTCCACATAAGACACCAACACGTCCTTGACCCAACCATTGTCTGGTAAACCTTCTCCCACTCCCTCTTGCTTCTTCTTACATATACACCTCCCCCCCCTGCCTTGCTCCCCTCCTCTTTCTTTTCTTCAAGCCTCCTCCTCCTTCTCCTCCTCCTCCTCCTCCTGTGTCCTTTTCGGTACTCACCCTGCCCAGCCCACCTCGCGTGACGGACCCTAATTGATGGACTGAAACTCGTCACGCTCTGTTGTGTGACCAAGATACCAAGCACGAGAACAGTAATAGTTATATCAACACAAAAATAGTAGAAACCACACTAACAGCGTTGGGTAGGTGAGAAACCGAGAACAAGAAACGAAAACACAGTAGAAACCCCAGTAAGAGCAGTAAGTGCGTTGACTGAATGAGAGACAGTAATGAAGAAAAGAAAATAATGAATAAAAGGGAAAATTTCAGCTATATTAAGGTTCAAATTCTCAAAAAGTTTCGGCGTCTTATCTCGACAGCATCTATGAGCAGACTGGTGGAAGTTACGTGAGTTTTCAAGGGCGTTTTCGTGATTCCAGCGGTAATTTTAACAAGTATTCTGCACCACTAATGGAAAAAGAAACTACTGAGAGAAGTTGACTCATCATGCGGCCTTTGAAGACAGTCCTTATGAGAGAATAATGCAAGTACGAAAAAAAGGGGCTTGAAAATTATTGGCGAGTGGGAAGCAGCAACAACAATTGTCCCCAAAGAATGTAGACAAGCCCACGTGTGTTCCTGCAACCTCAACTTCCGGCCAGGAGAGAAAAAGAAAAAGGAAGAAATAAAATGAAGCCATTGCACAATCAGACGTCCCGGAACACGAGTCTCCTGCGTGTACAGGAAACACAAGTCTTAAAACTGAAGTAAATGAATAAATGTATGTATAAATTGTATTGGTGAGGAAGTGAGGTCCACGTCTTGTTTCGTAGTTAGATTACTAAATTCTGGACTTACGCGGCGGTCTTTCCTTCCCACCAGCACGAAATGAATAATTAAGTGAATAAATAAATAAGAGAATGAATAAAATGCAGCAAAAAACAAAGAATTAGACACAAAATAAGAACAACCGGTCCTATTCATGTTGCTGAATTCACACAGCAAATACTGGCAAATTATATAAACTTCTTAACAACCCCTCTCCCTCCCTCTCTCTCTCTCTCTCTCTCTCTCTCTCTCTCTCTCTCTCTCTCTCTCTCTCTCTCTCTCTCTCTCTCTCTCTTTCTCTCCCTCCCCTGCACAATTCCCAGCCATCGAGAACCAAATCAACTCGACAGATGCAGTATACAGACACAAGCAAACAATGCCTCAGACAACCGCCTCCTCTCTCCCCCAATACCAGAAAGACCAGTAAAATAAATACCAATAAAAACTTGACACATAAAAACTGACAGGTCTGGGCAACATAGCAAGGAAATACCTGAAGCATCTTGGCCCACGAGGAATCATCACTCACTAGCATGGGAGCCTGTTGCTGCATTATTGTTATTGAGACGTGTGCTTGCTTCTACGCCACCAATGTTACGCTAATCATCCCAAGAATATTACATGTGGAGGAGGCAAGACAAGAGCAGGCCCGCTAAGTTGTCGGTCTCCTCAACAAGTAAAATAGATGAATAAATGAATGAATAAATAAGTAAATCCAAATCGAAGTAAAATTCTATTCTGAAGGTGTTTTGATACTTATCTCGTGAAATACTTGCAGTCATAAGAATGGAGAAAACAAACAGGTAGAGAGCTCTGGAGTTTAACATCGAAAAGGATAAAAAGGTGACGGTTCTGGCTGCCCCCTGCATTAGCGAGATGGACAACAAAGAGGTGAGAGTCAGTGGAAAGACTTATGCTGTGTGCTCACGTTACAAGTTCACAAGATTAAAAGCAACATTGACGCCAAACAGAGACTAACTTGCACAACCTGCCTCATGAACACCTCGAAGCAAGTGGCCCTGTGTTGCCTCTATGTTCCCAGCCACTCCCTCTCACTGGCCACACTACATACGCCTCCAGCAGCAAGTCAACCCAGTTTTTGTCCACGGTAGCCACGGGGACGCATCCTAACTCTCCTCACACACTTGACCCGGCGTCTTTCTCACGCAGAAGCTTCCACTAATGAATATACACATTAAGCAAATCATTGGGCGCAATTTCTAACCAACTTTTTAGGAAGACAAATATATACCCAGACTTTTCACCAGGTTACGTTGTCACTCGCTCACTTTTGACAACAAATCTTTACGAAAACGCAACTCCTAAACGGGTGCTGCCTTCGGTGCTCTCTCTCTCTCTCTCTCTCTCTCTCTCTCTCTCTCTCTCTCTCTCTCTCTCTCTCTCTCTCTCTCTCTCTCTCTCTCTCTCTCTCTCATTTTTTTTTCAGTAACCCTCTCAACAACACCCGTCAATTTCACATACAAGACACATCCCAGCGGCAAGGACTCGGAGCCACTGCAAAGCCCACACCTATGCGCCAAAAATACCCAATGATGACACCCTACAATAATGACGCAGTACATCCTCTCACTACTCCCGGAAGACCCAGCCACCCTGAGACACATATGAACCTGTTTTCAATTCAGAACGCAACACGGCAGCATGCTCCTCTAACACACCAACTCTCCCTCACATTTACACTCACACACCAAAACACTAGGGGCTGAAACACTGTCCACCCATGACAGGCACACAAATATTCGCTGGTAAGGTCAGGTCGCCCATCACTGATCCCTTTAGACTCACTTTGCTACACGTACACGGATTACAACTTATCTGACACCTCTGGACATCACCCAGGACGCTTAAGCTTAACAAAAAATCACAATGAAAGCACGATCCGACACCTATCCAACTGGCGGACACAACTCCAAGCCACTGATCCCATTCCAGATGTCTTCCTGCCACTCACAGATACGAGGCACGCGGGATAGGTGGAGTGGTTCGGTTCAAAGTGCTTCTCCCTCTGGAATGTGCCCAACCAGAACTGTGCCAGAGGTAATCATGAAGAGCGACAGCAGCAAACGCAACAGTAAAACCACCACCATCAGCACCACTTTTAACAACAATAACACAAACCCTACGAACATATTGTACACCTGTGGTCGATGTAACAAGTTGAGTAAACTACACTCACCTCTGCTTTCCCTAAATTTTAAGTTATCTACTCAAAAGCCTGCCAGCAAATACATATGACTTAAGACTGAGG
>NC_087154.1:31292026-31299526 GCF_035594125.1 Scylla paramamosain
GGCCCCTGGGATGGCAGTATCTACCGTAGGGTGACCAAGGAACACAGCGTTCGCCAGACACTGTCATGGAAACCCTAGTGCTTTCCTAAAGGCCTCTCTTTGATGGCGGAGGGTGTGGCGGAGGGTGGGCATTGTCCTTTGTTCATGGCGTGCTCTCTGGGCTGTCAGGGGCTGCAAGTGGACACTAATAATTTCGTAGGAGGAGCAGTAGAGGAGGCTGGCATGGACCCTTGGGCCCCAGATCCAGCCAGCTCTAGGCAGCCGCCTTCTCCTCCACCGCGTCCACCAAGTCTTTCCCCGGCCTGAAAAAATTTTGTCCCAAGTTTCCGAAACTGAATTAATTTTGCAATGAATAAAAAATTGCCGACTTGCGATGGAAAATGCGATGAGTTGATGCGAGTCGAGAAATTAGCTCGTCAGCGAGGCGAAGTGGGAACCTTTCTTCTGTCTTTTTCTGTGAGCGCCTCGGGTGCGGCCTCTGTTTCTTGCTTTCAAATACGCGCGTGTCTGTAAGGCAATCATTCATTAAGGCAATAACCTCTGCTTGCCTGCTCTACCTTCTTCAAGCGAGTTGGTATTATCGAAAACTTGGACGATATTATACGCGACTGTAAAATGTGATCCAGGTGTCACACTCTGAGATCAATTTCCTTGATCTTGAAGGGAGGAACCACTGGAAAACAGCACCAGTACCTTTCCCCGCACCAATCTCCATGAGACCAAACTTTTTATTAGCGTTCTGGCGCAGCAATTAGAATTCCTTTTACTTTGAAATTGTACACGACTCCATGCTGACCATAGTCACACTCTTGCTTCGTCTCAAAAGGAGCTGCATTTTCATTTCTTTCTTTTGTCCAGCAAACACCATAATGCTTCTACTGCAACGCCTTCATTTACTGTCTGTTTTGCTTCTTTACATCTGATGTTTCTCGCACTGCTACAGTCTCAGCGTCACCACACTTGGAGATGAATTCTCAATACAAAATCTCTGGAGTAAATATGCCAGAAAGTTCCCGAGAAAGTCTTGTGACGGCGTCCTACATTTTGGTCTCTTCCCTTCTTATAAAACAAAATAAGATTAAAAGAATTTACATAACATAAGCTATGTCCCCTTATGAGGAAAAATAAATAATATATATATAAAGAACATTTAAACAAGGAAGAGTTAAACTGTCTTGAGTACCAAACGTCCTGAGGCTTATTGGGACTCAAGCTGAGTCCCAATAAAAGGATCATCTGACCTGAGGCCTGTATGACCTAATTGTCGTCCCCCTCAGTAGCAAATGACTATCTTTCAATCACCTAGAGAGAGAGAGAGAGAGAGAGAGAGAGAGAGAGAGAGAGAGAACAAGCATGAATGACGTGCGTGATCTCCCTGAAGGAACACCACCACCACCACCACACCCTCTGCTCTGCCACTACAAGCGTGTTCGCGCCTTGGCGTGTCTTCACTCCCCATACATCACGCTAATCACACCATTCATGCGCCTGTTGGTTAACTCGATCTGTGGCTATGCTCCATTACGTCGCTTTGTTGCTGAGATTCACCTGCTTCCTCATAACTATGTTTCCTGTCGGCGTCCCGCTAAGCCAGTGTTCGCCTCCCGTGTTCTCCTGACAGTCTCGCTCGATTTATTTTTGGTCTTTGTTCTAGGCTGACGCTTGATAAATTAGGAGTCTGCTGCCCCCTTGTATGAAAGCGGAGAGTCTCGAAGCGGCATCCTGGACTGGATTTCGTGAAATTAATTAATATTAATTAACCAAGTACCTTCGTTACCCAGAGTATCAACAATGTTATAATTATTAAATTTTCGATTAGGTCATTCCTTTCTTCAGCCTATTATGTTTACATTTAGCTTATTGAAATTCTGCAAATCCTAGACACTAATATTTTTTTTTTCCATCAAACGTTTCTTTCATTCCCACCAGAACATCGTCATCAGCTCCCAAGGTTCCATTGCAGAACAAAGGCCTCTCCCATCCTTCCCCACTCACTGTTGGTCTATTCCAGGCCGCATCAGTCAGACTTGTCCCTCCATTGCCCTCCACCGCAGTCCCTAACAAGACTATATTACACTTCCCCACCACAGTGCCTAACAAATATAACAGTGAAAAAAAAACACCAGGGAGCATTTAGACAAATATAACTTGATAAATCAGTCACTGCATGGCTTCACGAAGGGGAAGTCTTGCCTGACGAACTTGTTAACTTTTCACAGCAAGATTTACGAAGCGGCAGATAATGGTGATAGTTATGACATGCTATATTTGGACTTTAGTAAAATATTTGACAAGGTACCCCATCAGAGGCTACTGAGAAATGTTAGGGCGCACGGGATATACAGGAAGGTGTTAGATTGGATAAAGTCGTGGCTGAGGGAATTGTAATAAACGGCTTTAAATCCGAGTGGGGTCAGGTAATTAGTGGAGTGCCACAGGGATCAGTATTAGGGCCATTGTTGTTTGTAATATATATCAATGACTTGGATAGTGAAATTAGTAGTGATGTTAGTAAATTTGTGGATGACACGAAGATAGGTAGATTAATTAGGTCAGAATCGGATGCCATTGCCTTGCAGGCAGATTTGGATAGAATGAACGAATGGACAGACAGATGGCAAATGCAGTTTAATATCAACAAATGCAAAGTACTTAGTATAGGTAGAGAAAACCCACACAGTAGGTAAACAATAAACTACAAAGCTCTGGTAGGTTCAGGGTACCAAAAAGATTTAGGAGTTATAGTTAGCTATGAGCTCCGTCTAAGAAAGCAATGCATAGAGGCCAGAAACAGGGCAAATAGGATATTAGGATTCATTTTTAGGAGTGTTAAAAGTAGAAGTCCCGAAGTAATATTAAAGTTACCTCATCTAAACTACGCTGTCGAGTTCTGGTCACCATATTACAGAAAGGATATAGGTCTATTAGAATCAGTACAAAGGAGAGTAACTAAAAGGATACAGGGAATGAGAAGTATTCCTTACGAACCGAGAATGAAGCTGTTAAATTCACATTCTTTAGAGATACGTAGGTTAAAAAGTGACCTGATAGAAGTCTTTAAGTGGTATAAGGGTTATAACAAGGGGGAACGTAAGCAAGATTCTTAGGATCAGTAACCAGGATGGAACAAGAAATAACGGGTTCAAGCTTGAAAAATTTCAGTTCAAAAAAGAGATAGGAAGGAAGTGGTTCTCAAATAGTGGTAGATGAATGGAACAGACTCAGTAATCAAGTTGTTCGTGCCGAGTCATTAGGTTGCTTTAATAGAAGATTAGATAAATTTATGGATGGGGATGATAGGTGGAAATAGGTAGGTATATTTCATACAGGGACTGCCACGTGTAGGCCTGATGGCTTCTTGCAGCTTCCCTTATTTCTTATGTTAAATGTACAGTACACTTATATTAAATGTACAGTACACTGCCCCACCACAGTCTCTAACAAGTTTACAGTACACCTGCCTCACCACAGTCCTTAACAAGTGTACAGAACACTGCCCCTAACAAATGCACACTTTCCACAGAGTGGCGACAGCGTTGCTGGTGGTGGTAGTGGCGGGCGCGGCGTGCCGGGGCGTGGGCGCCTTCTCTCTGGGGCGGCTCTTCCCCGCCTCGCGACGCGGCGTGCGTGGCACGCTTCTCTCCAGCATCGCCAACAGCAAGGTCCCATCTGGCTCAATGAAAGAAGTGATGAAGCAAGCGATAGTCAAAAGCCAGACCAAGCATGAGGCGACGAAGCAGATCGTCGATATCAGGCAGGAATCAGTGAAGCAGCAGGTGAAGCAGCAGGAAGCGTTTCAGGAGAGCAAGGACACGATCACTACCACGGTGAAGGTGAGACAGGAAACGGGACACCTTGAACTGATGTCAACACTTGGGATGAAAAAAATAGATCTTGCTTTTACTGCGGAGAATTCAGGGATACATAATGAAATACTGAGTGACAAAGTAAATATCTATCATATCAGTATTGATTGTAACGATTTTTTATCAACTTCTATTGAAAAAAATAAAATCCTGAATTAAAAATGCCAAGAAAATATATACAGAATAGACAAAGTAGATTTCTAATGTGTAAACAGAAATTAGTCATCAAAATATCACCAGTTGCTAACAAATACATACTTATTCTTTTAGTTACAAGAATAACATTTCCATTTTAGCATAAACAATGTAAGAAATGCGTACTATACTCGTACACACTTCCATGTACAACTCTTCCACGTAGACTCTTGATATTTACCGCCTCCCCCTGCTGCATGTCCGCATCCCCTCTCTCTCCTCTTGTGCACACGTCTGTTTATAAAATGTGGGCGCTAATTATTGTGCAATAGGAGGTGTTTGATGGTGGCATATTTCTTGGCCTTGTGGTACATCTTATCCTTTGTGACGAGTCACGACAAACACAGGTAAACACACACAAAGTGTGTTTACCTGTGTGTTTCTCCACTCCTTCCACTCCAACACAGCCACGCGTCGCAGTCCCTACCCCCCCTACCGTAACATACGCAGCACATCCCCCCCATCCACACACAAACGACACAATACGAGCCACATCTAGGCAAACAGGGAAAACACACATAAGCACACACCTAATGTCATCCTCTCCCTTCCCCCCACAGCCACGCGTCCCACTCCCCATCACCGACTCGCCCATCTACTACATCCGCCTGCCGCCGAGCCCTTACGTGTACATGCCTGGCCTCGGGTACGTGTCACCCAACCGCAACCACTTCACCTTCCTGCGGCCAGACGTCAACTTCGTCAACAACGGCAAACCCACTAATGTATTCCACTTCAAGGCACCCGTCACCACACCACACTTCCATACCACCACTCCATTGACCACTACCACCACCACCACCACCACCACGACCACGACGACGCCACGCCCCACCACTACCAAGCCCCAGAAGCCGCCGACGACCAAGAAGCCGAGTCCCATCACGTGGCTGACGGGCCCCTGGTTCTTCAACGGCCGCCCCTCCAACCTGTTCATCTTCCGCGCCCCGTACAATCCCGGCCACCTGGACAAGCTGCACAAGACGTACAGCAAGCCCGGCGTCTACGTCAAGTAAAGGCAGCGCGTCACCCTCACCACTGCCTCACCCACAGCATAAATTACTCAAGAGCGGGACTTCGGTTGACAGTACTAAAATCATCGTTGCTAAGCGGAGTTACGTTGTCTTAAAATGTCGATATGTGTGGATAGGGTATCACAATTTTTTTTTTATATTTAATTTCCAGTTCCAAGACAAATAATCTAAAGTTTGATTACATGTTTATCCTCGAGGTATTAATAGGATGCCAAGTCTCCGTGTTGTTTTTCATGCCATTCTCCGTCACGTCGATTTATTGTCCGTATAAAAATAATCGCAGAAAACACAAAATGTAGCCCCATTAGGTCTCAGTCCTAATAACACCTGTGTGTCCCTAACGTGTTCACAGGATGTCAAGCCACCACGTTATTTCCGTATTATTCCCTGCCAGGTCACTCTGCTGCTCGTCAACACAGGGTCAGGTTCAGCAAGGAGAGTGAGTCATGTTGCCAATACCTGAACGCTGGAACAGATGAACCGTGTAGTATTATAGTACCAAGAATATTTTTTTTTTTTATACGCTGCATATAACACACTTATATGCACGACGATGGGCCATATTTTGTTCCTGAGTGTTCCTGTAGGATGGTGTGTGTCAGTGTGTCCCAGGAGTCCGCGACTGTGATCTGCTGAGTGAACTGCTGGCCGTGTGTGTGTGTGTGTGTGTGTGTGTGTGTGTGTGTCTTCAACACTACAGAGGCTTCCTGAGGTACTTCCGTCTGTGCTGCAATGAGACGCTTTTTTGAGGTCCTGACGGGGAGCCTCCGCCGCCCTGCACTGCTAGAGGCGGTGCGTTTTGGGGGCACGTCTGTCCACGCCTCGCTGCTGACCACTTGCTGTCCTCAGCTGTCACTCTTCACTTCGTGGATTCTAATGCAATGCCAAGTTGAGCTAAGGAGTAATACGCTACAGGTTGTTAGGGTGGCGTGGCGAGGCGGCAAGCAGATATGGTAGTGCTATGCTTGTTTCCTTTCCTAGCGCGCGCGCCCGTGTGTGTGTGTGTGTGTGTGTTTGTGTGTGCGCGCGCGAACGAGCGCATGATGTGTATTTTAAGATTTTTTGTTGGTAATATTATCAGAGAATGTAATATGTTGAGAGTTTTGTATAACGTGCTAGTACTTTATATATTTGTAAATATTTGTTACTTGTTTTTCCCACATTTCAGTATTGCAGAGCTTTTGGCTTCCATGTGTTTTACAGTTTCCTGTTCACCCGCTTCTCGCCGGGATGCGCTGTGTGACCCAATAAACAGTCTGTCCATCACGGCTCTTTCTCTCCTGTGCTACATCCACGCAATGGGGCGTCGCCTCAGGCTGCGTATGCTGGCGGCGGCGACACGGGATGCACGCCTCGCAGCAGGTCAGTAGCAACAAGACGTGGTGGCATCCGCTCCAGCCCACTGTGAAAAACTATCTTCCGTTACTACAAACACTTGCCCTCACTGTTTATTGCAGCCGGAAGTGGCGATACGTGCACTCAAACGGAAGAAGCCTCTGTTAGTCTTTCTGGGTTAAATGAATCATCCTGGTAAGACAAGACTAACGGCGTGCACCACCACAAAACTTACGGATAACCTCTCCAGCATACAAGTCACAACACCCGACTTACACCTGACACAGTACACAAGAGCTGTTGGGTTACAGAGGCGAGGGAATGAATGCGGAGACTGTCCATGCGTCTCGCCCTAGCCGGGATCGAACCCGGCACCTCTGAGTCGTGAGCTGGTGTTGAAGGTCGTGTCTGGTGACGCAGCTTGTTGCCAGGTTACACAACACCATATTAGTTGCTCACAGAGACAAAAACAATCCAGTACATGCCATACTCACGTCAATGGCTCTTCCATCACTAATGTTATATAGGAAAATAAACCCGACGTGGCCTCAAGGACCACGTGCGGGAGATTGCGATCCTGCGCGTGTGAAGTACCCGAGCCGCGGCGCCCGGGACTCAGTTCGCGCCAGGACAGGACAGCAAGTGCTCGGTGGCAGCGCGGCCCGCGCAGGACACTCAGCCAGTCTAAGCCATCCTGCGTGCCAGGCTGCCAGTCTCCAGGTGACAGACGCGACTCCCCCCTTGCCTGACTAACAGACGCGTTAGGCTAGAGGGACACCTTCCTTACATACCAAGAAGTGTTCACCAGCCTTATTCTTATCGTCCTGTTGAAATTCCCCGCCGCCACCACGGAGATGAGGCTCCGCGCGCTACTCAGGTGAGTGCCGCTGCGCTGCTCCTTTCACCGCTCATACTTGTGTACAGCTATACGTAGATACATCGAGAAAGAATTTCACATGCATACACATGCACGTTTGTGCATACATAAAGACATAAAGGAATACACAGAAACAAACACAGGTATACAGTACATGCTGATAGATAGTGTACATAAATTGTATGCCCATCTA
>NC_087154.1:31307026-31344526 GCF_035594125.1 Scylla paramamosain
AGTCACCTCAATGAGTCTGACGAGCGTATGCTGCGTACATTCCGGGCACGCACGTGAACTCCGCTGAATCACAATAAATTCCGCAAGGTGTGCCGCTTTAACCTTGTGTATGCAAACATGTGCAATTTTCCTGTCCACAAAACAATTTATCGCCTGTTTAGGAACGACAAGCCTCAATCACAGCGACTTCCAAACATGGACGCGGCTGATTAACCCAAGGAAAACGAGTTCCTATTGTTCCCAGCACTGTGATTATAAAATGATGATGATGATGATGATGATATGGTTGTTGTTTTGGTTGATGTTGTTGTTGTTGTTGTTGTTGTTGTTGTTGTTGTTGTTGATGTTATTGTTTATATGAAAAATACGCAGACAGGAACACACACTACCCCCCTCTCTCTCTCTCTCTCTCTCTCTCTCTCTCTCTCTCTCTCTCTCTCTCTCTCTCTCTCTCTCTCTCTCTGTAATCACATGGTATCATTATCAAAATATCAATTCTGTCCTTAAACTTATGTTAAAATAACAGTGCCTATTGACGAACAGTGCTGCCTCATCATCACCTAACACAAATGATAAAAAAGACAAAGTTGTAACAAAAGTAGTTCCATTATATACGTCATCAGCATACCAGAGCTGCAGGAGACGATTACAAAATAAGTAATCTGATTGGCGTGGTGATGACAAGGCAGAAAGAGATGCGGAGGGTATGACTGGGAGACCTTAAGTTATAGAGCGAGCGAGCGAGAGAGAGAGAGAGAGAGAGAGAGAGAGAGAGAGAGAGAGAGAGAGAGAGAGAGAGAGAGAGAGAGAGAGAGAGAGAGTGTGTGTGTGTTTTTTCTCGGTGATTAGTTTCGTTAGTCAGCAGGTCGCGTCAGCTTTACCACCAGTGTCGTGTGTTTCCCCGAGCCTTCCTTCTTTCCTTCTTCAGTATTTCTGTACACTGATTAGTCTTCTTTCACTTCGATGAACGTCCTTTTCTTTCTTTATGTTTACGTTTTTTGCTTCTTCACAGCATTAGTTGCACGTAGTTCTTATCATATATATATTTTCGTACTCGTGTGCCGCGCAGCGCCTTATGACCTCAATGTTGCGATGAACTATGTCAGTCAGTGATCCATTCATACGCGTGGTGACAGGCATACAAATGGTCCATGACGGAAGACTGGGAAACTCTCGGCTTCAGATTTTATATCTCCGCAAAACATGAAAGCTTTTACTTGTTGTATACATGTTCACTGACCTTTTTCCTTTTTCCCCTTGCATTCTTTCAATTTTAACTGAAAAAGACAAGCCGTTATAACGTGCTTTAAATCCTTTAATGTTTTTCGTCTGCCATTTTTTTACGTTACTTTCTTTGTTTAGTTTTAGTTTATCTGCAGTGTTTTCCCCTTTCTCACTCTCTTTTTCCCAGTTCTACCCACCCTGCCCTTCACTGCAGCCATAAACATTTTCTCTGCAGTGAAGCAGCGACGACTTTTAGTGCTGGCTATAATTAGAGCAAGAGTCCATTTCCTTCTTCCGCGGTGTCGCCGTTCTGCAGACGCACCAAGAGAACGCCAATCTTATTCTATTATACTGCCTTTTCGTGACGCAGGGGCGGCAGACTCGCCCTCAACAATTTCCGCAGCGACAGGCAAAAGACTCACTTGCAAGAACCATAAAAGCCACTATTAGTTACCCTTCCCAGCCACTGATTATACGCGGTGCTTCGAGTGCAGGAGCGTCCTGATGAGGGGAGTCACCTTGGCTGAGTTAAGGTCCCCGTGAGAAGGAAGAGAGGAAGGAAGGAAGGAGCCGCCTCAGGAGCACAGGGGTCAGTGCTCGGTGCCCACGATGATGCCTGGTGTGCTGTGGGGAGTGTTGTGCTGCTGTCATGTCACTGTGACTGTGTGCACGCGCCAGAGTGTTACATGAGTGAATGAGACAGAAAAAGAGAGGCAGACAGGCAGGCAGGCAGGCAAACAAAAACAGATATGCAGACAGATACACAGACATACTCGTTTACGTAGATATACGAAAGCACACACACACACACACACACACACACACACACACACACACACACACACATACAAGGTTCACGACTGCCACGTGAAGTGCCAACATTCCATACAGTACGAATAGCACAATGGGCTTATTATTTCCTTGAAACAATAATTTCACTACAACAGACATTTCAGATCTCTATCACTTGCTATTTATCAACATAATCCTTCACAGCCTGATCTCCTCAGCTGTGCACACCACTCTAGAAGGGAAGAAACAGAAAGACGAAACACGAAACACGAAAACATTTTATAAAGAACATTAAAGCTAAAAAACATAAACAATTCAATCAGAAAACTCCACGAGAAAAAGACAATTCAAAGGAGACACCCTGCTCATGAACACAAGGCCGACACACACGGAAGCTTCAAAAGACATCAATGAAAAAATTCAGCATCCAACTGTGAACCTCGACACTAACATCATTTCACGCAATTTAGAGGTAATCCTTTTTTTTCAGCATGGTCGCTACATGGTTCCCCTTTATAGTTCCCTTCCGCCTTAATGTTACCAACTAATCTTCAAACTTTCCTAGCTAAAGTTTCCGAGTTTACGCAACTTTCCCCACAGGTTTTACCACGTCTGTCACATGTAGCTCAGCCATCACCAGAGACGAGTCACAAAGAAAGGCGCTGACGAATCTGGGAGTAAGCATCACGCCCACCACACGCCTAGCTTCAGACAAAAAATGAACAAACGGGAGGCAGGTCACAGAGTCCTCTCGTGGTGACCGGGTCGTGTTGCGAGGTACCCGTCAAGTAGCTGGCAACGTGATATGCCACGCCCCACCAAAGGCTCACCCGGTGCAACTGCAACTTACGTAAAGATATTTCGCATAGCAGCGCTATCACCAACTCCACGAAAAACATCACCCTAAGTTTGGTCCGTTGTGGAGAGACACGTTGTGATGTTTCCAGCAAATCATTCCGCTCCACCAAGTGCAATTATTATCACTACAATTAGTCAGTCCATTAGATACAATTATGTCTACAAATGAAAATCATATATATTATAATGTGTTATAATCATGCATGACAAGTGCAGTAACCACTTATAACTGTTCACATAACAGTCATGAAGTCAATGCACGTCCTTATGGAGGGTCCCTGCACACTGCCACCACCCACACTTGTCATGTACAACATTAATCTTACGGGATTCATTTGGAATCATATCAAAACACTGCAAGTCGTGATTTCCTGCAACCAACCACTTAAATAACCGTCTATCTAGCAGTGAACTTAACCAACCAAATGTATAGCAAGGTTTGGAATAAATATCTCATTCGTCTTGAAAAAAGTAGTCTCTTCAACACATCTGCAGCGCCACGCAAGTGCAGGCAATGGTGGGTGCCACTGCTGCTGTCCATCAGGTCGCCAGGAGATGCTGTGGTTGGTGCCGCCCCGCGTCACCCGAGGCGGGGAGGATTAATGGCGTGATGCGAGGCTGCCCGGGAATAAAATACATTCCGTCCCCAGAGTGAGTGAGGCGGACGATGGGGACAGCCGAAAGAGGTTGATGGGCAGCGGCTAAGGCAGGGAGGCGGTAGTAGTAGTAGTAGTAGTAGTAGCAGTAGTAGTAGTAGTAGTAGTAGTAGTAGTAGTAGTAGTAGTAGTAGTAGTAATGATCACCGTAGTTTTAAAGTATTGTAAGCAGGATCTAATTATCAAGTTTTTGTCTAAAAAAAATTCCCCTACCGAAACAGAGAAAAAGGGCATCGTTTTTCTCCATGTTTGGCTTTTTACTGCAGGGAAGGCGAGGTGAGTGTCCCCGGAGCGGCGGTGCCAGTTGTCTGCTGGTTGCCCGCCACGACCTTCACCACCCTCACCACCTGACCACTCACACTTTTACTTCCTTGCTTTCCTGCAAGCTTGCGCCAGCATGACACTGCATCGGCCCAAACTGTCCTCATTGCGGCGTCCCGCCATCATCGTACACCGTATATCGTCCAGACCACTAAAAAAGAAAAGGGAGGCGCGACGCGTTCACGCCTGACCTTGGCAAAGACCGCGGCAAGGTCGTCCGTGCGCCGGGCCAGCGTGAGCGAGGTGGCAACGCCGCATAATAACTCGGGAACCATCTCCTCTCCCTGGAACACTTTTTGGGCAACATTCGATCATGTTTCGCCTCGCGGCCACGCACCAGGCGAGGTGAGGCTGTCCCGGCCTGGCACGGCGCCCGCCACGCTGAGGCTCACCCCGCGGGACAGGGTGGCGTGGGAATGAGTCCCCGCTGCCACTGCTTTCAGCTGACCCAGAGCTATTATAAAGAAACACAGGCAATCATAAAGCCTCTTTCATTTTGGGACATGAATCATAAGTAAATCAAATATATAAACACTGATGAGAAATGACAATTAAGCAGATAAAACTTTTTGAAGCAAATATTCAATTTATGTCTTCAATGAAATTTTGACCCCTTCATTTCATGCCCTGCCAAGGTTTGACGGACTGGATAAACCAGTCATGACTCATACGATTATTAATTCTTCTCATTCTCAATTAATCATCCACTTTAACATCGGTCTGACAAGAAACTTTTCGCTAATACTACTTTTTACTTCAACTTTCAATTACTACTCATTAATGTATACATTCATGTGTCACTGTTCGTGGAAGTGTGACGTGTGACTGAAGAAAAGACGGATCAGCCTGGGTTGTAAGGCTACTTTTTGCGATTCTTTTGTCTTCGCTAATCGTTAATTCTTATGGTAATTATTCCGTAACCCATCGAGTGTTGCAATAAAACCGCTGCAGGGAAGGGTGACACGAAGTGTCTTGGATTGCGTACACCCGCCAATGCTGCCAAACTCGTTTATTCACCGAAACATTGAGGGATGAGCAAGTCACTCCTTAATCAGTCATTTTGAGACATCAGTGACTTGTCCCTAACTCTTTTGAAAGAAATAACATTCCCTGTAACCCTGAGTATGCCCGCGTTCAAAAGATTCCGATTCTTTTCGGAAAGTGGAAAAAAAACAGCCAGAATCTTTCTCTCATTCTCTTTTTTTAGGAAGAAGCAACCAACCGGCTCTCTCTCTCTCTCTCTCTCTCTCTCTCTCTCTCTCTCTCTCTCTCTCTCTCTCTCTCTCTCTCTCTCTCTCTCTCTCTCTCTCTCTCTCTCTCTCTCTCTCTCTCTCTCTCTCTCTCTCTCTCTCTCTCTCTCTCTCCAATTGCCCAACCTCCATTCACACGCTCGGCTGGGGTTGAAATCACATTCGCCTCCCGACACAGACACCGAGGAATCAACAAGAGATCGGGGCACAGCAAAGCGAGGCTCGCAGGTTGGGTGAACGAGGATGTGGTGTGCGATGAGCACCGGAAATACATGTACTACTAATAATGGCCGGACACTCCACGTCACGGTTTGTTTACCGCGATGAATTCTCGGAGGGGCACGGGGTCATCTTTGAGACGACACGAGTAGTGAATGTGTGCGCAATGTGTGCTCTCTGTTGTGCTGTACGTGGTGGTGTCACCTGAGGTGCAATATTTTCTCTCTTTTCTTTTCTGTCCTGCAAAATAGAAGCATCATAAAGACATATTTTACATTTAGACAATCTTCATGCTGCTCCTGATTGTCTTATTTTTGTATTTCAAATATCCTGACACTTTTTTTTTCATCCTTACTGTGTCCAAGCGACCTGTTGCTGTATCCGACAAATCTCAGCACACACATGCGTGTTCTCCGTGACGCCACACCTGCAGCGGACTGAGGGGCGTCACGGGCTGGTCGTTTTTAACAAGTACCATACCCCAGCTACAAGTGAAACGTAAGACCGCCAACAAAGTTCAACTATTACACTGCCATACATAAAGCAAACCCATTACATGTGTTCAAGAAAACACTTTTGAGTCATTTAAACGACAAACAGAAACGCGAGAATTATAACACGATGTAGTAGGTTAAAAATAAAATAACAGGTGTCTGCTCGCTCGCCGCTCCCCTCAAGGCACCAGTAACAGCGTGTCCAGATAAGGAAGAAGCATCCGCACTCTCCGGTCACTTCCTGCCCCTCAAAATTGATAATCACGCCCGCGGGACTCGTAATGTCTTGCTTAGTGACAAAAAACGCCCCGCCACGCCCTCCTCGCACCATTCGTCTTTCCCTCAGCCTGTGATTACATCGGCCAGGGAAGAACCAGGGATGTCAGCCAGTCCCCGGGCTGCGGCCAGCCAGTGCTGCGTGCCGTGGTGAAGCTTTTTGTTCCGATCGGCAGCCAACTGGGAATTGAATTGTATTGTGTGAGCTGAAAACAACATGCCCTGGAACTGACCACTGGAGAAATATGTTAAAAGTACAGAAATGTTTACATTAGGAGAATAATTCAAAGCTTGGACACAAAATATGCAAGGTTGGATATAGGAAAGGTGTAGAGTTCACTATGTGACAATAAACTTGAGAAAAGTAAAAGAAGGTTAATATATAAGAGGACAATTTTGAGCGGCTGTGTTTATCGTTATATCACCATTTCATCGTAATTAATTTCGTATGCACGTATGAAACCAATCTGGATTCATGCCTCGCCTCCCCAACAAAAAAAGAATAATAATTATAAAATATAAAATAAAAAAGTAAAAAAAATCTGAAAACATCCATGAAATTACATTGACCAAATATAAACAATGCCCATGAGACGCCTCAGACGGGCAGGGAATCTACCTGCGGATCGTCCAGCGGATGCACACCTGCTCCTCTCCGGGTATTAGGTGAACCTTTTCATAATATTGTGCTCATACACTTGACTAATCGATCTAAGCATATCCAATGACATCTATTTCATTACTGGCTTTGAGTGAACAGTACACCTGGAAGCGATGGCATCAGTAAAACGCTTTGAATTTAGACATTGGTCCAAAACTCCATCAGAGATTTTGATGCAAAGATTAAAATTGTTTGAGCCAAGAGGGAAAGACACTGACTAATGAAATGATTTATTGATTTACTGATTGAGTGATTCATGTAAGGCGCCGCATCAAGAGCGGGAGGAGAAGTGGACTCAACTGGACAAATGGTGTCGGTGGATAGCATGAATGGCAAACTGTTAATGCAGACCCAAGACATAAAGATTTGAAATGTCGGAAACGTCTCGTATGACAGGTTATTCTGACCAAAAGGTAAAAAGGCATCAGATCCAGAGACTTTCATTATTCAGTCACACACACACACACACACACACACACACACACACACACACACACACACACACACACACACACACACACACGAGAGAGAGAGAGAGAGAGAGAGAGAGAGAGAGAGAGAGAGAGAGAGAGAGAGAGAGAGAGAGAGAGAGAGAGAGAGAGAGAGAGAGAGAGAGAGAGAGAGAGAGAGAGAGAGAGAGAGATCCATGCATCACTAATAGATAAAGATGTAATAACAGTCAGTGGCATGCAGCAAGCTGAGGGAGGCTATCTAGGGGCATCTGTGGGGCCTCGGCGTCACCCTGGCCTCTGCCCTCCAACGCCCGCAAATCACAGGGTCCCGACACACCTGCTCCACCAACCCCACACTCACCTGCCTCAAATTAACACACCTTCCCTTACCCTTTACTCTCGTGTCGCCATCACCTAACCATATATTCTTTTCTTCTTTTTCTATTATAAAGGATTCTGGCCAAAAACAACACAAAGCTAAGAAGAAGGAGCGCTTATCTACAAATCTCCGGAGAATAGAAAGAAGTTCCAGTCGCGTTACACAGTTTGATCATTCTGTACGTGCGATATCTCCCAGGAATTTTCTTGTTACGGAGAATCTTTGGAGGTTTGGGAGTCTGCAGGGAAGAGGTAGAAGAGGCTTGGTCTTAGTGTGGAGAACAATGGAAAAAGACAGAAAACGTAAGGCTAGGGAAAGGTGGAAGGAGCATTGTCTTGGTATGGGAAACGACGGAAAGGAGGCAGAAATATATACGAACCTAATAAAAGAAGGGAAGCTGCAAGAAGCCACCAAAATGAAAGACAGACTCGTGTTATGCAATGAGGTGCACATAAGACAGAATAAACTGTTTCAAGCGAGGAATGTCAGTACACATCCTGAACTAAATTAACTCATTTGAAACTTTTATAATCAACTTCACTTGAGGAAACTAATAAGCGTTTTCTTCGACTTTTTTTTTTTGTGCCCTTGTGCCAGTTTGCTTAAAAAAAAAAACGAAAAATATACAAGATCCAAGTGACTGAAACCAATAACTCAACCTGATTCTTAATGCTTATAAACCCCCCTCTCTCTCTCTCTCTCTCTCTCTCTCTCTCTCTCTCTCTCTCTCTCTCTCTCTCTCTCTCTCTCTCTCTCTCTCTCTCTCTCTCTCTCTCTACCATACCAGTCGTCTGTTAGAAAGCCTGCAGATTACTAAAACTTTTCTCTGCAACCAAAAACTAAGTAAATAATTTGTTTTTTGCTTATTTTTGCCTGTGGGGTGAGAAGAAGGCACAGGTGGGCGAGGCAGGAGGAGGGAAAGCTGCAGGAAGGAAGTGAAGGACGAAATATTGCGAGAAGCAGGAGTGGGGATGAGATGAGGTGGATGTGGAGAGAGTTGAGAGTGGTGGAGTGATGTGGCTTTGTTATTCCCCTGGTGTGGCTGCTTCGCTTCCTGCTGCTGCTGCTAATACTACTACTACTGCTACTACCACCACGAACAACAACAACAACAACAACAACAACAACAACAACAAAGTAACAGTAGTCATTAACATTTTTTCTCAACATATCTCTGAACACACACACACACACACACACACACACACACACACACAATCATTCATTCTCGTGAGTGACTGAATTACTCAAGCGAAACTCCTCCTTCCTTCCCTCTTTCTTTTTATTTCCTTCACTAATACTCAAATCTTTCCCACACACACGGCGCGCATCATCACGCTTCCCGTTCGTCTGCTGTCCACCACAAGTTCCCACGGGGGTGTATGAGGCAACCTTGAGCCTGTGTGTGTGTGTGTGTGTGTGTGTGTGTGTGTGTGTGTGTGTGTGTGTGTGTGTGTGTGTGTGTGTGTGTGTGTGTGTGTGTGTGTGTGTGTGTGTGTGTTTATTCATTTATCTATCTATATTCTCTTTTCTATTTCCATTTACTCATCCATTTATTTTTTTTTTTTCTAAGCATCACCGTACATTTCCATCCCCTCCTGTCATTCCTCGGCCTGTATTCACCCAGAAAAGTCGTGTGAGGCGCTGTGTTTCCTCCATGTTGCTCCTCACCACGCGTCCCCTCACAGGTTCCCACACGGCACTGCTCTCACAACCCGCTGAGTGCTATTACGATAACTGGAGCCTGTCTGAGTGTTGCATTTTAGCTTATCTCGTGGGATGAGTATTCCAAGTTATCTTAATGATGCAATGGAACAGCAAGGATCCACTCACCATTACCCATTCACTTATTCTAACTTAACCTAGATCATTAACAACAGTGGTTTATATTATGTTAGATTTGGTTAGGTTAGGTTAGGTTAGATTAGATTTGGTTAAGCTAGATTAGATTAAGTTATGTTACGTTAATGCCACTGTTATTCTCTTATCTGAACTACACTAACAACTGGTCGCCCTCCGAATAAGAGCGGTTTCAGTTCCGTATTCTTGAGTGAAGTGTGATCAAATGTGAGCGTGACTGCCTACATGTGACCGTAAAGTTCTATTCCCACGCTGAGACTTTCCACCAGTATCTGAAAGCTGTACAGTTATATAGCATCCCTGTCTCTAGATGGATCGGTTTTCGTCTCTGCTCACCGCACAGAAACTTACCAAGTTGGAGACTGAAAGCTGCAAAAGTTCAATCTTTAAAAAAAGTGGGAATCAGAACCGTTCATTCCTAAGTCACTCTTGATAATGCACTGCTTCTCTGCTTTTCAATTACCTTTCATTACGTATTTTTTTGGCCCGTCTATTTATTTGTTTACTTATTTTCTTATACATCTCACATTTTCAAATGTTACTGATTTATCTATTTATTAATATTGTCACTGCTATGGTCGTCTTTTGCTAACATTTGGAGCACTGTAGAAAGAAAGGTGTTAACACGGACACTCAGAATAAAGAGTATGGGAGGTCGATTTTGTCTTTTCCGCGCTACAGAAGTATTCTAAAGTCTGTAATACAATAAAAAAAAAAAGTGACTAAAAAGTTCCATCTGATTATGGAAAAAAAATGTATTAACAGAGAAAGGAGAGAGGTACTTTTAAACCATCAACATAGATCTTCCACTTCTGTTCTCTTCTTATTCCTTGTCTTGCATCAACACAGTTAAAGCTATAGAGGTGGCTGTGCTTCCTCTGTGTTCTTTCCTCGGCCAGCCTTGCACCATTCTTGCAGCAGAGATCAGGCCGAGCGGTGGGGCTCTACAGGTGGTTCTCTCTGCCCACAGTCATGATGATGGTGGTGGTGGCGGCGAGGCGGGCAGCGGGATGGAGCCGCGGCTCCTCGTCCACACTGGAGGTGAGCTAAATTGATTCTTCTTCCTCCTGTTTTGCAGACGTTTTCTTTTCTTCTCTTCCTCTTCTGCCTTTTCCCTCTTGTTCTTATTTTCTTCTTATTCTTATTCTTATTCTCATTATTATTATTATTATTATTATGATTATTATTATTATTATTATTATTGTTGTTGTTGTTGTTGTTATTCTTTTCTTCTTCTTTTTTCTGGTCCTTGTCCTTGTCCTCCTCCTTCACACACACACACACACACACACACACACACACACACACACACACACACACACACACACACACACACATGTGCGCGAAAGAGGAAACACAACAAAACAGAAAACGGGAAAAAAAAATGAAGAAAAGTGTTCACTGTAACAAGAGGATTTGGTTTAGACTTCCTGCGCCTCTCCAGGGCTTGGCGGCGAGAGGTCATGTGCCGCGGGTCAGGAGGTCAGGTCAGGTCAACTCCAGTGCAGGATGAGTGAGTCTCGTCGC
This sequence comes from Scylla paramamosain, assembly GCF_035594125.1. NCBI lineage: Eukaryota > Metazoa > Arthropoda > Malacostraca > Decapoda > Portunidae > Scylla > Scylla paramamosain. The sequence continues at coordinate 31,317,996 of NC_087154.1, forward strand.
GTCGCAAGTGAATAATAGGTGCGGAAGTCCTCTGCATTTCGCTTCCGCCTGAGTTTCGAATCTTCTCTCTACGATGAGTCTCAAGTTATTTAATAGCAGGAAAACGCGAGGTGACTCTAAGTGGCTTTGCTGGTTTTCTTCCCTTTCCTTTGTGTAGCTTTCTTCTTTTTTTTTTTTTTTTTACTGCTATTGCGGCGCATCAGGTCACCTTGGTTCTAATTAGGCAACAGGTGGGGATAAAATGAAAAAAAAAATTTCCGTTAGCTCAGTAAGTGCAGTTTTTTTCAGCTTTTTTTTCATATTAGCGTAAACTCTCTCTCTCTCTCTCTCTCTCTCTCTCTCTCTCTCTCTCTCTCTCTCTCTCTCTCTCTCTCTCTCTCTCTCTCTCTCTCTCTCTCTCTCTCTCTCTCTCTCTCTCTCTCTTCCCGCATCTCGCACCACAAATTCCCTCACCGCCCCGACGATCATTTCCTACTTTCAGTTTCCCACCTTCAGTTTCATTAGTGACTAATGTCTTCCTTCCTTCCTCATTACTTTTCCACATTAATCCTCCGCAGCTTTCCTCCTTACATGCTCTCCCTTCCTTCCTCCGCCATGGCACTCTTCCTCTTCTCAACCTCCAAGGCTTCCTCTCGTCTCGCGCTTTTCCCATTAACAAAGTGATGATTTCCAGAGATAACAGAACGCCCCATGGCTTTTTTACATGACGCATCCTTTCGATCCGCGGCCCCATATCATTATCAGTTTCGCATGGACGTTGCCAAGTGGACTCAGAGTGGGCCGCACGCCTGCAGGGCAGCAGCGGGCACCAGCAGCGCCACTCGGGTCACCTGGGTTGCCTGGCGCGGGTTGTTGCTCCGAAATTGTTCATGCAGTCTTCCCTACGAGAACTGTTATTCTTCTTGAGTCATTGTTCGCTGTGCTGTCATTGAAACAATTAAGAAAATTACATGTAATTAGAGAATAAAGGTTCACAATACAATCTCTGCCAAGCCTCTAAACAGATACAAAGGCTCCACTCCGCGGCTCATCACCACAGCCTCGCACAGCAATGGCGACAGTGGTGGTGATGGGGGCGCCGACCCCTCACACGGGCCACACTCACGGCGTGGACGAGGAGCAGGCTATGCATCTCGAATATAAATATTTGGTTTTCTTTCGAGCTTCATTATGGTTCTTTTTATTTATCCCATCATTTATGTTATTCATTTACTTTTCTTATTTATTTACTTATTTTAATCGATTTATTTATTTTCTTAGTCTTTTATATATTCATTTATTGGTTTATTTATCTATTTATTTATCTTTATTTTGTTATTTGATTTCATTTACTTATCCTTTATTTCTTTTTTTTATTTATTTCTTTGTTTATTTATTTATTAATTTATTTTTGCAAAAAAAGTTACACACGAGAATAAAGTGAATGAAATGAAGACGTCATAACTTGATGAATGGCGTTGTAAGCAGCGGGCCCAGCATACCGACAAGGGCGTCGCCTGTAGACTGTGCCTGTCAGTGTGTGTGGAGGAGGAGGAGGAGGAGGAGGAGGAGGAGGAGGAGGAGGAGGAGGAGGAGGAGGAGGAGGAGGAGGAGGTGGAGGAGGGCATGTCCTCTGTGTTATTACCAATCACTACTATACAAAGAGACACTTGAGTGCAATGAGTCTGCTTCTGACCTCATAATTACCCTGAGCCTCCTTAACACAGGTGCTGCAGCGGCTGGCGAGCGGCGGCAGCGACCAGCCCATCAGGGTGAGGCAAGACACGCCGCAGCCTGGGGAGTCGCCTATCTACTACGTGCAACTGCCCTCCTCGCCCTACTACTACGTTGACGACTCCGCCTTGGCCAGCGTGCCCCTCCCGCCCCACACCAAGGCAAGTACCCGCACAGTGCACCCACACGTCTCCACCAGCAAACACAAACAAAAAGGTATCAGACAAGAAGTAAAGAGAAACACACGAACATAAACATTACCCGAGACACACTCTTTTCTAAAATATTTTCTCAATACCCAATCCATCACACAGCGCCACAATAACCCAGCCTTCCCCGGCAGGTGGACATCGACTTCTCCATCAACGGAAAGCCCTGGGCAAGGTGTACCACTACAGCTCCCCCGCCACCAAGCTCCACTACCTTCCACTATCACTCCACTACCTACCCCTGCCATCCACCTCAGCACCCCCGCCGCCCTCGCCCACGCCTACCACCGCTGTCATCCACAACCATCGCTCCTGCACCTACGGAGTCTCCTTCGCCAGACGCCACGCCGGAGAAGCCACTGAAGCGCTCTAAGGTGACGCTGAAGAAGAAGTTTTCATTCAACGGGAAGCCCACGAAGGTGTACGTGTGGCGGGGAAGTTCTCCGCTCACTATAAAGAACCACAGGAGAGCTCGCCGCCCCTTCAGGTTCTGAGCTGAGGCGTCTAGATACTGAAGCGGCTTCTATTTTACGTTAAGAATAAAGACGGATTAATGGTGTGCAATAAGTGCTATATTATGAACACACAAAAGATGGCATAGAAAATAAACGCAAGATTGTTACATTACGAAAAACACATAAGAAGAAACTGAAAAATAGTTTAATCACTTCTACGTTAGAGAAATAAATACACAGATAAATGTATGAACAACGTGTGTAATGAATAACACATTAAGAACACATGAGAAACAAAAAGGCATGTAAAATTTTTCACGTTTAAAAGTAAAACAAAAAAAGCATGAAACAAGTATTTCGTTAAGAACACAAATAAACAAAAAACAAAACATAAAATATAAGCGTAAAAGTGTTATTCTTTTTACTTTATTTGATGGAAACACACCGTCGTGAACGTGGAAGCATGATAAAGTCAGTAACACGTACTTTGACATGCTACTTGTCCACCTTTCCCTCTTCCGTTGAAGGCGCCGGGAGGAAAGGAACAAAGCAGCGCCTGACAGCCAGCAGTCCCGTCCCCCCTGCCCCCCACGGCGCCGCGTCACCACTACCAACACGCCACTGATGGATGGGATGCAAATTACGGCCAACTCAGCAAAGCAACAGAAAGAAAACATAAATAATTCAAAACAAAGGATTGGCCAAACGTGCCCGGCCCCTCCCGCACACCTGTACCCACACACCCACACCCACACACGGGTCACAAGGCACTCCCTCTCCTGGCGTACGGAGACTTAATAATCACGTTGTTAGTGCCGAGTCAATAGGAAGCCTTAAAAGATTAGATATATTTATGGATAGGGATGATAAGTAGGTATGCGTCTGTATGTTTTATGAAGGGACTGCCACGTGTAGGCCTGCTGGCTTCTTGCAGCTTCCCTTATATTATGTTCTGTCTATTCTCAGTAAACGTTCTTCTATAACAAGGCATCTCTTATGTCCCTTCCCTCATAGACGTGTATTATTAGACGCTTTGCTCTCGATTTAGGAATATTTTCAGAGGCCACAGTGAAGACTGGTCGTGTCCTTAGTCTCTCTCTCTCTCTCTCTCTCTCTCTCTCTCTCTCTCTCTCTCTCTCTCTCTCTCTCTCTCTCTCTCTCTCTCTCTCTCTCTCTCTCTCTCTCTCTCTCTCTCATGATAATGTAGAATCCTTGTTAAACTATCACTACAATAATGAAAACATGGTCGAAACCATTTTCAACAACAGCCTGTCAAATGCAAGAGATGAGATGACGAAATGTTTAGCAATACGGTCTCTGGCCATTAGCTCATAACATTTGGAAGCTCCGTCTTGGCCAGCCAGCACCACCCCCTCCACCTCCTCTCTCCTAACCCTCCCAGAGCAGCAGCAGCAAAACGAGGCGGAGAAGTGAGTCATGTCTTCCGGCAAACACCTCCCGTGGCTGTTGTCTGACATGAGCCGATTGCATCAGCCACGAAAAATACATAAATTATGGCATGATTACAGACTTCGGCTTCTCCTTCCTGAATGCTCAGTGATGGTACACTCAAAAAGAGTATAGGGTCTGCCCGGCCAATTCACTGAACTTTTAACAGGTCTAACTTTTTTTTCTTTTTTCTTTTTTTTTTTTTAGACGCTATCCGAGCTTTTAGTGAAGGATAAACATCCATCTGGAATTTCGCTGATTTTTTTTTTTTTTTTTACTGTATAAGATGGTTATTTTTTAGCGTATCAGTAATTAATCCGTGTCTTCCTTACAGAACATGAACCAAGGCCCAAACTATCTGTCTTCTGCGGAAAAATACATGACTACCCACGGTGTTTCTGTACGAGGGCCGTGGACTACGGGACCCCGGGCCGTGAGTGGAATAATTAATGACGGGGACAATCGCAGCGCCTTGAAAGGTCCCGCGTGGCAGAAAGCTTGGGGTCATTTTTGTGTTTTTTTTTTCTTTTTTTTTTTTTTTTTATCACAAGAGTCGCCGACGCCCTCTGGAGTGGCGGGAACAAGCGAGGGGGGAGGGAGGAAAACGGTGAACAGCAGGCACCCACACTCATGTAGAGCAAGGCAAACCTGTGTTGCAATTCCCTCAGCGCACGCACACACACACACACACACACACACACACACACACACACACACACACACACACACACACACACACACACACACACACACACACGTGGTTAAGACATTCCGATGATTGGTGCTCATCTATCATCTGGACTCACAACGAATTAAATTGTCTGGATTCAAAATACAAAATTAATGCTGGTTCACGTCAGTAATGGTGAGGTGAACACTCGCAGCTCTTCACGATCACTGTGTGACGATTACTGCTCACTTTCATGTTATGCTCATGTCGAAATATTACACTCATCTGCATACTTGCAATGCTGCAAATGAAAATAGTCATCTCAGGATTTTACGGGAGATTGAGACATCCTCGTCCCTGCTTGTCTGTCAAGTCACCCTTTGTGAAGCAAACACATTGTTTTATGACGGAGAATTAATCGCTTCCAGGACACAGCCGAACAGCGTGAAGGAATACCAGGAAGCAACATGAGTCTTCACGCCGCCCCGGCCCGCGAGGCGCGTCACTCCCGCTGTCATCCCCCCCCCACACCACAGCCGCCTCCTCTAATAGCTTCACAGCCTCTAATTCGTTACCTCGCGTGGCCCGCCCGTCAGCCCGAGGCGCGCCGCTACTGGAGGTCTGAGTTATGACCCTAGACCGACGCTTAATCAGGCAATCACGAACACGCTTACTGCCTCCTGATTAGGATTTTTTACCGCCACGGCATCAGCGCGTCACTCTGGCTCTCTCCCCACGCTAACCTTGAGGTGTGGCCCTCCTCCACCTGCTTTCAGGGACTGAGTGTATCAAATAATGTACAGCTTGGTGTTTGTTTCATTACTTGAGTCTCGTACAGCAACAGTCGCATTTATGCAGAATTTTAGGCGTGTGGTCGTGGGTCACATTGGCTCAGTTTGTGTCTCCGGTGGCTCAGTGGTAAAGTATTTAGACAACAGATACATTGCCGAGTGTTCGAATCCTGTTAGGTTCTTACTTATCCTGGAGTATTAATCCATTCAATCATGTATTTCATTCTTACCGAATTAATGAAAATAACCCGATTGAAGATCTATGGACATTATTGGTAATAACAAGAGGAAATAAAAGCATTCTTCCTGCCTTCCCACCTCCTAACACACCCCCAGCCTCCAGCCTTCCCAGCCCCGGGCCACGGCAGCGCAGGCGGGTCAAGCGGTCGCCTGGCGCTGACAGCAGGCAGCAGGCGGCCAGGTGAGAGAACCAATTAATTACACTCAGAGCGGAGAACTTAATGACGATGTTGTGCTGAACTGATGAACCCTCGTAGTAATTACTGATAGCCGCGGCCTTCCTGACGACAGATCCGCTGAGAGAGAGAGAGAGAGAGAGAGAGAGAGAGAGAGAGAGAGAGAGAGAAGGGAAGCACTGGTCTGTGAAAAAAATATACAAACTTTCCTACATCCACGTATTTTTGTGACGCATTCTCGTTTGGCCTGTGTGTGTGTGTGTATGCTGTTCTGTAAGTAAGCAATGTAACTCCACGATACTCATAAATCACAGAAGGCTGGTATTGGCTTTGGGAGACTTAGGTAAGAAATAAGAACGGTGTGCGGAGAAGAGTGAGTCACAAACATAATGCCCCGTCATGCTTCCTCTGATCTTCACCTCTTTACCCTTCCCAATACTGATGTATTTTTTTTTTTTATTTACTAACTTCCATCCTTTTCCATACTCATCTCACTTTTTCTTATTTCCACTTCCCCCTTCCTAATATTCACTCTTTCCGTGCTGATCCCTATTCCTTCCTATTCTTATGTCTTTTCCTTTCCCAGTTCTAATACTAGCATAGAATTTTAGCTCCTATCCCTCTCTATGCTCATCTCTATCTCTCTTTCAGCTTCTAAACTTCTCTTCCCAATGCTTACTCTGTCCTCTCTTCTTCGTCCTTTATATTTACCAGCTCTCATTCCTATCATAATTTCTTTTACCTCTTTATTCTTCAGGAGCAGTGAACATTTCAATGAACCAATCAATCTTTACCCTTCCCTTCAGAGTACTTGCCGTATCCTTCCTTCTCTATAACCTGTACGTTCTAACATCTCGTCCCTCCCTCCCTTCACTTCTTTACTTTTCCATTTGCCTTCCTTCCCTGCCCTCCCTCCTTAATCCATCCTGAACCCTCCCTCTCCACCTTCCACCCTTTCTTTCTTATCACTCACCCTGTCCTCCCTTCCCTGTACCAGCATCCCTCATCCTCCTCCCTATCCTCGCAAAGCCGCGCCGAGAAACTGCAACTCACCCGCTGCCGCACTCCCAGACAGCGTCTGACGTGGAGCTCACAACAAAGTGACGCCGCCCAAACATTACAAACACTCCCTATCTTTCAGTGCGGCGTATCCTTCCTACTTTTCCACGTCACAGAGGCTAAAAACACGCCCCGCGACCCGCAGGTGAAAAGGTCTTAGATTTGAAGGTCGGAAAATACTCGGCTGGGTAGATTCAGCTAATTGGCGTGGGTGCAAATTACCATCAGTATCAGTCTCGCGGCCTGAAAGGTGCGGGTGTCTCTTGATGGCCAGAGCTGTCAGGAATAGGTGGGATGGGAGGAACGGGATGGAGCGGCCGATGGTGACTGAAAGGGTTCTATGGCCGGGGGGAGGGTGGGTGACCTCTCCTTCTGTTTGGGAGATGATGCTGCAAACCTTGGCCACTTGCAATGAGCGACGGAATATTGAATGCTCCCAGGGTGGCTGGGGGCGTGGCTGGGAGATGAAGGGAGTAATGGACAATGGAGAGGAGAGCTGAGGGATAAATTAACAAAGTACAGTTGCACCAGTTCATTATATCACAAAGCACAGTGAATTCATTTCTTTAAAACTGATTAATTAGTTAAACTGATGAACTGCTTTCTGTTAAGGTTTCAGCAAAGACCATGAAGAAATGCAGATGTGAAGGATGGGGTTGGCTACCGGAGTGAGTTTTCTTTTTAGAAACAATTTGTACAATATGACACCATTTCTTTGGGCAATTGTGCACTGGTTAAGATTTCAATGTAATAATTAAGTAATCTATGAAGAGCAGCGACAAATTATAAGGTAAATACAAACCGTACATAACAAAATTAGCAAAAAGAGACTCCCATCTGCCTCCAGTAAAACATTCCGCCAGACTAGACAAACTTTTATTGCATTTAACTTCTCACAACCACAGAGCTTCACATGAATACTCTCGAAGGTCAACCATTCAACTCTGCAATTATTTAATCTCACACACATTTCCCTTTCATTACGAATGCAGCGCTGCGTGACGTGATTAGGCGGCGAGCGTGTGAATGAAGCATGTCCGATGGCACAAACAGAACGGAAGGATGAACTAATTGTTACTGGATGACCTTTTCTTCTGCATTTCATAATTTAATCATCTGTAACCTTAAATGAAAAATTTTTATCGGAAATTTTTTTCTTCTATTTTTTTTTTTTTTTCTACAGCTCCGGAACTCATTAAAAATTTTTCAAAAGATTTCAATTTCAAGAATTATTCCATAACAACTATGATATGTTCTCTATTTATAAAAGAACCATTATACATGTGTAAGATAGTGTTGTGAGTTTTTTTGGAGAACAGTTCAGATAAAAATTATATTTCAATTTTTAAGCAAAATGAAGACAAACAGGAAACACACTTTTTCTATTGATATATACAATCTATATAAATATTCTTCTTCTACATTCCATAATATATTCATCTGTAACCTTAGACGAAAAATTTTTATCGGAAAATTTTTTGAAATTTTTTGTACAGGTCCGGACCCGTTAAAATTATTGAAAAAATTTTAGTTTAAAGAATTTTTTTCCAAACAACTGTGATATGTTCTTTATTTATGAATAAACCATTATACATAAGTGAAATAGTGTTGTGAGTTTTTTGGTGAACGATTCAGATAAAAATCATATTTCAATTTTTATACAAAAATTAAAACACGTAGAAAACACACTTTTTCGATTGATATATACATTTTATATAAATATTCTTCTTCTGCATTTAAGAATTTATTCATCTGTAGCCTTATATTAAAAATTTTCATCGGAAATTTTTTCCCACAGGTACGGGACCTAAGTTAAAAATTTTCAAAAAAATTTTAATTTAAAGAATTTTTCCCTAACAACTGTGATATGCTCATTACTTATAAAAGAACCATTATACATATATCAAATAGTGTTTTGAGATTTTTGAGAACGGTTCAGATTAAAACCATATTTCAATTTTTATAAAAAATAAAAAAAAAATGAAGACATTGAAAACACACTTTTTTCGATTGACAAAATATTTTATATAAATATTCTTCTTCTGCATAAATTATACATATGCAAAATAGTGTCTTGAGTTTTTTTGGAGGACGGTTCAGATAAAAATCATATTTCAATTTTTATACAAAAATGAAAACAGAAAAAACACTTTTTCGATTGATATATACATCTTGTATAAATATTCCTCTTCTGTATTTCATAATTTAATCATCTGTAACTTTAAATGATATATACATTTTACGAGCGAGATCTCGCAGTTGGTATTAGCAGTTAGAGTGTTTATCGTCTTTCTCTCATTTATGTGTTTCCCTTCTCCATATTAAGGAAATCGTAAGAAAGGAAGACGGTGACATTGACATGAGCGTAGGATATAAATAAATAAAGAAGGAAAAACATAAAATAATGGGAGGAATGTGACGCAAAGACGGAGGAATTTACGTAAAAATCCGACAGTACAAATAACAATGGATTACAAAGGACAATAACAACAGCAAGCTATAACATATTGTTTACACAGACTTCTGATAGAAAAGAAAGAACAGAACAATGTAATGGAAAATAAAACACATGAAATATGGAGAAGTACAAAAATAAGAGAAAGATGACAGACAAGTTAACTGCTAGTCGGGGACATATAACAAAGCAGTGTAATGAAGATCAAAACACACAGAATATCGAAGAAACGACGCAGAAACCTGAAGAAAACGGTGGACGGACAAGGAGCAGCGATGAGGGAGACGTCACCTTGCCGCCTCACACTGCCGGCAGACCTCGGAGCAGCGGTCAACAGAGGGCGAAGATGTCAGTCTCAGCCGTCTATAGAACCCTGAACCTCACCCCCCACTACCTCCACCTTCACTATCGCCCCGCACACCTCCTGCACCTCCCCACATGCCCCGCCAGCCGCTGAGTGACCTTGCCATAGCCTCACGCCCTCCCTGCCCCGTGTCAACACCCGCCGCAGCAGCCCCACACTTGCCACACACTCCTGTCCCCAGCAGCAGCAGCAGCAGCAGCCACATTCCTCCTTGTCACTCTTTCACGACCACTGTGCCACCTGATTTATTAAATAAGTATAGTCATGTTGGGAAAAAAAATAACTTTCAGCTATTGTAGTGTTACAATATCAATCAGTTTATCAGTAAATCCACCAATCAATCCTATGTAGAGATATGGGGAAAATGTCACAATATTTGCCCATGTTAATTAATTATATTAGTGACGAATTAGTGAGTGAAAAAGTTTTATCGTAAAATTTTGTTTTTGTCAACATTATACAGAAAAAGTTGTCTGATCAATGCTCCGGTACGTTAAAAAATAGTTATATGTGACGAAATCGGACGCAAAAACAGTAGATTGTACCAGTAGCCATAATAAGGAATAACATAATAAAAAGTAAGGAAGCTTGATAATAAGTAAGAAAGCTTAGTTTTAAAAGTACTACGACAGAACAACCTTATTCATTCTGACTATGCACACTGAGACAAAGAAAATTAACATCAACCTGAAATACGAGTACGCTCTCTCTCTCTCTCTCTCTCTCTCTCTCTCTCTCTCTCTCTCTCTCTCTCTCTCTCTCTCTCTCTCTCTCTCTCTCTCTCCCTCCCGCCTCTCACTGCGTCCATCAGACCCATCACGAGGCAAGGTGTGGCGCCACCTGGCGATCAAAGCGCTGCCCGTGTACTCAGCAAGACATTCAGATGAAAAAGAGAAACCAAACCAAGTAGTAAATTTTCCCTCCACGCTCACAACATGCAGGCACACTGACTGACGGACTCATGTAGTTTTTCCCTCCAACCAGGGACTAATTTGTTCTCGCTGGCTGAGGGACGCAGGACACTCGCACGCCAAAGTGACACTAGTACAGAAAGGCGGGATTCCTGCACGTGTCCGCCTCTCAGCAAGCAAACGCTGCTGCTCGCTTCCACACTGCGGCCACGCCTGTGGCAGCAACACCTGCCCCGCCACAGCCTCGCCCGCCAACCACCACAGCCACTGCACGACGCGGCGGCCGGCATGCACACGCGATGGCGTTCAGGTAACAATGTTAACACACACACACACACACACACACACACACACACACACACACACACACACACACACACGTTGACATCAACATTACCGGGAATTGCAATAACAGCTGGTGATTGTTTTCAAGGCACGTGCAACATTACGTAGTGTAATCTTGGAATTATTGCTGTTTTTGTTTCGTGCACTTACAATAAAGAGGAGAAAGAAAACAGTACTCTTACGGTGAGGATGCATTAACAGATGTAAAATAAAATTAAATAAAATCTTTATTTTTTTTTATTGAAGCTATTCTACTCAGATTTTTTTCTAGGAAACTTTGGAAACCTTTGAATAAAAACATGTTTGACTTTACGTGATACAGTTGAAAGGTTATAGTAAACTAATCGTATTTTTTGCGCTCTCTCTCTCTCTCTCTCTCTCTCTCTCTCTCTCTCTCTCTCTCTCTCTCTCTCTCTCTCTCTCTCTCTCTCTCTCTCTCTAAGCCACCTTTACTCACTCATTTACCGCTTTCTTATGTTCCCGGGACTTTTCTTTTGCTGACAAAAACTCCCCGCACATGTAACACTGCTGTACTGGTGCCACCACGGCCTCATTTCACACACGCCGTAAATTGTCAGGAACCAAGCTCTGCAAAACTGTCGAAAGGATTCCCACCTAGCATGCAATATTTAAAAATAATATTTTTTTTTCTATCTCCTTAGCTAAATCTAACTAGAAAACTATCTTACAACCATCGTATAGTATTTAGTAGTTTATGACTATTTCTCTTCCGAATTACTATAACTAACTGGATAACCATCGTGCAACCACCGCACAACGTAAGGATGCCGAAATACGGATTTTCTTTCATTCATATACATATAACCAGGTAACTAGTCCTTTAACTACCGATACCATGTGAGGGCTGTTAAGTAAGAAGTTTTCACCTTTAACCTATCTGAATTTAACTGAAAAGCTGAATGGATTTTTTATCTATTCCTTTATGTCCATAATATTAACTCATTGAAAAAGATCAAGTTTCTCTTCTGTTTATTCATATTCTGTTGTTAAATAAACCGCGAAACTTTTCCTTTTCCCTGCTGTCGAGACTCACTGAAGCCACACGAGCAATTTCCAGCAGCAACCGCCCATAGCTGCCCTTCTTCCCGCGAGGCGTGGTTCTCGCGTGCTCCAGAAGTCTTCCACGCACGCAGTACTTTTCCAGGGCGTGATGGAGTCCTCACACTTTCTTCATTTGGTTCTAACACCTCCGTATTCTGTAGCAGTTTTCACCTTTCCTCCTAGAGAAAATTGACGGGGAAAAAAAAGAAGAAGCACGTATCGAACTATACGATGCTGATTTCCTTTCTTCTTCTTCTTCTTCTTCTTCTTCTTCTTCTTCTTCTTCTTCTTCTTCTTCTTCTTCTTCCTCTTCTACATTTTTCTTTTTCTTCTTTCCAGTCTAAATGAGCAGGACACGAGTGTTCTTAAAGCATCCTAGCGTTTTCAATTTTTTTTTTTTTTCATCTTTTTTTTTCTTTATAGGTTAACCATACTTACACCATAACTCACTTTACCTTATTTACTTCATTACTTTAACGTGAAACTATCCAAGCGCTTATAATGCTACTGATATTATTTCGCAACATTAGCAGCACATGAATGCCATCTTCACCCCAAGGTTTCGTCATTTTTTTTTTTTTCCCTTATTATATGGCGCAAAATAACAGAACTGATCTTACGGTATCAATAATGTACACAAGTTTCATTTTCATTTATGATATACTTTAAGGTTAAGGCCAAGGTGTGTGTATGTGTGTGTGTGTGTGTGTGTGTGTGTGTGTGTGTGTGTGTGTGTGTGTGTGTGTGTGTGTGTGTGTGAGGTCGGGCAAGACAGGAGAGTCTGCGTGCGTGGACGTGCGTGCAAAACGGTTAGCACATGTATAACTTTCTCCTGTGCAACTATTGTCTGAGTCTCGTGTGCAGCAGCCAAGAAAATGCCAGGGGAGGGGGGAAGGAGATATGGGGTGTTTTGTGGGGGTGAAAGGGGAGAGAGGGATACACCTGCTGTGGTCCCCTTCCTCCCTTCCCTCCCCCTCCCTTACACCTTCCCATGCAGCTGGTGGGTAACGAGACAACGAGACACACCTGCAGACCAACGCATCATTAATATTCAACAAGCATAAAAACTTTCATCATGACTCGAGATGAAGAATTATTGTCATGATTCAACAAAGAGCCTCCTTGTAACCATCAACAAACATGACGAAAGCATCAACTTGAGGAGTCATCATATTTTAAACGAATTTTCTTCCTCTTCATACTCGTGCTTTCTTTTTTCGTTCTCTTTCCTTCCAAACACTTGTGGAGGACCTGAGCTTAGGGAGTCCCATAATGTTTGCATCTTAAATCTTTCGTTCTGCATTTTTTTTTTTCTTTTAGTGTGAGGGATGAACGAAAGCATCATAATCAAGAAACGCAATGGAAAACCTGAACTGAATGAAAAGACTCTCTTCCCACTTGGAACTACTGGTTTTTCAATTGATCGGTTTTTTTTTTTTTTTTTTTTGTCCCATGGATTGACGTGAGCTTCTCAATCAACAAACACGATAGAGAAGCTGCCTTTAAAAAGTTGGATGTCATAATATTTTCATTTCTTACTTTTTTCTGTTTTGTCTTGTTTCCTTTTTTCGCTTCCTTTTCTTTCAAATAGGAGGGAGAAAAATTTTTAAATGTTCACTTCCATAATAATTCAATCTATTTTTCTATTTTGTCTTATTTCCTCTTTTTTCATTATCTCTTCTCTCAAACACGAAGAGCAACGAGAATCTAAAATACCTATCCTCAATATTTCACATCTTTTTCTCAATTTATTTTTCTCTTTATCATTTATTATTTTTTTCCAGGTACGTCACGATCCCGGCAGTGCTCAGATCATTGCGAAGGATCACCTAAGCCTCACTCTCTAATCTCCACACACATCCACAGCCTCTCGTGACTCACCAGAGCTTCCTCCCCAGCGCCCACACGCCAGGTGGCTCCTCAACACGCTCTCCCTCTCACCGCCAGCACAGCGAGGCACGTAAACAACTCGTCAACACCTGAATGTCAAGTAGACAGGTACTCCGAGTGAATAAAAATGACGCATGAAAGTATTCTTGTTCATTGAAACCTCTAAATAACACACGTAGCCTTGCAAGTATAATCAAATAAGGTAAAGCAACGTTTTCGTCAATGCACGTACAAAACAGGAAATGTTGGTGTTATTGTTTGTGCTTTCCTCCTTCCTCGCTTGTTGTTAATGTACATTTACACAGCTTTTATAACTATCGTCGTCTTCAGTGTCTTGTTTTATCTCCCTCGTTTTCTCTCGCTTCTATATTACACCTTACACATCCAGCTTTTATATCTCCCTTTTTTTCCCCCTTCGCCTCCTGCTTTACCTTTCCTAGATTCAAATAACTGTCTACATTTCCAGCCTGTTTATCTTCCTCCTTTTCCCTCGCCTCCCATTACTTTTCCAGTATAAGACTTCACTAATTATCGACACATAACCTGTTTACCTTTCCTATTCTCCCTAGCTTCCAGTTACATTCCCATTAGTAGGCCATAATAAATGTCTACACCCCCAGCCTGCTTATCTCCCTCTTCTCTCTTGTTTTCTGTTACGTTTTCCTCACAAGACTTTAGTATGTGTCGCTGCTTCCAACCTGTTAATCTCTTTTCTCTAACCTTGTTATATTTTCCTTCCCAAACTTAAATAACTGTCCTCCACTCCATCCTGTCTTGCCTCCCCCTCCCTGGACGGCACGGGGAGAAGGAGGGACCTGCAATGCACCAGTCTGACGGGCGGAGGTTTCTCTAAACGGAACTAACGGAAGAGGAGGAGAAGGAAAAGAAGGAAGGCGCCGAAATGCCAAGTCAGTGGGAGGTGATTTTATTGGCGTGGTTTCGACCGTGCCCTTGGGTTCGCTCCCGTAACGCCGCACCGGTCCTCGGTTAACAGAGACGCTACGTTCTCACACTCCCACAACAATATTGCACCACAGACGCCTCGCTCGGCCACCCGCACGCCGCGCCGCCACCACAAGAGGCAACAGATCGCGGACCCAAAGCTAATCGTTCGTGAAAACTGGTCAAACAACATGGGAAAAGGAAATTGTTACTCCGATCAAAAATAGATACCGTTAGCCCATCTCGACTAAACAAAACGCGTGTGACGTAAATAAAATCATCATAATAAGCAAAGTACAGGTCATAATAATTATAACTACCATTTACTTGAACACTCACCATCTATTTCTTCACTTGTTGATGGGATAACCCTTTCGTCTTCGCACTTGCAAGAAACGATCCGGGATAATGTCAGCAAGTTTCCTGAAAGTACTTCAAGGAATACTGCTCCACGCACGACGAAGGCCTGAAGGATAAAATACGAGTAACTTACCTAATGCACGTCTTTTTTTATCAGGAAGATACACAAAACATACTTGCCTACTTGTATTATGAAGTGTAACAGAGTATTCACACTGGCATTAGTTCTACATAATAGATAATTCAAGGGGCCTGTCAGAGATGTTTATTTTAACGGGCCCAGCCATGCTATTATGAGGATAAGCATAAGAATTAATCCTACTTATATATATCTAAGGCTAGTAACCTATTTGAACTGAAGTTAATTGAATTAAGAGAGAGAGAGAGAGAGAGAGAGAGAGAGAGAGAGAGAGAGAGAGAGAGAGAGAGAGAGAGAGAGAGAGAGAGAGAAAGCAGAAAGACAAACACAGACGCCGAACATACAGACGCAGACACAAGCACAAGAACACAGACACACAGACACAGAAACACACAGACACAGACAAAGAGGCACACAAACCCAGACATTATATGACCATGACTGCGTGACTGCAAGTATGTGT
Organism: Scylla paramamosain; assembly: GCF_035594125.1. Taxonomy (NCBI): domain Eukaryota; kingdom Metazoa; phylum Arthropoda; class Malacostraca; order Decapoda; family Portunidae; genus Scylla; species Scylla paramamosain. The sequence continues at coordinate 31,333,689 of NC_087154.1, forward strand.
GTGTGTGTGTGTGTGTGTGTGTGTGTGTGTGTGTGTGTGTGTGTGTGTGTGTGTGTGAGAGTCAATATGTGCATATACTTCACCAGTGCCGCTTCTCTACGCCCTCTTAAGTCCACACATACGAGTACATACATACATACATACATACATACATACACCCCTCCCTACACACCCCACACAGTACACTAGAGCCAGTAATGAGAGTGAAGCCTTAACTAACACGTCCAGCGCCTGAGAGAGAAGCGAGACACTCCCAGCCAGCCTCCACTCACGCGGGACAATTACATCAACAACACGCCAGTAAGCATTGACTGTCCAGACCAAACACGCATCTTTCACTTTCACCGAGACAAACTGAGTGCACTGGAGAGCCGCTGGAGTGTTTACAGTAACTGAGACTGAGAGAAAGAGCAAACACGGACTGGCATTCCTCTCCCTCGCCAAGTCTGCAGCGCGGGTCTCGGCTTCTGTTCCCAGTGACTCCCTGCGTGAAGGCCGGCAGCCGTGACACTGACCCCCCCGCGGCCCGATGCTCCTCCACTTACGTATGGTTGACAGTCTTTTTCTATTTTTTATTTTTTTGCATGACAAGGGACTTTGCGATTTTTTTATTTTATGGTAGAGGAATTTTGGTGTGGTTTGAGAGATACAACAGGGAGGAGAGGAGAGGAGAGGAGAGAAGAGGAGAGGAGAGAAGAAGAGAAGAGAGAGAGAAAAGAAAAGAAAAGAAAAGAAGAGAAGAGAAGAGAAGAGAAGAGAGAGAGAGAGAGAGAGAGAGAGAGAGAGAGAGAGAGAGAGAGAGAGAGAGAGAGAGAGAGAGAGAGAGAGAGAGAGAGAGCAAAACACACACACACACACCCACTTATTCTAATGCAAAGAAAAGTGGCATGCAATATATACAAATACGTGAAATATGTGTGTGTGTGTGTGTGTGTGTGTGTGTGTGTGTGTGTGTGTGTGTGTGTGTGAGTGTGTGTGTGTGTGTGTGCTGAGGCAGAGACTATACTTCACAATATGTACAGCCCAACAAAAGCCCCCAAACAAAGCTCAGTGAACACACACACACACACACACACACACACACACACACACACACACACACACACACACACACACACACACACACACACGTGAACTCTGCTATACAATAAGAACTTGACGCTCCACATACTTTGAATTATCGTTTAATGACGGGGCAATCTCTCTCTCTCTCTCTCTCTCTCTCTCTCTCTCTCTCTCTCTCTCTCTCCTCTCTCTCTCTCACTCTCCTCTCTCTCTCTCTCCTCTCCTCTCTCTCTCTCTCTCAGATATCTCCATCATCTCACCGGCGTAAATCATTCACGTGGCATCCAGTTGCGGTTCAGATCTTCTTACCTGTTGTAGGAATTGTAGGAATTTAAGGTGGGCGTTAATTTATTGCCTGTCTGCCGGAAAGGTCACCGGAGCAAGCGTGGCGTGGCGAGGGGCGCTGCGTGTTTATGGATTTACGGCGCGTGTGGAGAGTTCAGTGGTCTGGGCAGTGAGCAGAGGGTGCGGGGGCAGGGAGTTCCACTGGGGGTTGTGGTCAAAAGGAGAGAGGGAGAGAGAAAGGGAGAGAGAGAGGGGTGGGGAGAAGGATGAGGTAGTGATGGTGAACAAGGAAAGGGAGACTGAAGGAAGTACATTAAGGGAAGTAGTTTGGGTGGTTATAATTTAAGGTGAGCAAAAGGAAATGATAGGAATGAAGGAAGGTACGAAAAGAAGGAAAGAGAAAGACAGAGTACATACTGGCGGTGGTGGAGGAGGAGAGGAGAGAAGAGTGGAAAGAAATTAAGAGAAGCAGATATGGTGGTAGTGAATATAAAGTACAATCAGTCAAGAAAAACAAAAAGAAATTATGATAGATGCATAGTCTTAGAAGCAGAGGATATTATAAAGATAAGAAATAACAAGAAAAAAGAAGAAAACAGAATGAGAAAAAATGAAACGCTCGCATGATTAGCAAAAAAATAAAAAAAACAACTGGGATAAAAGAACAAAAATAAGTGTGACACATTCGTCAGTGAGTCGCAATGAATAATAAGGAATGCGGGGAGAGAAGCCGGCAGGTGAACAAGGGTGACGGAAGTGACCGTAAGCACCGGGAGGAAAGTCACGGGCGTTTCTCTGTTCACCAGTGAGAGGCGACCACCGCTGCGCCACGGCGGGGAGGAAAGCCAGAAAATAGTTGTTTACAAATGTATTTAAGACAAACTAATGTTTTCAGAGCGTGAGAGAGAGAGAGAGAGAGAGAGAGAGAGAGAGAGAGAGAGAGAGAGAGAGAGAGAGAGATGAGAGATTTGCTTCGAAATAATTTAATGGAATCCGAAAACGATTAAGAAATATATTTTAGATTTCAATATAAATTATTACACGGCCAACATTCTCTCTCTCTCTCTCTCTCTCTCTCTCTCTCTCTCTCTCTCTCTCTCTCTCTTCTCTCTCTCTCTCTCTCTCTCTCTCTCTCTCTCTCTTTGCCTCTAACTGAAATCCTCTTTTAAGCTTATCTTCTACTTAAAGTACTTAAATGGTGGTTCCTCTTCCTGATATATCAGAACTCCAATGAATTCGCAACTACGAATATTAGTTACTCATTACATACAGTATGTTCATGAACGTATCACAAACTGAATATTTCATCTAATTTTCTGGTCACTTGAACCTAAATTAATCTGACATTTAGACCAGAAATCTTTAAATAGTAAGTCCTTTGCTCCCAAAGAAGACTGGACTTTCGATCCTCCCGTTATATATAAAGTGACGAAGAAAACCTCATGATTTTTGGCGCCTTGAAGATATAATTTCTATACGTGCTAAAATAAGTAAGCAGCTCTTCTGATGACCATCCATCACCTATCCTTTTCTTAAATAACAATTAATCCCCTCCTCTGGTTCAAACATTCTCGGACAGTCCTGTTCTGTATTTCCTGCGTAGAGTTTTTGGTCCTTTCCAATACATCAATTCCACAAAAGGGTCTAGTCTGCCCCATTTATGAAGCCCGACTCTCGACCCTTTTGTGTAAGTGTAGGGAGCGAGAGGGAAAGCTGCTCACTCACGGCACCTCTCATCATGCTGAAGCCGGTGAGGACACTGTGACAAGTTGTAGACGGGAATACGATCTCCTGCTTCATCCACATCTCTCTTTACCATCAACCTTTTTAAATGCCTTCCCTTTATTTGACTGTCTTTTATCTCTCGAGGAATAACGCAGAATTTTCTCTTTCTCTGTTTCCTTCTTCTGTTTCTTCTTTATCATCTTGTTCTTCTTTTCTATTTCATTCTGCCTTCCTTTCTTTTTTTTCGCGGTTCCTGCACTTCTGAAGTTACTATTTGCATTCAGAAGTCTCTTCCCTTTCACCGTCTTTCATCCCTCTCAGACACCAGTGTTTCTCCTGCTCTCCTCTACTTTTACATTCACGGTTCCTGCACCTCTGAAGTAACTATTTGCTCTCCATCTCCCTCACCTGTGGCTAGGGAGACGGGACGAACCTTCCTAAAGCACAAATTAACATAAGCGTACATCCCTCCATCTTTTTCAATGGTGGACGGATCGCTACACAGCAAAAAAAGTTAACCAGTGCTTACATTCCTTCATCCCTTTCACCGATGACGTCCGGAATACTTTCAAAGAGGCCTCATCAACTTAACAAAACCTTTTCCTATTTGAAATTTACATCCCTACCACCTTTACTCTTTTTTTTTTTTTTCCACCTGCACTTATCTTAGTTCCACTGTGTTTGTTTTACAGCTCTTGGCTAATCTTACGCTAACGAAAAAGTTGAAAAAAAAAATCCAAGTAAACCACCAAACAAATATTGACGCTCACGAGCAGTAATCACGGCCGAGACAATGACGCCCAGGAACAACAGAGGCAAACAGCGCTCATCCCCCATCCATTATTGCTGCTCCACATCCACTGACCCACAGGGAAGGAAGGTTCGCTAGGAAGAGGAAAATCATAAACAGCATGACCCAGAAAGGTTGTCTTAGAATATGAAAGCCATTACCAGAATAAATGAAAGTAGATGAAGAAAACATTATTGGATGTATTTACACACCTATTGAAGAAATTAATTAGGTGTAAAGTACAGAACTAATGGATTAATTAATATAGCCAATCAGACATGCTACTTTTTTCTCTCTCTTTCACTTGGCTATTGACGAAGAGCTTGAGAGAGAGAGAGAGAGAGAGAGAGAGAGAGAGAGAGAGAGAGAGAGAGAGAGAGAGAGAGAGAGAGAGAGAGAGAGAGAGAGAGAGAGAGCAGCATCTTTAATAATGAACCTTTAAAACAATTAATTTGATCATCATTACCACACGTTTTCATTACCACAGAAACCGCTTCATACTCTTCAATACCATCACCATAAATCGTGACATTACTAGTACACAAACAATACCCAGTGTAATTCTCTGTCGCAAGTAATCTGTTGATACTCGCAAAATCAGATTATATTGAGATTGTACTTAACACTTCATAGACAAAGTAAAGAAACCAGCAGAGAGAGAGAGAGAGAGAGAGAGAGAGAGAGAGAGAGAGAGAGAGAGAGAGAGAGCAGCTACCTTACTAATGAACTAACGGCACCTGTCAGCTGTTATGAAACAACAACAACAACAACAACAACAAACAACAATAAAAACTCCTACGCTATAACAGAAAAAAGAAAGAAAGAAAAAGGAGAAACAATCACACCAAAACACATCTCTCATGAATAAGACAAAATAAAACATTCTAATAAGCTGCTATTTAAAAAGGAAGCCACAGTACGTATCAGTGTGTGGGGCACGTGTGAGATTGCCGCAGTGTTGTGAAGAGCAGCCTGACAGGAGTGACCGTAATAGGGGCGGCTCTTAAATAACAGTCAGGCGTCAGGCAGGGTCGGGGTGGGTGGTGCGGTACTTACTGTTATTCTGTTATCCGGTTTGCCACGCCATGAAAGGGGAGAAAAAAAAAAAGGAAAAAAAGAAAAGAGGGAAAAACACGTAAAACTAAAACTTGTTCCTTTGTTTCACCGGGACTTCGTTGTATTTTAAATCTTATCTACGCGTTCATTCCACAGTTTATTCTTTCTTTTTATGTTCTCAGTGTTCTTCTCTTTGTTCTAGTCTTCTCTTCTCCTTGCTCTCTCTTCCTCTTCTTTTGTTTTACTCTTACCTAGTATTTTGCACTTTATTTACTCTATATTCCACTCATATTCTTTTTTTCTACCATCAGCATTCTCTCTCTCTCTCTCTCTCTCTCTCTCTCTCTCTCTCTCTCTCTCTCTCTCTCTCTCTCTCTCTCTCTCTCTCTCTCTCTCTCTCTCTCATCCGCAACCATCACTCATTCTTCGTCCTTCCCTCAGCCCTTGACCTTCCCTCTCTCTCTCTCCCGTCATTCCTCCTTTCCTCTACCCTTCCTGTGGGCTTCTCTTCTTCTTCTTCTTCTTCTTCTTCTTCTTCTTCTTCTTCTTCTTCTTCTTCTTCTTCTTCCTCCTCCTGCTCCTCCTCTTCTAACCGCTACATGCATCACCCAGACCCTCAAGGAAGACGCAGTACGTCCGGTGCACTGACGTAGTAGAAAAAGAGTGATACGCCAGTCGTAGTAGTAGTGGTAGTAGTAGTAGTAGTAGTAGTAGTAGTAGTAGTAGTAGTAGTAGTAGTAGTAGTAGTAGTAGTTGTTGTTGTTGTTGTTGTTGTTGTTGTTGTTGTTGTTGTTGTTGTTGTTGTTGTTGTTGTTGTTGTTGCTGCTGCTGCTGCTTCTGCTGCGAAAATGAGGAGCAGGTGGATAAATTTTAACAACAACAAGAACAACAACAAGGAGGAGGAGGAGGAGGAGGAGGAGGAGGAGGAGGAGGATTACCATTATCTATATTACCATCACGCCCATGACACTGAGTTACAGCGCAGCACGTGAAAGTTTCCTTGTTCCCAGCCTGTCATTCTAAAACTGAATGGAACGACAAGACCAGGGTATCCTCATCTCGGAATTTTATACATTTACCAAATAAGAAATAATAGAAAAAAAAAAACTCCCTTATTTTATCTATATTATTTTCTCGCCACTTTTAATAGCACTTTTTATTCGATGGGGGAGGAAATATTAACCTAACTTCGTTCAATTTGTAAGAACTGTACGGCCAGACTTATACACGACAAACTTCTTTTCCTTTCTTTCTATACCATACATTAACACAGAGAACTGACATTTTGCAAGGTAGGTTTCACTAGTTTAGTTCTGGCTCATGTGAGTATGCCAAAAATCTGGAAAACTAAGTACTGTTGTTATATCACGTTATGTGGCGATGATGGCGGCAGTGATGCTTGTGTTGACAGTGGCGTAATGGTAGCGGAGGCGTGGTGTCTGAGTGATGTGCTGCGGAGAGAATCTGACAGGGGTTGCGGAGGTGAAAAAGGAAACAACTCACGGTAATGGATAGTAATGAAAGTGAGCGATGATTATAGAGGGAGAAAATGGTGATGAGAGATTGCAGCGGGTGAAGGTGAAGGGTGACGGTGTGTAGAGATGGGCTGATAGATTGTGATAGATCGTGACAGGGGTAGAGGCGTCATGGGTGGTGGGTGGTGATGGGTGGTGAAAAATGATGATAAGTGGTAGTGGTGAGGGTGAGAGGTGGTGTGGTTGTGACTACTGGTGACAGAGGATTATGAGTGAAAGCTGAGTGGATGGGATGTGATGACTGTGGTGAGGATGAGTGGTGAAGTATGGGTGGTGACTGGAGTGATGAGGAGTGATTGCGATGACGCTGGTGGTGGTGGTGGTGGTGGTGGTGATGGTGAAATGATGATTGCTATGAAGAGTGATAGGTAGTGACAAGTTAATGACACACAGACACACACACACACACACACACACACACACACACACACACACACACACACACACACACACATACAGATACACACAGGTGGGTGCTTTTACATTCCTGCTTATTACTACGACTATTATTATAATTTTCATTATCAAGAAGACGAAGAAGAAAAAGAAGAAGAAGAAGAAGAAGAAGAAGAAGAAGAAGAAGAAGAAGAAGAAGAAGAAGAAGAAGAAGAAGAAAAAGAAGATAATGGTGATGATGATGATGATAAAAATAAGATAAAACAAATATGTAAAAAAAATATTAAAAAAACAGCACAAACAAGAAGCAGAAGTGGCACATAACACAGCAAGCACCAACAGTCTTCCTTCAAGAATTCGTCGTCCTGTGACCCATATTCCGGCCGGCATGACCTTCCAGTGCTTGGCTCGGGGGTGCGGGCGGGGAAGAGAGGGCCATACACGGGCGGGCGACAGGCGACCATCTGCGGCACCTGGGGCGGGGCTGGCAGGCCGCTATGCTCAGCACCTTGCTACTCAGGCCGCCGCGACATTACTGTATTTCCTGCGGCGGCGTCCTCAGGTGGCGAGGGAATTAGCAGCGAGTCCTCACCACTTGGAAACCAGAAAAAACTAATGCACTGTTTTAATGTGCCCGTAAAGTTGTATTTCTGTCTAAAGCCTCCGGAACCGCCGTGGGTCTTGCTTAACCTTCCCCGTGGTGAAGGAGGATATTTTGTCAGGCCAGTGTAGGAGTGGCGGAGAATCACGACTTTTGCGAGTTTTTCATAATATTCGCGTACCTTGGTACTCACGTCATTAAGCGAATAAGAATGATGTGAATGATGATGATGATGTGAAGATTGCACCCAATATTTAGCTGGACTTGATATGATATCTCTTTCCCACTGACTGCTGACCGAAAAAGATACTTCAAGGAAAAAACACACTGCCATCCCGAGCACAAATGTTTAGACTGAGGAGCGTTTACTGATTCGCTCCTGCGGAAAGGAGATGAGTGGATTATTTTCTCTGATGCGCCGCAACAACCAGGTCACAGTGCTGCGTGTGGCGGAGAGAGGAAGAGGAGGAATGTCATGACTAATTCTTCTTCATGTTCAAACCAATCTTTACGCGGATAAATGGCAAAACTTGCCCCCAGGGGAGGCCCAACACCTTCCCCGCGACAAGGCGACTCGCTGCCAGGTGAGCTTTCTTTCTCGCCGGCGGTAGTGTGTCGCCAGGTCGGCAGGTCGGTAGGTCCGGGCTGGTGGGGCACGCTGCCGGGCACTCCACTTGGCTCGGTGCCCTTCGTGTGTCTTTCTTCTCTCCTTTCTTCACCGCCACGGACTGTGTGTCTGTGTCCGTGTTTTCAGCCGCGAAAGTTAATGTCACGCTCGCAGCTGTGCAGAGGCAACTTTCGCGAGGTGTGTCGCGTTTCTTATTACACCAAAACTAAATTAAACTTAGGTAGTAAAAAAAAAAAAATGGATAAACAATACCTGAACTAATCAAAACAAGAACACGAAAATTAATCTGGAGAACCAATCAAGGCGGAGACACAACACGAAAACAGTGTCCGCGTTGCCGCTTTCTCGTCCCTGCAGGTTGAGCCGCGTCCAAAACTGGGGCAAGTGTGTACCCTCGTGTAATTGCTGCCACGACCAGCTTACTAGTGTTATGGAGCCTGCAGGGGAGGGAGGGAGGGAGGGAGGGAGGGAGGGAGGGAGGGAGGGAGGGAGGGAAGGAGAGGAGAGGAGAAAGAGGGAGGGAAGATGGATAGACCTCCTCAGGGATGGTACAAAAAGTCAAGGTACGCTACTTGGCCAGCGAGAAGAGTAATGAAGAGAACCTGGCGCACGGTGAGGCAGTGACGCCGGGGAGGGAATCAATCTGAGCAGCGGGTGTCTAGCGGCGCTGCCATCCCTGCCCACTGAGCTAGAGCACGTCAGACACATTAACCCACTGCTGAGGACTGCCAACAAGTCACGACACGCATTCCTTATGCATTACTTGAAGTAATGAACTTCCTCAATTTGGGCATGTAAGGCGTTCACAAAATGTTCAACGAATGAAAAAAAAATAAAAATATATATATATATATATATATATATATATATATATATATATATATATATATATATATATATATATATATATATATATATATATATATAAATATACAGAATTTCATATATATATATATATATATATATATATATATATATATATATATATATATATATATATATATATATATATATATATAACGAATTGAGATGTTCATGGAATGCCTGTTTCTACTTCCTTTCCTACACCTGTAAAAGAAATAATTTCTTTCATCCAGCTTCTTTGAGGAAACACTTATTTTTTTTTTTTTTTTTGTCGAGTGGAAGGAAGGGAACAGCAAGTGATGGACTTCTTGTTTTTTTTTTCCTGTTTCCTTTCTCCCTTGTCCAGAGTCCTAGAAAGTTTGAAAAAGGAAAAATAAACACAAACACAAAACATAAGGAAAGAGGAAAAAATCTTAATGAAACTAATCTAGACTTCCCGCAGCATCATCTCTCTAATCCAGCGCAAAGGGCGCGTCCCTCCAACGCGAATGAGAAGGCGGCCACACGGCATTCAGGTTCCGCTGCGCCTCCCGCTGGGCGCCTGGCGGGAGGTGGCGGCATTAGCCAAGTGAGGCGTGTGTATGCACCCGAAGAAAGGCAATGAAGACTCTAGAGTTTATGAAACCGACGGTCTTTGATGGAAGGATTCTTTCCGCGACTCCGACATGCATGTTTCTCTCACGTGATTCATGACAGGAATAAAGCAGCTAGTGGGAAAGTAATTTAGTCACCAACAGTTACGTATTAAAACAGCAGACCACTGCACACGCTAGATTATGACAACAGTAGTGAATGCATAGTACTGATACATGTGAAACGATAAATTAAATGAGATAACTCATCATTACAGAGTATGATTATGCAACCCTTGTGAATGCCACAATACTGGTAAATGTGAATTAATAAAATAAATCAGAGAACTTATTAAAGTTTCCTATGCATAAGAAAGGTTCTTAAATAAATATATTTATTTTCAGACTTTCAAGTAGTTTAAAAATAAACAAACTACTCTCAAAGTACAGGAAACTTCAACATGCAAGTCAAATATGCCAATTTTTAATTCAAATGAAGAAAATCAATGCCTGATGTGTCGAGACTACATTTACATTATGGCAAAGATCAATTTATCCTCTTCTCACTCACGTTCGTTCCTTCACGAGAGAGAGAGAGAGAGAGAGAGAGAGAGAGAGAGAGAGAGAGAGAGAGAGAGAGAGAGAGAGAGAGAGAGAGAGAGAGAGAGCGCAACCCATTCTAATAATAACCCTCTAACGTGATCCTCTAATCGTCACAAAATGCATCACAACGTCCACACAACACAAGAGACGAGAATGAAAAAACCTCAGAGAAGCGCCGAGGTCACAGGAATGGAGAAGCAGTGGCCTGGACAAAGAGGAAGCACTGAGAAAGTATCCACACGTAGGGCAAGGCTTGTTCTCACTAGCAAAGGTAAAGAAATACGGCGTAGGGACGAGGAAGGAAGCAATTAATGGCGGTGTAGGAGGCGGCAGTGCTGAGAAAGGAAGGAAAGTGTGGGTATTGGAACGTGTGAAGGAGGGAAGGGAGGAGTTGAAGGAAGGGGCGGACATAGGGTGTTAATTGCGTTTTATTTGTTTTTTCCTTGTCCTTCGCTGTCGCCCGAGGTGTTCAGGTCAGTTTGATTTCCTTTCCCCGAGGCTCAAGTCTGGGTCTGGTTATTAAATGTGTCACTTAAACTTAAACTCTTGACGCTAAACATAATAAATGCATCCGTATCTCAGCTTCCTCAGATTATCCTCTTCAGCTCCTCTACCACATCCCACCAGTACGGCAGCAGCAGGCACACCTCTATACTGCCTCCACACTAACTGCATGTGCACGTCCCAGTCATCACAAAGAGACCAAGGTGAAGCAAAA
>NC_087154.1:31349526-31377026 GCF_035594125.1 Scylla paramamosain
GTTATTATTGTCGACCCGCATTCCTGGACGCTATTCCGCTGCTGGGAACTGGGCACTGTTACAGCTGTGGCGGTGTGTCTGCCAGGGGTGTGCAGTGTGGAGTGGGGGAGTGTGATCTTAAGGCTTGGTGCATTCTGAAAGCTTTGTAAACTCCATGCACTGTTGGCTTGGGTGCACTGTAAACACCTTTCAAATTCTTTGTGCACTGTGAACACATTTGTTCTTTAAATTTTTAGTTTGGTATCCTGAGAATACTTAAACTCCGTGCACTGCTAATCTGGTGCACTGCAAATACTTCAGCCATACATTATCAGCTTGGTACACCGGGAACACCTTGTAAATTTTGCGCTGCCGTCGTAATGCACTGTCAATATCCTCCTAGTCTTTTTTTTTTTTTTTTAAATAAAATATACACGTGCACTTCTAACCCGGTGCATTGTGGACACCCTTTAAGTCTTGTCTCGTATTGCCAAGACAATATTGTGCACTGAAAATTTGGTGCACTCTGATCACCTACGTCTTCCTTCGCCCCATTACAATGAGGAAAGTATCGTCGAAGTTTATTGAAGAATCTGTCAACGCAAAAATATGGCTTAAATTTTCAGCGCAAAATTATGAAAATATGAACGTACAATTTGAAGTTAATCGTGCGTCTGTGTCGCTAAGTACACGTCATATTTCCACGCCGCGTCTTGCAGCGATAAGCACGTGACGAGATTCCAAAACTAATCTGACGAAACATTCTTCTTCCTTACGTCTTACCAGCCAGTAGAAATGTTATTAGGGTCCCTCGTGTTAATCAGCGAGTGTTTCTCATTGCGTGTCTCGTATGAAGTAGTGAAAATTTTAAAAATCTCAAGACTTGTTAAGAAATTTATATCACAAAGGTAATTTCACCAAAACAGTTAAACAGAATTTAATCAAATCAACCCTTAAAAAGAAAACTCACTATTAAAGGCAATTTCCCGAAAATAACCCTTTGAAAAAAATAAATAAATAAAGTAACTAGTCACATTACACAGTCTCACCAAAAGCAACCCACGGAAAAGAAAAACAGATAATAAAATAAACACAAATTTTGCTCTCATAAAAACTAGAGAAACAAACAAATCTGTTAACATTACAAACAGTCTTATCTAAACAACCCTTAGGAGAAAAAACGCCTACCTTCAAAAGAAAACAACCTTTATACAACACAAAAAACACACAAGTCAAAAGATTCCCTCCGTAACGAGACAAAATACCGGAGAAAACAATCTTCCCTCCATCTCACGACACCGGGGCGTGGAGGGAAGAAGCAGCAGTGTGTGGATGGGAAAAACAGAGAGGCGGCCATGGGCAAGGCCGCCTTGGAGCAGCGAGGCAGAACGTGTCGGCGGCACCGGCAGGGGGCGGCAAGGGCGGACATTCTTGTGGACTGCGTGATTGCTGACAGGAACACAGGCAGACGATGCGTGGTCAAAATTCTCTCTCTCTCTCTCTCTCTCTCTCTCTCTCTCTCTCTCTCTCTCTCTCTCTCTCTCTCTCTCTCTCTCTCTCTCTCTCTCTCTCTCTCTCACAAAGGCTGGGTGGAACCACTCACAGGGGCGTGGCATCTTAGGCATCTCTAAGTGAACGGCGGGCGGAACTAAAATGGCTGTGTGAACAAGTCATTCACACACACACACACACACACACACACACACACACACACACACACACACACACACGTACTCGTCACTAAAAATCTATCTTTCTATCTATCTATCTGATATATATACAAAGCAGACATACATTACCTTAGTCCGACAAGAAAAAAACAAATGTGAAAGAAAATACCATGTTATCTGGTACTCGCCACTAGAGGTCACTACTCTAGAACCTCAAAAAAATACTGGTGTCGCATCCTCAGCCTTAAAAATGAATAAGAAAAACTCGCTTCATAACTATTTTACTTTCCTGTTTTGCTACTGTTTTTTTTTTCCTTTTCTTTTATGTTTTCCTATTAAGATTCACTTCCTCATAAAATATTAACCGCACTTCTACCTTATACATTTAAAGGTACTTTCTGTTGTCGTCTCTCTCTCTCTCTCTCTCTCTCTCTCTCTCTCTCTCTCTCTCTCTCTCTCTCTCTCTCTCTCTCTCTCTCTCTCTCTCTCTAAACCACTGGCCTGTATTAACCTAAAATTTCTTCGACCATTACAGATATACAATCTATTTTTCTATTGACTGTTAGCATTCTGGCACGCCTCCCCTTATACAGACTAAACATAAGTGCTGAAGGGCGTCTCCCCATGTTCACTCTCAGTCCTCGCCACGCCTTGGCTTTCACGACGAGAATGCTTGATACCTATCGACATAATGTTCTTGATTGTGTCCGCTCCCCCCCAACCCCACCTCTCTCTCTCTCTCTCTCTCTCTCTCTCTCTCTCTCTCTCTCTCTCTCTCTCTCTCTCTCTCTCTCTCTCTCTCTCTCTCTCTTTGTGCCGGTGTAAAGAAACAAATTAATACAAAAAAATTGAAAATTACTTCGATGACGCTTGAGTTTGGAGAGAGAGAGAGAGAGAGAGAGAGAGAGAGAGAGAGAGAGAGAGAGAGAGAGAGAGAGAGAGGCAGAGTGACAAGCTGGGAGCGGTGGCGAGGCGTGGTGACCGCTCAGCGCCTGGTAATTAACGCGTCCTTTCAGACCTCTCATCACTCCCTGAGTCACCTATTCTCACCACTAATAGCTTCCATCACAGCTCGGCCCGCTCACCCCCTCACCCCTTCACCCCAGCACCGCCAACCCGTCACTTATGGTCTGGCTATCAGCGTCACCGCCAAGCAATATCGCGGAGTGTGCAATCTGGGCTGGCGGGAAGCGATCGCTGGCTCCTTTACACACCATCATTAGTCACTTTGTCACGCATCCTTTGTGACTGCAAGATAACAGCCTCATGTGACCTCCAGGCGACTTTTGCTATAGGACCGTGCGCTGACCTTGAGTGAGTCTACCACTTCAGAGCCTCCTCCTCCTCCTCCTCCTCCTCCTCCTCCTCCTTCTCCTTCTCCTCCTCCTCCTCCTCCTCCTCCCCCTCCTCCTCCTTTTGCCTCTCCGCCACTCACCACTCCTCTCTGGACGGTCACACCCCCAAGCACTCCACCATGACCATGACGCATACTCTCTCTCTCTCTCTCTCTCTCTCTCTCTCTCTCTCTCTCTCTCTCTCTCTCTCTCTCTCTCTCTCTCTCTCTCTCTCTCTCTCTCTCTCTCTCCGTTTGTGTGTGTGTGTGTGTGTGTGTGTGTATGTGATACTTTTTAAAGAAAATTACATACCGAGAGAGAGAGAGAGAGAGAGAGAGAGAGAGAGAGAGAGAGAGAGAGAGAGAGAGAGAGAGAGAGAGAGAGATAATGGAGGTAACAAAACTACGTGATAACATTTCAGCGCACACACACACACACACACACACACACACACACACACACACACACATAGGCGAGGACGGCGGCTCACTCACTGGTTGAGGGCTCACGTCTGCCTCAGCTGCGGCCGGCATGCTAACGCCGCCACGGGGGTCAGGGGGATGCAAGGCTGGCACAAACTTACTCCTCTTCGTTCCCAATGACATGATTCGCCGCCATCCAGGAAGAGTAATTTTTCCTCACAGTTTTTTTCTCCCGGCAGCAAAAATGTACAGATTCCTGATCGCCGATGAGATAAAGAGAAACAAATGTATCGGTCGGGGCAGCTCAGTGTCGCGGCGGCCCGGGGGAGGGACTGGTTTTAAGGGTTTTAAGGGGACTCGCGGGGCTGTGCAGGCTCTGGGCGAGGTATAAAGGGTCTGATAGGGCTGAATAAGGGTCTGATAAAGGTGAAATGTGCCACAGTGAGCTATAAGGACGTGTGATAGGCAGAGTCTGAAAGGTGACTGTAGTGGGACGGGATAGAAAAAATGGGTGTTGTTGACAAATTATAATGGTGACGTGTGGAGCAACTAAACGAGGAATTAAAGATCGCGAGGAATGGATTTCAAACAAAGAACTGAAACCATAAAATTCACTCGCGTGAAGACACAACAAAGTTATTGTAACAACAAATTTTACGTTACGCTGCCTGCAGAAAGAGCACTCAAGCCTCTAACTGTTCCCGCGATGACACGTTAATGACGAGTTAATACAACACTGGCGCAGCGCTGCGGCAAGGCTCGCCATGACGGCGGTGTCGCTGCCCCGCCTCCTCCCCCTTCACCTGTGCCGTGCGCGCCCCGCTAACGGACACATATATATGGTGTTCACTTTTGGCGCCAAGATAAATTACAGACAAATTTCTTTCCAAAATACAGAATGTTCTTTTGATAGCTATCATCACGAGGAATCCACCCATCACCTGCCACCGCTGCAAGGAAGGTGGCACTTCCTTCCGCGTGTTGGCCACGACCAGCGAGCGTAATACTTGGACCTACAGTACAACTGTAGCGAGTCCAGCAGCTGTCACGGCTCCGGACACAACTCGGGGATGAACATGATAATGCCTTGCATCCGGCCATTACCGTCACTTGACAGATGAGCGGCGCGTGCGAGGGACGCGCCGCGCCATGCAGGGAAGCCAAACTTGTCACCAATGAACGACCAAGAAATGATCGGCATTAGTTACCTTCCCGTGGTGGCTGGACAGAGTCCTTCCATTTCACGCTTGTTACAGTGATGAAAACACTGAACGTAACAAACTACCTAAAGCAAGCAAAGTAACTCGTGGTAAGAAGGCGGTGGAGCTGGGTGCCATGGACGCGCCTCACACTCACCACGCTTGCTCGTCGCCCCTTGCCGGCTGGACGATACATGGGTGGCAAAGGAAATGTGTGGAAGGAAGGAACGAAGGATATCACAGTTCACTCTAGACCAGAGTAAGGACCACCTGTCCACCACAGACTCAATGCTCAAAGTAAAGGATCTGAGCGCTGAGGCAACGCACAAATTACGTTGAATATAGTGAAAGTGCATGGTGCTGGATTCATCTCATTCTTTCATACATTTATTTAATTCATTCATTCTAGATCCGTTTCATTCCTTCATATTAAATCACTTTCATCCCATCATACTGATCATTTATGGAAGTTATGTATTTTATTTTAGTTTAGTTTAGCTATTTTATGTAAGTTATTGAAGTCAATCCCAGCACTTTCCTTTACCGTGTTCCTGCATCCTTCCAGCGTGAGAACAGAGCACCATCTTGCGTGCAGGCGTCAGTCAGGCGAGAAAGACTTGCGGGGAGCCGATGATGTCAAGAAACATGCAGAATGAGACCAAGGTTGTCAAGGGTGTTGGCTGACATCTTAACATGTATCACGTTGAAACCGGCTAGACCAACGTAAAAAATATAAACATACATTAAAGAAAAGAAAGCCGAGAAAAACTAGATCAACAGTTAGGGACGAGCAGAACAACAACTACTTAAGAAGAGGTACAGTTGCAGGTGAGGGAGCGTGGGAGTTGATCTAGCAGGAATTGTAGATTAACTGATTGACTCGTTTATTCAAGGCGCCGCAACACCGAGATAACACAGCACGCACATGAAAGTTTAAAATCAGAGAAACAAACACTGATGATTCTTTATACTCGTCGGGTGACCAATACAAAGCAAAACAATAAAATACGATACAGACAAGGACGAGAATGGCAAAACTTGCACGAGAAGGCTTAACATGAAAGTGATTAAGAGCATGTCTAAAAAATTCCAGCAGCCTCGATAAGACAAAGGGCGGGGAAGGGCACGACGGGTTCACCACTGACGCTAACAAGTGACGAACGAAAGCGGAGAGGCGGTCCAGGCCCCACCACCGGAAGCAAGCGGTTCTCTCACCTTCCAACCCCCAAACCTCCTTCCTCCCTCCCATTTTGCCCCCTTTTCTTCCATTCCTTCCCTTATCCACTTATACATTTATCCATCCTCATTCTACAAATTTTCTCCTATTCCACCTTCAAACCACATTTCGTCTTCTTTCTTTCATCTTCTCTTCTCCCTCACTTGCCTTCTTTTTTTTTTTGTTTATTCCTCTTTGTCTTGCAAGTCTTACAATTATTCTTTCCCTCTATCTTCCCCTTCCGCCTTCCTCTCCCTCTCCCTTCCCGTCATGCATCTCCCCTTAATAAGTCTTTGGCTCCAAAAGAGAACAACAAGACCGGTTGGATTCCCTCGCCCATCACATAACGTGGCGCCATAAATACGGGTCGTGCAGTGCTTCGTGATGGCAGAGGCGGAGAGTTATGAGGCGAGAAAAGAAGAGCAGGCACAGGGGGACGGGAGGAGGTGGGGACGAGAGGAAGGAAGGACGACAGAGGGAGGGGACAAAGAAGGAAGGAAGGAGCGGGAGGATCAAGATTATAAGCCTAATAACAGACATTTTCAAGCATTTCGACCAGTTAATGTCAGTCTGAGGAGATTGTCTGCTCAGGACAGATGGATGGAGGAGGAGGAGGAGGAGGAGAAAAACAAAGTGACGGATGAAAGAGAAAGAGCCGTCGGAGAGGAAAAAACGGTTTTACACAAAAATAAATAAAAAAAAAATCGATTAGACATGAAAAAGAGAAGAAAAGTGAAAGGCGAGGGGAAAAAGATAGATAGATAAAAGTACAACCGAGGATAGATGGAAATAAAGGAAGATAAAAAGAGGCATAAAGGTAAAACATAAGCAAGAGGGAGACAAGAAGAAAACAAATGTAGAGGAAGGAAAAGGAAAAATGGTTATACATTAGGAAAATTTGGATAATGGAAAAAAGAAAAAAACAGGCGCAGGAAGATAACTAAGTGAAGAAAAGAGAGGAAAAAAATCATACGAGAAGAAAAACACGGGAACGACAAAAACACGGAAAAAAGTAAAAGTGAAGAGGAAAAAATAAAAAAAAACAACAGAAAAAAATATATTATAAACAAGAAAAATAAAGTAAAATACTCGTAAAAATAGACTAATCATAAGCAGGAAGTCACCAAACCACAGCAAGAACCAAGACAGGAAGACAAGAAGACCTGCAGTGATGGGAGACAAGTCGGCGGGGCGGAGAGTCGTCAAGATTGTGGTTAGTAGATGTTCAGGGGAGAGAAAGAAAAAGGCAAACCTTCCCTTGCACTCAGCTGGGGAGGATCTTGAGTCAGTACAGGGAGAGGCTTCCGCGCTGAGTCAGGAGGTGGACACACACACACACACACACACACACACACACACACACACACACACACACACACACACACACACACACACACACACACACACACACACACACGACAACCAGAGGATCGAATTTCTGAGCCAAGTAAGTTAACAGTCACATAAAAAAGAGAGGGGTACGAAAAAAAATTAAAAAGAAATTAACAAAACAGATTAGGTAGTTGGAATTCTAGTGACACTGAACATATATGCGATTATTTATATTATTAACAGTATTAACAGTATTGCAGTTATTAGTTTTGGGATCAGTATCATCATCATCACCAGCAATTTTCAATAAAATCGTCCGCGCCAGTTTCCGTTGGCGAGGTACGGTAGCTACTCATAAAAACGTAAAACAAATAAGAGAAGCTGCAAGAAGTCATCAGGCCTACACGTGGCAGTCCCTGTATAAAACACGCACAGCTATTTCCATCTATCATCCTCATCCATAAGCTGGTGTCATCTTTTAAAGCTTCCTCTGAGCCTTCACTTTCCCACGATACTTTCAAGAGATCACACAGTCAAACATTAATCTCTCACCACTACTTTACACCACCACCACCCACTCCTCTCCCCTAAAAATCCCTAACGCCAAGCATACACTGCCTCCAGACTCTTATCAAACCCTCTCCCTCAGTTCACCTCGCCACAACTGCCAGGTCACCAGCGTGGGCTCACAGGCACCAATACGGAGTTCGCTCCACCGCCGCGATCCGCTGCCCTCCACGCCTTAGTCGGGGAGCGCTCTGCTTGTCGGGAATGAAATGAAGGGCGGACATGGCTCCCTGGTTGTTGTCGTTGTTGTTGTTGTTGTTGTTGTTGTTGTTGTTGTTGTTGCCAAATCTTCTTGATATTTTTTATGCATACATGTATGAGGGATGATCTCTCTCTCTCTCTCTCTCTCTCTCTCTCTCTCTCTCTCCTCTCTCTCTCTCTCTCTCTCTCTCTCTCTCTCTCTCTCTCTCTCTCTCTCTCTCTCTCTCTCTCTCTGTGTGTGTGTGTGTGTGTGTGTGTGTGTGTGTGTGTGTGTGTGTGTGTGTGTGTGTGTGTGTATGTGTGTGTGTGTGTGTGTGTGTTCGTTCCTTGAAGAAACAGTCACATAACCCCACTGTCGCGACCCCTCCAATCAACGATCACTCTTCACTCCTTGAAAAAATGAATAAATAAAAGGTAGAATATAAAATAAACCACTGCATTACAACACCGCTAGCTTCAAGACATCCTCACTACTTGCACATATATGCTACACTCTCCCGTTCCCCGAGGCGTTCAAGACAAGCCAGGCCTCCACCTCCCTCATAGCACAGCCCAGGACCACCACCTCGGCGACCTCCCTCACCACGGCGGTAGTTAAGTTGAACCCGCCTGGTTTCCCCGTCAAGAATAATTCGGCAGGCAGTCCCGTTACGAGTGCTGGAGTGTAATGAGAGGAAGGAAAAAGTAATTGAATGATACAGATAAGGTATGAATGTGCAGCCGTGTGTACGTAAGTGTTAGAAGTGCTGGGGTGAACTAAGACGAGGGAAAAACTCAATTGAACGAGACAAGTGCAGTGACCTGATTGTGTGTGTGTGTGTGTGTGTGTGTGTGTGTGTGTGTGTGTGTGTGTGTGTGTGTGTGTGTGTGTGTGTGTGTGTGTGTGTGTGTGTGTGTTTTAGGAAGGGAGGACTGGAAACAGCTCAATGTCTACCTAGTTAAAACGATTAAGTTGATATCTAACCTCAACTTAACAAGCAATAACTTCATTAACTTTGAAACTATCTTAATATCCAGACACACTCATGAGCAGATGGCGTGGTTGTGGTGTGGCCAAGGATGGTGGCATGGACTGGTGAATTCGAAAAAAATAAATAAATAATAATAATAATAATAATGTAATAACGTAGGAACATAATTGAAAAGAGCAAAGGCAATATTATTAGTGGTGAACAGGAAAAAAAAAGAAGGATCATCGTAATGTTAGAGAGAATGGAAATTATCAGAAGACAAAAATGTAACGAGGAGAGATTCAAAGCACTGGAGAGATTACCAAACCAAACCTGAACGGGATGATGTGCGGCCAAAGAAGACAAAAAGACTCTGATGGGAATGTGTTCTGAGAGTGAGGGTCAAACTGGTCGAGTTCTGATGCAAGGGAAAAAAATTGTGGTAGTTGTCATTTTCTACTTCAGTAAGTCTCAATTTAGCCTTCTATGTGTTATTTGTTACTTATCCTGTTACGCGAAGAGTGAACCGGAGACACACCAAGGCCCCACGCTATCCATGTGCACGATCCCAAGCACCCCACAGCTCTCTCTCTCTCTCTCTCTCTCTCTCTCTCTCTCTCTCTCTCTCTCTCTCTCTCTCTCTCTCTCTCTCTCTCTCTCTCTCTCTCTCCACCACTAACAGTCTAACTTATCTATTATCTATTAGACATTTTTGTAGGGGGTCTGGAAGCTGCTCCCTAATGACTTCCGCCTGAGCTGGTCGTTAGGAGGCTGCAGTCTCAGTCACCGCCATCTGTCATTACCATAAATCAAGTCGTGATGTCGCCATTACCCGAGCGAAGGTGTCTGCACTCGTATATTGATCTTGTGAGGCCTTTATGACTTTCTCTCTCACAAAGTAATCTTTCTCTTTTCCTTCGCGCCCTCACGTGACTATTTCTCCACGGTCGCGCGAACACTTGCAGCATTAGTAGCGTTAGTAACAGAACCCAGGAATACAAAGCGACCTGTGGCGTCTCCGGGTTAGCAGAGAAATACCCACGACCACGCCTAGGTCACGTGTTCCTGGACAGCCCGTCATTAGAGCTGCCACACACCGTCGCCCGGGGTTCACCTGCAGCGCTGCAAGAGTGTACACGCCGTGCCGAGGTGTAGGTGCCGCGGGCGGGTCTGTACACGTGGGCATCATTACTCGTATTAGTTATTAGCGTCAATGATCGCCTTCTGCCGCCTCCTCATCCCCCGCCCCGCCGCTCCAGCATGCTGCCTCCTGTCTGGGCACCTCACCACCCACCCAGCACCCTCCCTCCTGCAGCCTCGCCCAGACGCATCACTCAGGAGGCGTAGTGATGCAAACAGGTACGGCTACAGGGAAGACGCAACCTACTACATTGCACACACCAAAGTAATATTCACAAGCTGGGACAAGCAAACTCAAGTACCAACGCATAAAACCAAAGAAATTACACGAATGAAAATCTCCGACAATGAAACAGAGAAGCTAGATAAGAAAAGAATGAAAAGAAAAAAAAAACCATGAGAGCAAATACAAGGAATTTACCAAACAGAACAACAGGAATACAAAAATGGCACCAAAACAAAGACGTTCCAGACCAGAAGAATGAGAGGCAGAAAGCCGAGACCAACTGGACCCAAACGGACTCCGCAAAGAAAGTCTTCCACACGGAGCACTCCCAGACAGAAAGACACAGCAGACAAACACACCCTGCCACAAAATCACGGCATTACAGAGACAGATGCCCTCGACCCTTCCCTGCCAACCCTCAAGCACACCCTCCTCCTCCTCCTCCTCCTCACGGTCACTCGCCCCAACCGCAGATCTTCGATAGGACGCGGTCAGAGGTCGCCGCTGGTACTGCTGGTGTTACAAGTGCTTCTGCTGCTGCGTGCTGCATCTCCCATGTCTAGTATCCGCCTTGTATCTGCCAGGCGGAGAGACTTACGTGGAATTTACCCTTGAGACTGGATGATAGCAGAGCAGGAGAGGAGCGATAGAGGAGAATCGACTAGACTATGAGGAAGAAAAATGGGAGGATAAAGAAGCAGAGGGAGAAGGGGAGGAGTAAATGAGAGTAAATGTAAGACGATGAAGAGAAGTGGAAGTATAATGGAGCAGATGAAGGTGAGAAATATGAGACAATGAAAAGACATGAAACGAAAGACAAGGAAGAGAAATACTTAGATAATAATGGAATAGACGAAGAGAACACATAAATCATGGCTGAAACTTGAAGAGGAAGAGAAAGCAGAAAGACGAGAGTTGAAGATAAGAAGAAAAAAAATATCAAGATAGTTGACAGTTGTGAGAGAGAGAGAGAGAGAGAGAGAGAGAGAGAGAGAGAGAGAGAGAGAGAGAGAGAGAGAGAGAGAGAGAGAGAGAGAGAGAGAGAGAGAGAGAGAGAGAGAGAGAGAGAGAGAGGAAAAAAATAGAGATGTTTGTAAGTTAAAGAAAAAGATGAAAATAAAATCGAATCATACAGAAAATAAATGAGAACAGTTGAAATTTAAGAAGGGAAAAGGAATGAGAGGATGAAGAGTTCAAGAGAAGAGAACAAGACTTAAAACTGTTGCCGTGGGATGGTGTGGAGGAGGGAGAAGGGCAGAACAAGAGCAGAAGCAAAAAGGAGCAAGCCACGGGGCACCGATCAGAGTAATGGAGCTGCCTCGTGCATGAAAACACAATTGGCAGGCAGGTAGCGTACGCCATTACACACACACACACACACACACACACACACACACACACATAAGGAAAGCAAGCAAAGAAGACTCAAATGAACCATCACGACTTGGAGAGAGGAGAACCTGACTCTCTCTCTCTCTCTCTCTCTCTCTCTCTCTCTCTCTCTCTCTCTCTCTCTCTCTCTCTGGGTAAAAGGTCAGGGCTCCTTGGGTCGTGCTGCAAGGGCGCCACAAAGCCTATGTGTTGAGCGTCACGCCAGAGGAGCGGCGAGGAGCAAGCGGCCTCCTGCACGCTGGCGCCGAAGTGCTTATGATGGGAGTGTGGGTCAAGATCAAGAGTGGTGGCCTGTTGTGGGGCTGAGAGAGAGAGAGGAGAGAGAGAGAGAGAGAGAGAGAGAGAGAGAGTAAACCAGCTGGATATAATGTATGTAGATCGAGAGAAATTAGACAAACAAGATATGCAGGAAGACAAACCGAAACAAAAAAAAAATGCAAACACACACACACACACACACACACACACACACACACACACAAATAAATAAATAAAACAATAAACGTTATCTTCCACAAAATCACATTGCAATCATACAAATCTTTCTCCATTTACGAATTCTCAGTATTTTATTTTTCTTCACATGCGTCACTTCCGTAATCCTGTGTTCACATTTACCGACCACGTGTGTGTGTGTGTGTGTGTGTGTGTGTGTGTGTGTGTGCAGCAGTCACTCCTCAACGCTCGGAAATATGTACAGCGAATAACAAAGAAAAAGAAGGGAAAGGAAAGAAGGAAGAGGATGAATGAGGAAGGAGGACACATACGTACATCCTTGTAGAGAGCTAATGACTCACGCCTCTTTTACCGTCATTCATTATTACTTCATCATTATCACTACCATGCTTTCATTACCACGTCCACTAATAAAAAAAAAACAAGTCACAACAACGACAACAAATACTCCTACCAATAACATTCAGACGAGTACTACTTATATCAATGTGTCTCTCCGCTTCTCTTACCCCTTCCCGCACAGTCGAGCCGCGGCAATCTTCCCAATGTTAACAAATCGTGGGAACAATGTCAAGCGAGTCTCGTTCTGCTTCCTCTCAAGATTAAACCGCCTTGTTTCCTCCAGCACCTCCCCCCTCTTCCCATATCGTTCCGTATGGCCCACGATGAGTCTGAACAACGAAAATGACAAGCGCTCTCTCTCTCTCTCTCTCTCTCTCTCTCTCTCTCTCTCTCTCTCTCTCTCTCTCTCTCTCTCTCTCTCTCTCTCTCTCTCTCTACACGTGCCTATCCACGTTTCCATTCAATAAGGGCGACACATGCAAATAATTTAATTCTTACATAACTTTTGGTAGTGGAGAAGTATGTTCTAATTACCTGCCATGTGTCTAGTTACGTACCTTACATTTTTTAGTATGAATCTACTCTTTGAACCGTTTAAGTAGATAATAACACTTCTATACTGTAACTATTTTTTTTTTTTTTTCCAGGAAGATCGCTGAATTTACACATGGTCATCTCTGCTAATTTGGGTCAGACGCATCGGCCTCAGTTCCCCCAGCGAGAGAGAGACAGAGAAAGAGAGGAAGAGTGAGTCAAGAGGGTAAGTGAAAATGACGGAGAGGAGAGAGACCTTGGGGACCTTGAATTCCGCACAACGGCCGCTAAGTGTCGCCAATTAACAAGGTCACATACCACGACGAAGGTCACGTCCACAATTTTTCACCGCCCTTAGCCACACACACACACACACACATACACACGTCCTCCCTTCTCTTTTTCTCTTATTTTTCGGCTTTCATAAACATCTTCTCCCTATAATTAGTAACAGAAATAGACTGGTGATCCTGCTTCCTCTTTTCACCAAGCAGTGAGATTGCAAGGAAGTCGCCTGATCAATTAATGGTCACACCGGAGCCTTTACCTCTTTTGGCTGTTAAGTAATGTTAGGTAAAATTAGGTAAGGTAAAGTTATCTTAAGTTAATGATAGGTTAGGTCAGATGACGCCGTATTAATGAGAGCATCAGAATCTATACCTGCCGTTAGGTTAGGTTGCGATAGGTCAGATTAGGTTGAGTGAGTCCTCCCTATCCCCCCAACTTCCTCAAGGCACCACAGCCTGCCCGTCATCCCCACACGTGGCTCAGGGTGCGCGCAGCAGCCAGCACAAGTGTTCAGTTAATGGTCGTTCCGCAGACCACACAATTCCCCGTGAGACTTCCACATTGCCCGCAAAACCACAAATATACTTCAGGGCCAGGCCAGCCTATGCCTCTCCCCTGCCACCCCTTAGATTCCACTAAGACCACAACCCGCGCCGTTCCTCCTCCTCCTCCTCCTCCTCCTCCTCCTCCTCCTT
Source organism: Scylla paramamosain (assembly GCF_035594125.1). NCBI lineage: Eukaryota > Metazoa > Arthropoda > Malacostraca > Decapoda > Portunidae > Scylla > Scylla paramamosain. The sequence continues at coordinate 31,363,470 of NC_087154.1, forward strand.
CTCCTCTTCCTCCCTCGCGACCTTCACCTTCACACTGCACTGGCCGCCATTACTCGGACACGTAAGGCTGTCTCAAGCAGTGCTGTCACGAGGTCAGTGAACTCGTTTCAAGGACTCGAATAGAGGTTAATAAGCGAACTAATTAGCTACTTTATACTAAGAATTCCATAAAGATTAAGAAAATTCCATTAAAGATTAAGTGGATGAAGTTGCCAGATCCTGAGTTTATCATCACAGATATTTTTTTTAAATATAACCAATTATCGAGGCAACTGTACACAAGTAAGAGAGGAACAGTGCTCCACATTCCACGCCTCAGCGGTGATCCGTGCCATAAAGGAGGCCAGAAAGCCAGGAGGCAGCGCAGCGGGGGAGGGAAGGACCGACGCAGGATAAACACACACTCCCGCCCATCCATCACCTGCCTCTACCTGCTCTTCCTCTCCAGCCTGACAGGTCGCCCACCTTCAGGTAAAAGGAGCGCCGGCCGCGCCCCTGAGACAACAGTAGTCCCTCAGGCCCAGACACGCCTCGCCCATAACCTTCGTAAACATCGATCCTTCACGTTAAAAGACTAAGACTTCCATGGAAATTGTGGGCTTGGCTCTCGTAAAACATAACGAGAAACACAGCCGTTGATTTTTTTGTTGTCGTTCATAGGGTGTCCATGTAGTATTAACTTTCATAACCTCTCAGTAACAAGGACGTGAAGATATTTTATGGTGTCTTCTTCCTCATAAACTCTCCATGTAGTATTTACTTCGACAGCCTCTCAGTAATCTTACGAAGTTACGAGACAACCTGCCGGTAATGTTACAAAGTTACGGGATCGCGCAGGGCACTTCTGGACACAGGAATATGTGAATAAATACAGGGACAGCGCGGCAGTACCTCAGATTACGTGTCGGAAAGGAAAAAGCGAGTAACAATCATGAGTTGCGTTCATGAGGAGCTGCATTTTACGTGGAGTGCAACATCGAATGCAACCCAAAGTTTTTAGTTCTGCTTTGTTTACTGATCACAGTTACATGAATAATCAAAGAAAGAAAAAAAATTACGTAAAAAGATTGTGCAGAAGAAGAAGAAGAAGAAGAAGAAGAAGAAGAAGAAGAAGAAGAAGAAGAAGAAGAAGAAGAAGAAGAAGAAGAAGAAGAAGATGATGATGATGATGATGATGATGATGATGATGATGATGATGATAATGATGATGATGAAAAATATAATAATAATAATAATAATAATAATAATAATAATAATAATAATAATAATAATAATAATAATAACATGTACCTAATATATGTACATCGACAAAATTACCTTAAACTAACACCCCAAACACACGACACGCAAAATCCACCAAGAACCAAGCAGCAATCACTCCAGACGAGAAAGGCTCGCCTCACAGTTTCTCGCAGCCTCTCCCTCACCCCTCACATGATATAGTAAATAGTTCACGCGAGCGCTTGAACACGGCGCCTCGTTGCCCTGCTGGCCTTCCCGCGCCCTGGCTTTGACCCGCTGGCCTGGCGGGGCAAAAGCCAGACAGCGATGGTGTGCTGCAGGGGTCACCTCGCCCCGTTCACCTGACCACGGTGCTAACGGGGAATGACGTGCCGGTGGTAGTAGTAGTAGTAGTAGTAGTAGTCACGGAGCTGAGGGGATAACTAGCTCTACGAGCTAGTTATCCCCTCAGGGATCATCCAGGGGATGATGGTGATCATCCCCTGGATGATGGTGTGGTTATGCTGGTGACGGGGATGGTGAAAACAGTGGCGTTCTGACTTGCTCTTTATATCAGTAGTACGTAAAATGTTACTTTTAAGGAGGCGGTGGCTGTGGCATCGATACTGTGGTTCGTGTTAGTGTTGCACGGGCCAGCTCTCTGACAAGGATGGACGACACGACACTAGTTACTTCACCTGAGTAACCCGACACGATTTACACAATAGAAATAAAACTGCACGTTGTAAAAAAGTTCTGAACTACTCCATTACTCACTCCCCTTGCTATCGGTGTTGCCTAGGGAAAGTATACTATAAATCTATAACCACACTATCATAGGCTTTTTCCTACAAATCTGTGGCATACTAACCTAGACTATTCTATTGAGTTTAACCCTTGTACTGGTAGACTTTTTTTTTACCAAGCACTTAAAACTTTCTTAAACACTTTTATCTGCATTAAAGGACGAAAAATAAACGAAGAGGTGCAAAATATCACTTGAACAAAGCTAATCAGTGAAATTCTTAAAGCTAAAAAACATCACAAAACTACGAAATTCAGGTTATACATACAAACAAACGAGTCAAAGATACTTAATTCTACAGTGCTATAATGACCACCACCACCACCACCACCACATCCCTACCTGGCGGCTCTTATAAGTAACGGAGTCACAGGTTAACAAGATGCAGCATTAATTAAGCCTGATTAGTATAATAGGCTCTTGTCTGTGTGCAGCGAGTGAATATTTTAGCTTGTTACCCTTAATGAGAGAGAGAGAGAGAGAGAGAGAGAGAGAGAGAGAGAGAGAGAGAGAGAGAGAGAGAGAGAGAGAGAGTGTGTGTGTGTGTGTGTGTGTGTGTGACCGTCCCGTGAGTAAAAGTTTACAAGGGGAAACATAAGTAAATGCAACTAATTACACAAAGAAAGAGAAAGCAGAGGAGGAGGAGGAGGAGGAGGAGGAGACAACCATCTGACACACACACACACACACACACACACACACACACACACACACACACAGAGAGAGAGAGAGAGAGAGAGAGAGAGAGAGAGAGAGAGAGAGAGAGAGAGAGAGAGAGAGAGAGCCTGCCTTAAAAGGGAACACCGAAGGAGGCACCTCAGCGGCGACCTTCCCTGATGAGTCTCACACAAAGGACGTGTTTGTTTCTTTCTTCTGGCCAAACCAAACATCGCGTTGCCTTCTGCCCAAACGACACGTCTTCCCGGGCTGGAGTGGCGGGGTGGGGGCGGGAGTGGGGCGCTCTCTAACAGGCAGAGACAGCCACGTCCGCCTTCGGCCCCAGTCCCCCGCAGCGTCACAACACGTCCCTGGCACTGATGACTGGCGCGTCCCGATGGTCTCCGGCCCGGTGCTTGTGTTGACGCAGCCCCGGGAGTCTCAAAGCAAGGCGAATCAGTATTGTTGCACCCGCTGGCCCTCCCAACAATGCACCGCCGACTGACTGGCGAGATATTACGCGCAACTAAATAAGCAGTGAAAGAAGCGAAGACAAGCTGACAGTTTTTAGAGCAGATAGAGCGGCGTATTCACCAAATTTGAGGAACACAATGCGAACAGGCCTATGCTTGCACGGCCTGTTACCAGACAATAACACTGCACAGAAAACATCATGTGGATGGACAGATAGATAGGTAAATAAATGAATAGACAGACAGGGATAGATAGATAGATAGATAAATAAGGATAAGTGCATATAATAGCAGATGGTAATCAGGAAACATAACTAAAATACATCATCTCAACACTCACAGCTGTGTCTCCCTGAACCAAAGTGGCGATGATGACTCCACTGGCGGTCGTGTTAGCGGCGGCGGTGGTGGCGACGGCAGCCATTCCTGCGCCTCTCCTGGACTCCAACGCGGCCCTGCAGGTGGGAAAGTGGACGTTAAAGAAGTTTTCACAAGTATCTTGTAGGATTAATAAACATGCAGTCATTATAAGGAATTTTTGATGTATCAGAGTAACAAAAGCCTGTGAAAATCGTACAGCCCTGTTATATCGAAATATGATCAAACTATTACCAAACTGTTACCAAACACACGCACTGTCTGCTGGACTATCTACAATGATGCGACAACCAATGACGTGTAACGACTGGTTATTCATGAAGTAGAATCAGTGATAATAAGCTGACACCCACAACTAACCCCTCTCCCTCTCTCCCTGCCTCCCTGCCAGGTACTGCAGCGGCTTGGTCTGCACCGCGGCGGCTCCATCCCCACCGTGACCAAGGCGGAGAAGCTACGCGAGGGCGACTCCCCCATCTACTACATCAAGATGCCGCCGCTGCCTTACTACTACGTCAACCACAACACCCTCACGCAGCACCACGCGCACCACCCCGACCCGGGATTCCCCTTCAAGAAAGTGAGAGCGCGAGTCTGATGGCTTGAGGCTTGATAACTACCAATGCTTGTACTGGGTGACGAGGGAGAGAGAGAGAGAGAGAGAGAGAGAGAGAGAGAGAGAGAGAGAGAGAGTCACTGAGTACTATTATATTTCGTTCTTCCCATGTAGCTAATTAGAATCACTAGTAAGCAGTTCAGCAGATTATCTAACATAAATACCATATATTTTTCCTATAAATTATCTCCTATTTTGGTGTCATGAGAACCTACCCTCGTTATAGGCCAACACATTTCGTGGTATCTATACTTCCAATAGATTCTAAAATATGCGATAATGCCATGACTACACACCTGAATATTTGAACATACAGGTGATGCAGATTATTATAATTAGATTATTTTCTTCTTCTCCAGGTTGACATCAACTTCATGAACAACGGCAAGCCAACGCAGGTGTACCACTGGCCGCAACACTCCACAGCGCCCACCTTCTGGATGCCCCCCACCACCACTACGACCACCACCACCCCACGACCCACCACCACCACCACCACCACGCGCAGACCCACCAAGAGGCCCTGGGTGGCCCTCAACAAGTACTTCCCCTACAACGGGCGGCCCTCCAGCGTGTACGTCTACAAGCCACAGCGCCAGATTAACATGGACAGATACAGGCAGCACTTCTTCAAGCATTTCAACTATTAGGTGCACTCCGCGGGAACCTCGTCAGTAGTGAAGTGCAGGAAAGCAAGGACAGTCTTTATGTACAGACAATGTAGATACAAGCCAATAAGGAGCGCCATGCGGGAAGAGAGTGACGGAGAATGAAAACTGTCTTATCCTAAGGACTCTCGCTGGTTGAAGGGAGCCCGAGAAGAGAGGAACTAAGAAGGCGATGAATGCAAAGGGATTTAGTAGAGATTTAAATACTACCTACATCCTTGATTACCCCGAACGACAGTGACCATACACACACACACACACACACACACACACACACGTGCCACGGGTCTCACTGTCACCTGAAAGTATTCTTGGATCACCTCTCCCTATTCAGGCACTCCAAGCCGCGTATTAAATTATAGTAGTTTCCGGATTAACCTGTTCTCTCCCTGCTGGGGGAAAGATACAGAGGACGAGGAGGAGGAGGAAGGGGAGAGGGGGCGGTGGAGCAACACGCACGCCTCCACCTGTAGTCCTATACACAGCGTGGCGACGGCGGCGGCAGGCTGAGGCGGCGTGCAATACAGGTGTTGACTATGAAGGGGAGCTTTGGTCACCCATGGTGTGCTTACATTATGAGTACTACGGCTGTGCTTTTTAATGTGAGAAAGACACTGGCCTAGGACAACAAAAAAGAAGAAAAAAAAAAAGTCCATTGAGGTGACAGTCCCTTCTTAGTGTTTCAACGTTCATCCAGTTGTATTTTCTTAATTGGATACTCTGTAAATTGCACTGAATTTATCGTTTTATATAATACAATGTGCGTATGGTTATGTTTGTGATTATGAAAGATAACAGCCTCTCCACAATCCTGACATATTTGTAAATAAAGAAATCATTGTAACAAGCAGACGGCCACACGTGAACAAAATGCAAGGCCAAACCTGATGTACTGCAAGGAGGGAGGCTGCAGATGAAGACTCCAATATTGTATTAATTAATTCAATTTTACTATTTTATTTATTTATTTCAAGGTCTGAAGTTGCAACCTATGATATACGTAGTTTTGATGTTTCGCACGTAACATGTACCTCTGCTGGCTTTCTCGAGCCTCGAGTTGTTATATACGAGGTGCATCAAGATGGAAAACTAGTGCGTAAAGTAGGCAACCTGTCCCTACAGACCTCCTCTCTTCCATTAGGCTAATGATGCTTATGATAAAGAATAAACTCAATTTGTTATTTTTTGTTTTTTCTTTTCACATTAATCATCTAATATTTCACGGACAACCTTAAGTCTCGGAAACAGTACTAACCCTCTAAGGGAGCTATGCCAGCCCACTCACTGAGAGTCTCTGCAAGGGCTGCATCAACATCCTGTTTTGGAGGGAACACTGGCGATGAAAATTTTACTCCACTAACTTTCAGTGACCCTAATAGTGTTCTGGAAAATCCTTCTGAACTTATCCCCCCCAAAAAAAAAATTATTTACACACAAAAAAAAAAAAAAAAAAACACTAAGCAGCATAAGCTTAAGCTATCATGGACAGATTATAAAGATCACATTTATTACATCTGAGTACCTGAGCACACGCAATGAATTAGCGGACCACGAAGATTAGAAATCCTACTATTGAACTTTTGTAACTCTGTTCGTTCAGCTGACATGAATGTACAGCAATCACTTCCGAATCAGTATTTAGTGATACAGAATAATAAAGACTTGCTGTATGACGTTTGCCTTTATTTGAACGTTCGGTAAGTATTACACAATTCTGGGAAATTCGGACTATGCAACTATATTTAGATTAAGCTGGTAATGCATTCAAACTAGCCTGGTGGTGTATTCGAACTAAGCTGGTGGTGCATTCAGACTAGGCTGGTGGTGCATTCAGACTAGGCTGGTGGTACATTCAGACTAGGCTGGTGGTACATTCAGACTAGGCTGGTGGTGCATTCAGACTAGGCTGGTGGTGCATTCAGACTAAGCTGGTGGTGCATTCGTCTAGACTACTAAGCTAATGATGCATTCAAGCAATGGTACATTTACTCTACTTGCCTTGTGACTTTTTTTATTTACATTTAACAAATTAAAACTAAAAACATGTACCCTGATTAATCCAGTGCAGTGTGCATTCAGCATTTCAGATGTCCTGTGTGCTAAATATGTATATACCTGCCACTGAGCTAATACCTTACTTTCTCAATGTAGTACACACTGGCCGTAACAGTCCATGTGAAGCTTGTCGTCACCACTCAGCCGATCGCCGCACCCCAAACTCCTCCTTCCTCCTCCTTTCCGAGTCCCACGGCCACCTGCCCCTCCTCTACTCACAGCCTGGACGCACGGAAGACCTTACTGCTACTCACCATAGCATGTCACCTCCCACACAGTTGAAGGAAATGGATATTAAGCCAGCACACCTGTAAGGCTCTTTCTCCCTTTCTCAGGGATAAATATGGCCGTGGTGAAGGCATGATAAATATATAACTTGTAAAATTATCATGATGTATGGTGAAAACATGTGTGCGATAATTATTATGTTTAGTGGCTTTCTTATTTATGACAGGCATAACTTTTTAAAGCAGAAAAACATCTAATTCAATATAATTTACTTCCTCTTGAGGGCTGCGATGATCCCCTTGGATAATATCCCCTGCCACATAGTGACTCTCTGTGAGGCAATCATAGGCTAGGTAGCCGTCCTGTCTTCTTTAGGAAAGCACAAGTGAGGCGGATGACCGCAGGTCGTAGTGAGGGGTGGACGCCCCCCGTTGCCAAGGGGATGAACAATATGACAAAAGTGTTAACGCAGGGCTAGCAGCTGAGACCGCAACACAGGTGTGAATATACAATTTGTAATTTGAATATAAGTAATGGTATATAATTTGAATGCACAATTTGAATAGTAGAAAAGAAAATATCAACGAATTCATTCTTTTTAAAGGCGCTTATTTTATGCAACCAAAGTCTATGCAACGTGCTAATCTTTAATTTCGTGTTCTGTTTTATATATATATATATATATATATATATATATATATATATATATATATATATATATATATATATATATATATATATATATATATATATATATATATATATATATATATATATATATATATATAATTTTTGTATTATCATTTATTTATTTTTCTATTTTCATTTTATTTTATTTTGTTATTTTTTATTTGATTATTTACTTTTTATTTATTATTGTCATTATTCTTTTTTTTCTGCATTTATATCCTTGTTGTCACAGCGAGTGATTTATACAGAGGCTCCCTGCCGTGAACGGTACCGGTGTGGTGCCTGGTTGGTTTGTTGTCGTCTGTTTAAATTCACGGGTATACACACACCCTGTGAATTTCCGGGTACATTCACAACACTGCCAGCGACCCAGTTCTCCATAATGAAACTCGATGAACTTTTTGCTCGTGAGGTAAGTATTTTTCGTCCATTGTGCTTGATTTTCACTTGTAATAACAAATTAAGCTTGGTCAGACATGGACACAACACGATAGCCAACATTCTCCTCATCTACCGTGCTGCTTTGTGTTATTATCCCGTATGGAGTTTCTATTTTGGCACAAACTAATGCTTGTACTCTGCCTAACCAATTTTCTCTCCCAGTTCAGAGATACTTGACACTAGGGTGGAAAAAAAAATGTGATAATTATTACTCAGGGAAACCAACACAAAAAATTTCATGCTCTACATACATGATTGGCTAAGACTGGCAGATTTTATATGTTCTTTCTCTTCTTACAGTATTCAAAAGTAGCATTCTCTCTCGTCAAGTGCAAGTTACAGCCAGTCTTGACCAATTCACTAGCTGTATCATTACCTCCACACCCATCAGTCTGTGAATATATTTCAGTCCGAGGATGACCAATATGAAACAGAGCAGAGGCACCCCTTTATGAACTAGTCTCCCTTTCCTCTTACTTCTCTTTCAGTTAGCATTGACTCTGCAAAAAATCAAGTGCCTGCTTTGCTAATTCAGTCCTACCCTTATCCTAACATTTATAAGTAGGATAATCAGTCATTACCTCCCTAATCCTAATAAAACTCCTGGTCCCTACCTAATTCAGATTTCTGCCTTTATCCTAACTTACATCCTAATCCCTCCCTTGTGGCTTCATTCCCTGCATGACCCCACTCACTGTGTTGTCCGAGATCCATCCTCTGCAGGACCCATTTGAGGAAACCTTCAGGGTGGCTCCACACATTCAGTTTTTTATTCCAGCTTAATTGCACAGGCAAAAACTTAACAGTTAAAAAGGAGCATGTAGATGAAGAATTATCCGTGCAATTTTACCTGTACGGTTCATAATCTTGGCATGTGTGATATCTGGCAATGATAGTTAAACCAGAGCTTGTGGAGGCAAATCCAACAATGTGCTCAGTCTGCACCTTGTGGTGGTGTGATGGCACTGCTGTTGTGTACTGTAAATCACTAAAGGAGCTTCCTGTTGCCAGAAATCTGAGTGTAGCAATCAGTTGTTCATCATGGGTAACTGCTTTCCTCATGCATGTGTCCATTTCAGTCAGTACCAACCAAGGATAAAAGATGCAGGCAAGTTTCCTGTCATACAACCAGTCATCACTTTGCAGCTTCAGCTCTTTGAATAGATTCGTGTGTAAAAACTACTTTCTTTACAGCCATTCTTTACATCAGATCTTCCTTTGGCTTTTCCTCTTTTTCTCTCTGTCTTAATGGCTCACCCTAGCACAACAGCACCCAGAAGCAAGTCTTCATCACATCTGTCCATACCACCTACTGGATAATACTGACCAAAACAGTACTATGTGGAGGCATTGGTGGGATTCTGTTTTAACTGTGTCAGTTTTGCCTGCACAGTTTAGCTGGAGCAAGAAACTGAGCATGTAATGATAGAAATAAAAAAGAAAATTACTATAAATTAATACAGACTTTTGTCTCTATCATAATTAATTGGGAAAGAATAACCACCTGTTTCTGTCTTTCAGGTTCTGTTATGGAGATATGTACGAGCCCTGGGATGCTTACTTGTGCTACAAGTCGCAGTGCCAATGGCTGTCTGTAACCTGTACTACACAGTCATTGTACAAGGTGTATTCAATCCAGTTACAATCATCACAAATTTATTGGCCTCATGTATTCTGCCTTCCAAGCTGCTGCAGCTTGTGGTCCCAGCTATCTGCTTTGTTCTCTTAGCAAGAGTCCACATAAAATCCTACACAGGTTAGTCTTGTCTGTACCTTTATATATACAACAATCATATAACATGCAGAGTATGTTAAGAATTGTATGACAGAGAAACATAAATGGTGACATGGGCTTGAGAGCTTCAACAGCGGATACTCCTATGTCTGGTCTAAAAAGTTGATAATGTTAAATGTGAAATACTCATTTATAGTATACCAGGGATAAACCAGTGTTACTGTGGGTCCCTGATGCAGAAAGAACCAGATATATTGCACATCTGACCTTTGCACAACATGGTGATGAGGATTAGTCCTCTCTCCAATGGAGGCCTTTGGGTTTTAGGCTTAAATGTAAAAGAATGCTTTTAAAATATGAATATGTACATGTAGAAACTTTGTCATGGCTATACTTCTTTCATTTTATTGCAATCTTGTACATACTATAGTAAGTTAGTCAGTCATTGTAGTTATCTCTTAGTTACACATGTAGCAGTTAGTCACATGACCACTTGTCATAAAAGTCTCAGGTTCATATATAATAAGCATTTTATTACATGTGCTGTAAATTTGACATTGATATACGTATCTAATACCAATAGATAAAAATCTACTTTCACATTTTAAAGAAAATTATGCATATATGACTTATTGGTGTAGATTTAGCAAGATAGCAGTAAAGTTATTACCAAATTTTCATAATACAAATTAAAGAGGCTCCTTTGAACTTTGCAGTGCACGCCTGGGTGCCTCTGTCTACTTGGCAGTCATGGCAGAGGTTCTTCTCCCTGACAGTGGTGTGTAGGAGCTTCTTGATTGCTCTAGCCTGTGCTCTGCTGGCCAGCTTTTATGCCTCACTGGCACACCCCAGTTTTCATCTGTTTGCAGTGCCTTGTTCATCCAAGTAAGTATATATATATATATATATATATATATATATATATATATATATATATATATATATATATATATATATATATATATATATATATATATATATATATATATATATATATATATATATATTTTTTTTTTTTTTTTTTTTTTTTTTTTTTTTTTTTTTTTTTTTCTCTCTCAATTAACTCATCAGAGTGTGTCATAGACCAGTTCTGGTCTATGAACAGGTCCATGCATCTGGTTGAGGATAGAAAAACTGTCCAACAATAGAAAATCAGTGAATATTTCTTTTGAGTTTTATGATTTTCATCCATTAAGATTTTTAAAGTATTTTTATCCTGTGAGGACAAAACTGCTATAGTTCCACCACTTTAAAGCCAGGGTTTGGGTGAGATCAAGACTGGGATATCCCTACCTGTGGTGCTGCCATGTTTCCTCTACTATGGTTGGTGAATGATGGCCCTGACACCATTAGGCTTCATCACAACCTGACCTGACCTCTATGTGTGTGTGTGTGTGTGTGTGAACACCACATATGGTTATAAATTTTATGAAGTGAGTGAGATATTGATTGACAGTATGATCCTCGATAGTACTTTCCATTCTCTCTCTCTCTCTCTCTCTCTCTCTCTCTCTCTCTCTCTCTCTCTCTCTCTCTCTCTCTCTCTCTCTCTCTCCTCTCTCTCTCTCTCTCTCTCTCTCTCTCTCTCTCTCTCTCTCTCTCTCTCTCTCTCTCTCTCTCTCCTCTCTCTCTCTCTCTCTCTCTCTCTCTCTCTCTCTCCAAGTCACTCAGGTGACATGTGCATCATGAGGTTCTAGTTGTGTAGGCCTAAGTATTGCCTTCTTTTACTTATATAGCAATTATACATTGCTGGTTTAGGAAGTATGGCCATGCCACAGGCAGGGTAACCCCCACACTAACCTAACCCAAACCTTGGTTTTAGAGTGGTGATACTATAACAATCTGTACTTATGGTTCCAGGAATATTATGTGCTCAACTCGCAAAGGTATGATCATGTCCCTGGGGTGCTGTGTGGGAATTCGTTATGCCTATAAATACTTCATGGAGAATGGGAATGTCATCATCCCTGCTCCAGTTCATCCAAGAAAACTGCAGTTCATCAAAGCCAGCCTGAGTCTTCAGAAACTCCGAGAAGCTTGCAACACCCACGGGGCCAGCAAGTTTTCTCTCTGCTATTTCATTGTGCTTAGTAAGTGGTTTTACTTATACAATAGCCTAAGTAAAGAGTTCAAAAGCTTGGTTTTTATTTAGAGAACAAATGGTTTGACTTCTTTTGATGCTAGATTGATAAATAATATGAATAAATAGTTGAATATATATTTTCTTTCTTTATGACAGGTATTTTGTTAACTGGTTTGTTTTGGAAGGGGAAAATTGGCAAGATTTGCTGCAGGTATTTGATCTTCCACTGGTGACAATGATGGTGCTGTCCACAGTCCTTTTGGCCATCACACTCTACCTCTTTTCACAAGTTTTCCAAATTTTTGTTGCTGAGGTAAGTATGCACATCCATGAAGTCATGGAATGCAACTGGTCAAGCATACCAATAACATTGTAATCCCTCAACTTCTTCACAGTTGAGAAGGAAATAACTCACTGATGTGATCTTCTGTGTATAGGATGTGGGTTAGCTCTTAAGACTTGTTTATCTGGGGAAAAGGATATTATATCCTCAAAAATACAGTAATTTTTCCATGAGATTTGTAAAAATTTTTCAAGATTTTGTTATGGCTTTCTTCATCACTTACATCAAACAAAACATCTGTGTCCATATGTGTCATGTTCATGGAAATGGTAGTAGTTGAATTGCAAAGCACATCCATATTGCAGTGTGATGTGGTAATGTGACCTTCAGTGTTACTCATTGCCACACATTCGTCACATATTGTGCTGTCGTAGGGAGTTTGCATTGTCTCAGTTTATGAGTTGGAATCTCCCAGCACATAGTTGCACACATGATCTCAAAAAGATGCACCATAACTATGGTATCTTGGTTATTTATAACATATACTGCTCTTAAAGGGAGCAGTTTTTTTTTTTTTTTTTTTTTTTTTTTTTTTTTTTTTTTTTTAGTATTTCAAAAACTGTTGATGTACAAGTTAAGAGACATTAAACTAGTTAAAAGTTTATCTCAAGAAACAATGCAGCTGTATATGTATATAATAAAATTTTTTGAATATTAATATTAATTTGATCATGGAAGCATTACCAGAATATTGATCATATGGATCCATATTTTCTTGTACAGCCCATAGAAGTTCCCTTGATCAATGAAGAGGGAGGCCCTAGTTCAGATGAAGATTCTTGGCAACTGTGTCATGCTCTCAGCACATCAGGACTTCTTCAGCTTCTAGCATTTTGGGACCTCAAGTCACTTGCTTCCTCAGATCCCAGAAATTATCACAGACGTGCCCAAGTGTTTATGATCAGCCAACCAGGTATACAAGTGTTGAATTTAATAGACATTCTCATCAGTAAATTTATGTCATAGGTGTATATATATATATATATATATATATATATATATATATATATATATATTATAATATATATATATATATATATATATATATATATATATATATTTTTTTTTTTTTTTTTTTTTTTTTTTTTTTTTTCCAAAAAAAATTACCTATTGCATAACCCACTCCTGTTTTGTTTATACATAATTCTACTGGCATCAGAAGTA
>NC_087154.1:31382026-31389526 GCF_035594125.1 Scylla paramamosain
GGCTGATATCCCCTGTAAAGGTACATATCCAAGACCAGGTTGTGTACATTTATTGATACACAAGCATTCACTTACATATAAACCTTTAGGGTAGGGAGGATCAATTCTCACTACACCACACTGTGATGGCCAGTTGCACAGTTTATCAGATAGTTTCTGGAAAGAGGCCTAATAACAAATCTAGTTTACTTATGCTGCTGACAAATGCATTGATTAGACAATAAAGTTTCAAGGATGTTTCCAAAAGTGCATTCACAATGGCTTTCCATTTATCTCTGCCATACATTTCATAACACTTTATAGTAACAGAATTACAGATGTTGGGCTCAACCAGTCCCATCACTTTGTTCCTTTCAGTTCTTTTATGATGTGCAGGGAATACACCAGTAGTACTTTTCAAGTTAGTTGTAGAATGTGCAGCTACAAGGATTTATAATACCAGCTTAAAATATTCTTGTAAGGAAGTGGTTCATACTCAAGTAGACTGACTGCTGCAGACTACCTAAAACAGTGTATTTGTACTTACACTATATTGAATGCTGTCAGTGGATAATGCTGGCTGTTGGTAAAATGTCAGCTGTCACAAAATTCTTATGAGTAAATCTGTTTGTGAAGAAGCACCTAGATCACTCTGGTGCTCTAGTTTATCATATTCTCTTATTTTAGCAGTGAAACAGAAAAAAAACTATCTTCACTTAGTAGACAACATAGATCTATCTACATACATGTTGGCAAACCCACACAAGGTGGTTCAGACAAAGCGCACATACACACACACACGTATCATTCACACTGTTAGTGCTGTGAGTCCCAGTGGTAAAGGATAGTCTCATGGACCACAATACTATACCCCAGGAGCTTAGGCATAGCACAACTGGCCCATCACATGCATAGCAAGGCCTGATGGCATACACTGGTGTACCCCTGCCCCTTCATAATGACTGTTCCATACCCTACACATACTCGTCCTGAAATCACTGTAAATGCAAGGTACTTCCATCAGAATGCCCCACACCCTAATTGGATCCATAGCATAGATACCAGTGAAGAAAAAAAAATATATGAAAGTGTTGGAGAGATGCTTGCACTGTTACATAGGACAAGACTATGGACTGTTTTGAGATTTTATGGACTAAGTGCTAGACTGCTAAAAGAAGTGAAAAGGTCTTATGTGGATTGAGCACATGTGAAATTGAAACAACATGGATGATGAGTTTCTTGTTGAATAAGGCCGCATCTGGTATGTTTGGTGCCTCCTTGTTCAATCAAGGTGATGATTTAGATAATGGTCATAACTATAGTAAACTTTACAGTGATGTTTTTGTGTGTATATTGAAAATCTTAGGTTTATGGTGAATATTATTCTATGAAATAGTGCAGTGTCTCCAGGAAGATAAAGTCAGTCCTTGCATCACATGATTTTTGGGATTCAAACACAACCTTTCACTGAATAATGTACTCTTCTGAGAATCTCTCCATCTGACAGTTTTTGTATCAAATCAAGAAAGAAGCAGAACAAATCCTACTGTTCATTTGTATTTTTATAACTTTGCTTCTTTCTTGCATGCCACCTCGCATGTATGGAAAGTGAAGTGTGTTAAGAATAAACATTTAAAAAAAATAAGGAAAAGAACCTGTATTGACTCAGACCTATTTCTAAGGTATATTCAGCATGTATGATAAAATGTACTCAAGATACTCCTCATCACTTAATAACATGGTCCTTTTAGTCATCAGTATTTGTAATATTAAGAGTCTTGGTGTACGTATGTCTCATTTTCACACCATTAAGGCAACATATGTGCATAAAACTAACATCATTCATTGTGGAATGGTGCAGAACATTTCCATTTTCATGGCAATGATATATATTATGATGCTGTTATATATCAATATAATAAAAAAGTGTACCATGTCAGTACTACTGTACTGTACTGTACTGTACTGTACTGTACTGGTAATGTGACTACCTGTCATAGGTTGGTCCTGCACAAATCCCTCAGAGTCTGTAATCAATGGATGTGACCGGATTACATCATGGATGGATCACTTTTCTTTAGAAAATAACATTTTTTTTTTATATATTGGTAGTACCCATCTCACTTTCCTTTATTATATTGCATTTTACCATTACAGTATTACTAAGATGTTCATGACAAGGTTACAACACTTCAACAGATGTAATTACTTTATTTTCAAAAACTGCACTTTGAAAAAGTGATCTGTACACCCTCACTGATAGACAAAATTAATGATTCATTACTGATTTTTAGCTTTTGATCTTTATTATTATGTCAGTAGTGTATCACATTAAAATAAAAAAAAATCAAGTAATACTTTGCTATCTAAATCATTGACATGAAGAACAATACAATTTTCAACATGACCGCATTGTTCTTCACATGCCACAGGCTGTCCATGAGTCCATCACTTAATGGTGAACATTTTGTAAATTCACTCATGATAGAGTTCAAACACATCGTGTCAATTATCAATTATCACTTCCACATACTTCACTTTTTTTTCAATTACCTTTGCACACACAAAAACACACGCTGCATTCTTCACTGGCACTCAAAAGACTTTCCACAGGATACTGCCACACAACACTCGAGGTAAACTATTCACGTGCTTGTGACACCACAGTAGTGCCTATAAAGTCTTGTGGCACTGCTGTTGTCAGAATGAGTTCGAATTGACTCACCAAAGTATTTCCAGCACAGTATAACTAGTGAATCTTATAAACATCTACAAATTTAACCTTACCATTTAGACTGTGGATCTTTCTGCTAGAAATGGCCACATATTGGAGTCTCCAGCTCAGGCCGCAGCACAGTGTCAATGACGTGTATGACGCCATTTGTTGCAATTATGTCGTGTTTGATGACTCGAGCAGCATGACCCACACCAGCCAGACGCCCTGCCAGATTAAAGATTGTGAGTAAATATCTAAATTAATAGCCATAATCTGAAAAGCAAGGTAATGCAGTAAATCTGTTATGAAGTGCATATAATTACATAGGTATAAATCATGTTTATTGTCAGACACATAACTTTCAGTAAATCTGTTATGAAGTGCATATAATTACATAGGTATCATAAATCGTTTATTGTCAGACACACAACTTTCATCATATAAAATATTTCATTATATGTCTTCATACAAATCAAAGGGAGGAGATAAACAGGGAAGTATAAGAAAGTAAAATAAATGTGTGCCAGGATTTTCAACAGCTGAGAAAGTAACTTACGAGAGTATCCATCAGAAGTAACACGTAGCAACAGTTCTTGTTCCTGGGCGAGGGTTGTGAGCCATGTGCCATCCCGCAGCCCCTCGCTGAAGTGAGCCCCGGGCACAATGTGGTACATCAAGACGTCTGTCCAATAAACACAGATGAAAACATGTGGGACCAGGATGTGCTGCTTCATTATTAACTACAAAACTGAACAACCAACTGCCACCATGTCAATGACGCTCACAAGTCTATAACAATTCACAGAAACAATCTCCAAATAGTTATTGCCTTCACCCTTAAAAAGAAGAAAAAAAAAGAATAAATAAATAAAAAACAAATGAATCAGTGTTTCTACATACATTATTAAAACAATAAGGCATAAACCATTACTTATATTGTTTGGCCCAATCATGGATTAGCATAAGAAATTAGATAAACAAATAGAATAGAAGATGAGAAAAATGGAAGTCGATGGGTACTACTGGTGAGTCAGCACAGAAAAAAATAATTACAGGAAAACTGGTGACCACGACATCGCGGATGCCTGGTGACGCTTACTGAGACACCAGTTCTGTTGCGATGGGGGAGGAAAAGGGTGAAGGTGGGGACAAACATTCTCATTAAGATAAAAAGAAAAAAAAAAAGCAAATGCCGGGCGTCTGCCTCTTGCAAATACGGCCGATTCTTTGTCGATCTTCAATGATTCTGACCAATTTCTCGATATCACCATGGTGTAAGTGAATTTCATTGTGTATTGTGTTTGTTTTTACCAATTTGTGGTATATCTGACAAACTGCAAAGGAGGCCATGGCTATGACAGTGGTGGGGGACAGGAGACTGGTCACGCCGTGATACTCACGCTGCAGCAGTGTGATGTTCTGAATAAAGCTGGAGACAGTGGCATTGTCGATGGCAGCAAAAGCCTCCGTGGTGGGGAGGAATACAGTGAAGGGTCCCTCCTGTTCCAACACTGGGTTAAGCCCAGCGCCTGTTACTGCCACATTGGCACCTGAGAATAAGAGTCTTTTTACAGCAAAGCATGGGATGTTTGTTACATGTCACCACTCCATAATTCACCTTTTATACATTAAGTAGACAATGTCTTCAATATACTTTTGTTACTATTTTACACAACCTAAAAGGAATACTCATAGATGTATATCACCAAGCAGTCACAGTGATACAGTAAAGTATCTGATTTCTCATCCCTTCTAAGTCACAGTAAGTAAAAATAAATCTTAAAAAGACCGAGACATTTGAGAACGTGGGCCTAGACTTTCCTGAAATAAAGCAATGAAGCAGTGAGCGTGAGAGGGACGGTGAGCAAGGGCGCACCTGTGAATGTGTCGCAGGAGGTGAGGTGGTCGAGGATGGACAGGTCAGCCATGGGGTACAGCACGCGATCTATAACGTGGATGACGCCGTTGGTGGCCAGCATGTCCGGCTGCCTCACCCGCGCCCCGTTCACCGTCACCACCTGCATCACAATGACCAGAGAAAACCAAGAGACATTTATCTACGTGAGCAGATGTCTCCTCATAGCCCTGTTGCGTTGAGAACATTGAGGGTCATTTGACAAGTTCAATGAAAAACAATTCTTTCAAGTTCAATAATGAACGACTCTCACTAGCCTTATAACACACACACACACACACACACACACACACACACACACACACACACACATAGACACACACACACACTTCTAAAAATATCAAGGTTAAGCGAACACAACATCCTCCAAATGACTAAACGGTAATAACTAAACTATTATTTAAATCATCACTTAAATAAACAATAAGCTGGTTTGCCTAATATATGTTACGGTGTAGAGAACCTGCAAGTTATTATTGTAAACTTGGTGGCCGTCCATAACTACCACAAGGTAAGAAGTGGGAGAAACAGGCCCTATTTTGTGTATACGCCTACGTAGGTACGTGTTGGTTTGATCCGTATACAGCTGCAATAAGACAAGGAGTGGGGGAAAAAAAAAAAAGTTCCTTTTTCATGTATACGCCTATGTGCCAGCTGGTCTGATCTGT
Source organism: Scylla paramamosain (assembly GCF_035594125.1). Classification (NCBI taxonomy): domain Eukaryota; kingdom Metazoa; phylum Arthropoda; class Malacostraca; order Decapoda; family Portunidae; genus Scylla; species Scylla paramamosain. Next base: position 31,387,305 of record NC_087154.1, read on the forward strand.
ATATAACTGCTACAAGACAAGAAGTGGGAAAAAAGGCCCCATTTTATGTATACGCCTATGTACTGTACCTGCTGGTCTGATCCGTGGTCGTACACGTTCACTCTCAGCTTCCTGCCGCGGGGCGAAGCTGAACTCAACTGGTCGTTATTGTCGAAGCTGTCCAGGCGCAGCTCCCCGGGCACCACGTGGAACAGCACCACCTCCCGCAGCTTCTCGGTGTTGTTCTGCAGCAGCAACACAGCAGAGCGAGGCAGCAGCGAGAAGGCGGAGTCCGAGGGGGCGAAGATGGTGAAGCCGCCTGAGAGAGACAACAGGCAATGGAGGTTAAGGTGATGTGTACTTCAGTCCCGGTATACTGACGGGAACTTCAATAGTAGTAGTACGTAATAGTAGTAGTAGTAGTGGTGGTGGTGATAGTACTAGAAGAAGAAAACGATAGTAGTACTTAATAGTAGTAGTAATAGTAATAGTAAGAGTAGCAGTAGTAGTAGTACGTAATAGTAGTAGTAGTAGTAGTGGTGGTGGTGATAGTAGTAGAAGAAGAAAACGAGTAGTACTTAATAGTAGTAGTAATAGTAATAGTAAGAGTAGTAGTAGTAGTAGTAGTAGTAGTAGTAGTAGTAGTAGTAGTAGTAGTAGTTGTTGTAGTAGTAGTAATGGTTGTGGTGTAGTAGCGGTAGTGATAAACATGCAAATGACAACAACAGCTGGATTTCCTTCTCAACTAACACTTCACTTTCCTCTACGCTCATACTTTCATCCTCCCCTCAGACACAGCACCTAAATCTAGTCTTGTGCTCCACGGCTATCCCTTTAAAAATGCCGCCACTAATGCCACAGCTTCATCTGCATACGCTGCGTACAGAGGCTCAGCTGCTCCCCCTTTCACCAGTTCCGCATCCATTATTTCCATTTTTATTTTCGCGTGTCACCTTACCTTCACTTTTTCTAAATTGCTGAGCCACCTTCCTGTCTAACGCATCTTTATCTCGTTATCAGTGCAAGTCGACTGGGACTCAGCCACACGCACCGCTATGTATCCTGCCTCACATACACGTGCGCCTCAACCAAAGCTAGACAATGGGACTTTTTTTTTTTTTCGTTTATCATACACATTTTCACATATCAAAATTACAAACGACTTTCTCCACGACCAGTATTTCCTTAACTTTCCCCTTCTTGTCTCGCTACAAAGACAAGTGCGCCGTACACCCCGCAGCACTAAGAAACCTCATCCTTCAACCACAATAGCCTAACCAGTAGAGTGTTTCGATAACGCCAAGGCACAGTGCTGCATAATCAAAGAAATCGTCTCTGCAAATACCAAGATGGGATGGATGTAGTCATAATCATTGCACCAAAACCAATGCATATATTTATCTTTAAATATTACCAAGTACCCAAGGAATTTTCCGCCAAGAAATAGCTCCAGGTGAGAGTTTTACGTCATGCACCGCTTGCACCAATCACAGTTAATAATAAGATAGATATGAAACAGCGGAACCAAGAGACCGTATTTCATAGTGTGATGAGTTTTCATTAGGATTATTTCCAAACGCCAGGGAGATGATTTGTCCAGCACTCTCTCTCTCTCTCTCTCTCTCTCTCTCTCTCTCTCTCTCTCTCTCTCTCTCTCTCTCTCTCTCTTCATTAAAGGTACAGTTCTTGTTAAACTATCACTAGAAACATGAAACCACTCTTGAAAATCACAAGAACTTCCACTAGAATCTGTTTAAGGGATTCAGAATAAAGCGTTGAGGATGTGGTCAAGGACAACGTTTCTATACGTGCGTAGGGCGGTGGACGGGTGGTGCCGATCACGAGACTCGCTAAGAAAATTGTACTTTCCACAGCCTCCTTCGCTCTCAGTGGCCAGCGCCTTATTATGCGTGCGGTATGAGTAAAAGCAGGCAAAAAGAAGGCCCAAACTCTCCCTCTCGTCGAAAGCTTTCCCTTCCCCTCCTCCATGTACACCTGCACCGTGACACGACCCGCCATGAACAGCTCTTTCCTGGAACAAAAGTGAAAACACTGCCATAAAAACAAACAACACTAATTTTCAGTACGTCGACAACAAAACACGAACATTTCATAAAGAACAAACATCTTAATCGTCCCACTGCGTGCCACAAAAAGCCGGAAAAATTAAAAGAAACGGACGTGGCAGCTCCAGCGAGTGTGCGTGCCAGGTGAGTGTGCCGCGGGTGTTTAGGAGGTAGGCA
>NC_087154.1:31394526-31397026 GCF_035594125.1 Scylla paramamosain
GTAAAAGTGAAAAGTGTGTGTGTGTGTGTGTGTGTGTGTGTGTGTGTGTGTGTGTGTGTGTGTGTGTGTGTGTGTGTGTGGGTAGGTGGATGGATGGGTAAATGAAGCAAAACCTATAATTATCAGTCATTAGATGCGTTTTGAAAATTTAGACAATTCTTTACTCTTACGTACGATTACATCCATTCCTCCTCCTCCTCCTCCTCCTCCTCCTCCTTTTTCTCCTCCTTTTCCTACTACTACTACTACTACAACTACTAAAGCCAATGCCAACTCTACCCACCACACTTCGCAGCTCTACATCCCACGACCTGCCTTACCATGACCCCGCCACACTGGTGCGGGACAATGGTGTCAACCTTGCCGCGAAGAAACGCGAAAACAACGCAAGACGATGAAAAAAAAAAAAAAAACGAACTGCAAGGGAAACATTGTCTTTGGGCAAGAAACTGTGTGTGTGTGACAGAGAGAGAGAGAGAGAGAGAGAGAGAGAGAGAGAGAGAGAGAGAGAGAGAGAGAGAGAGAGAGAGTACACGCGAACGCACGCCCAATCATCATTTTCTTTTTAAATAAGCAAGGTGCCAAGACTTCACATCATATCACATCTATGAAAAAAGAAAGAAAGAAAGAAAGAGGCACATGGAAAACTAAACCAGGCTTATCCACACTACCATCGCGCCCTTTACTGTTGCTGATCCGTGCCCCGCCCCGCCCCGAGGAGTGACGGGCTAGGGCCCCTTCCCTCTCACCGTGGCGCAACACGACCCCGTGCTCTCTCCTATCGCACGTAATCGTTCCTCGCCGCCCAATTAGAGGATCAGTCGGTTTTTATAGAGGCCGTCACGCGAACAAAGATTCAACCATATAAAAAAGTGAGAAGAAATTATACATCGGAGCGTTACGGCGGCAATGACAGTAAAAAGAAAAAAAAAAGAGTTCTTTATGCTTGGTAATAAAATCAAATCCTCGTTGTATCATGCATTGCATATGGGTTATCTAACGCAGTATTACCTGATAGTGAAATTCATGAAACTTTCGAGAGCAGACACCCGAATGTTTGAGATCTCTTCATGCTCCTCCTCGTCCTCTCTCCCCAGCCTGTGATGTAGGAAGACAAGGGCACCGCGAACAATGGGCGGGATCAAGGGGTTGTTAGTGATCACACTGTTTGTTGTGAAGGAGACAAAACCACTCCAGCTGACGCCGCGACAGGATGGGAGAGTGGCGAGCAGGAAGGAAGGCGGGAAGGAAGAAGACTCTAATCCTCTTTCTCTACCAGTAATGATGTTAATGGTATCTTCCTCAAGGACTTTCCCTCGCCATACGCAGAGCAATAAACTCCTCTTCCTCTACACCACTTATTTTCAAAATGGAAGGTGACAGATGAAGGAAGAAGTGAAAAGTACCTCCCTAAAAACTCTTACTTTGTTGAAAAGAAAACAATGAGACAAACTCTCACAAACGAAAGTTTTCCTTGTGGTATGTTTTGCATTCATTCGTGGAAACCTTGCAAGGAGAAATTACTATGTAATGCTGGGTGGAGTTCCGTTACTCAAAGAACGAAGGAGGAGAGAAGAACTGCAAGCAAGTGACATGATCAGAATCATGCTGGACATTTAAAAATTTCCCAAGCTAAGCATTAGGTCTCCACATGATCTGTTTACACGACCAGTTTCTATGTGTCATTTTAATCAAGTCCGTTTATTCAATCACAGGAAAACGATACCGTCACCTATGACAGCATTGCTGTGAAGAGGAAGCCACCATACAAACATACGATCAGGGAGCATAACCACGAACTCCTGAGTGCGGAAAGCGACTGTCGTGCAAAGCGACTGCCTTCTCTGTTTTTTTTTTTTTTTTTTCAACAGCGCCATTACGACCCTTTCTTTCATTTCTTTTCCCGCGCCGTGGAGAAAGGGAAAGCGGTGGCGTAAGGAAGAAAGGGGCAACACTTTTCAGAACCCGCGTAGAATTACAGACCTGCTGGTGAGAAAAGTACATTGTTGACATGTAGCCCTCCGATAATTGTTGGCTTCCTCGCCCCGGCCCAGGCACCTCCCTCCCTCCCCATCATGACCCCGCCACTGCCACTCTTCGTCCCTTCTTCCTTCTCCTCCTCCTTTCCCTCCCCATCAAATATAACCTCCTGCGTCATGTAATCCCTCCATCCTTTCATATAAATCTCTCTCTCTCTCTCTCTCTCTCTCTCTCTCTCTCTCTCTCTCTCTCTCTCTCTCTCTCTCTCTCTCTCTCTCTCTCTCTCTCCCCAGCTGTTCCACTTATTCCCTTACTTCCTGTCCTGAGTGCGTCTGCCTTCCTCTCCCTCCCTTTCTCCCTCAGACAGTTAAGTGAGAGCTATCGGGGCCGACTGGTGTATCGTGCCTCACTGGTACTGGGTTTAGGGTTTAGTGAATCGCTCTGGCTGAGATGAAAAATGTATGTAAATGTTCTCTAACAAAATTTATAGCACTGTATTAAAATTACTGCGCAAAGTACG
>NC_087154.1:31402026-31477026 GCF_035594125.1 Scylla paramamosain
CACTTTGTCCTCTGCCTTTACGATTAAAAGATGGCCATCTGAAGATATTAAAGTTGACACCGGCAGCAACGCCCAACAGGCAGACTAGTAACACCAGCGGCAGGATCCTCATGGTGCCGCGTCACGCACAAGCTTTCAGGGATGGCTGTCACTACACCGAACCTCTCAACATTGTCTACTTCATCAAAAGCTTCCAGAGTTCAGATCGACTAGAATGAGCAGACTTCACAGTCACGGACGTTGATTGACAGTTCCCGGTGCGTGGTGCAGTCTGTGTGCGGCTCGTGCGGGGGCGGACGAGCAAGTGAGTCACGAAAGGCTCCACGCTCGCAGGACCCGCAGCCATACGCTGGATTTACTCTCTGCACTTTCTCTTTCCCTAAGCGTCTATCCCAAAGCTCCTTGGCTTCTTGCGTGGCTGAGGCGCGGCTTGATGTAGCAAGACACTAATAAAGAAAGAATTTTGAAGGACATCATGTTTCCGCCTTCAAGGATTTTTTAATTGATATAATTAATGAAATAAGATATTAAACTTGAGCCAGCCAGAATCTCCTTGCTACGCTGTACACAAGATCCTTTTGGTGATCATAAAGCTCCGCGACCTTCTTTCCGCAACAGTAAACGCTACCATACCCACTTGAAAGTAAATTAATGCCTCTGTAATGTCTGCTTTCCGTGAAAACTCTATTTGTGACCATGAACTACCTCACATGAGCCTCAGAGCAGCTTGTGCGTGCATGTGTAAAAGAGAAAGATCTGAAACCAAACTGGAAGCACAAAATTAGGAAAGTTGAAAATTATTGCCACTAAGTATTAACAAATATGTGTGTGTGTGTGTGTGTGTGTGTGTGTGTGTGTGTGTGAACATATATTTTCTTCACATTTAGTGATAGTGCAATCACAGGTGGCACAGAACATTACTGAAGGCTGCAACACGGCAGCGAGTGCGGCGGCGGCGGCGGTGGTGGTAGTGGTGGTTGTGGTGGTGGTGGTGGTGGTGGTACAGCATAATCGCAGTAAGACAGCCGCTGCCCCCATGGCACGTGCTCACCGTTATTGGTAGGCACCTCCAACTTGCTTTCTTGGTCAAGCCAACATCTTTGCAGCAAATTCACCTATAGCGACATTAAATGTTGATCTCAATATTCTCTAAAGTTACCCCATGGATATCATTTTAGGGTTCCACAATAAAATCATTTTGCTAATCTGCAAGGAAGTCTAGTCGTTACTTTCATCAGCACCAAATATAATAAGTAGGCTAATCACCAACTTCCGTAATTTCACTGTCGTCCTACGCGCTTCTCTTTCGCCAGTCATAATTACTGGACGAGTGACGTGCCTGACTGGGCCAGTGATTGGAGATCCTGAGTGGCACACCACACGTTGCATTACTCGTATCTGCGTCTTGTGGTCGTGTGCTCGTCGTGTCCACACTGGCAGGACAGCACGTGGACCATGCTGGCCTGCCCCGCGCTCCAGGGAAAGTAACGAAAGTACCATCAACGCCAGGTCTACGTTTAAAGAGGGAGGATCTTCCTGTCCGGATTCGGTTGGCAGTCCTGTCATTACTTGATCAGGTTGGATTAGAATATGAAGGGGGTCTACATACAGCCGGAATACCTGACCTGTTGGAAAGGACGGACAATGATGGGGGCGGCGGCGGCCCCCTTTTCCTCCCTCCCTCCCTCCCGTCATTCATTAATATCCTTCGTATATCGCCGAATGGATATTACCTTTTGTAATGAGTGCACAGCCAACACAAATACATTTAGAAAATTATACATATTTCCAGTGTCTAATTTATTGAGAAAAGCAGCAGATGATACGCGGTGTGTCTTGTGACCTCAGTAGACTCCCCTTGAGAGAGAGAGAGAGCTGTTTCCTCCCCGAGCACTCAGCTGTCGGTCGGTCACGGATCTTACTCACTTAATAGAATAAGAAAAAAAGGGAAGAAAGAAACTGTTTTGTACGATAATAGGTATTCGAAATTTTCAATGAAGTTGCAGTTCCTGACTCTCGTTAAGTGAACCGGCAGCACCTGACTAACACACACACACACTCACACACACACACACACACACACACACACACGCACGCCTGACACACCTTTAAGCATTAGGATGAATCAAAATTCCTCTGACACATTTGCAGCTTCTTTCGTAACATATCACGCACACCTCCTTCTCTACCCTGCTAATTATCAGCAATCTAACCACCACTACTTTATTTAATTTAGGAACATCTTATAGCTACATATAAGGGAGATTCGAAAGACTTCCCCCCCACTCAGCCTCTTCGCTCTCTTCACCTCTCCCTCCTCCATACTCGGTCCAAAGTGGTACCGCTTCCCTTCTGTGCAATTATACTCGTTTTCTCCATAATCTACTTCAGCACCCACCCACCCATTCTCTCTCTCTCTCTCTCTCTCTCTCTCTCTCTCTCTCTCTCTCTCTCTCTCTCTCTCTCTCTCTCTCTCCCCCATATCCGCCATATGACTTAGTTTTTTTTTTTTTTTGTGGCGCCACGATTCCTGTCAGTCAGTCAGTTTCGTCAACACTCCTCTCCCACACCTGAGGAAGCTTCGTACACCTGTAATAACGATGAAAAAGAGCTCTACGCGAATACAACAAGACAACAATGAACCAGCAGCCACCTGTTCGTTTAGGTGTCTTCGGAATAGCAGAGGAAGTGTTAGTCCAGGTAATGTTAACCTTTTTCTTATGACGCAAAGACTATTACAGGTAGGATAATAAAAAATAAGGGAACTGCGAGGAAAATCACAAAGAATAAAAAGGATTAATACATCCTTATAATTTCAGCATAAGAATATTTGAATTGCAAGAAGCTGGAAGCCAAAAGCCAGTAGGACAACACTAGGCAGTCCCTGCATAATACCACACATATCTATCAAGTACACCTAGCAACTTTGTTCATAAATGTATCTACTGTAATCTTTTACTCAAGTTCCCTATTGCTACTTCCCTTTGTGAGGCACAGGTGTGAGTTACGAGGCGACAAAAAGTTTCACGTCCCAGGAAGAGCGAAATGAAGAGGAAACCAGTGAGAGTGACAACGAAAACGGAGAAAGCTCTTTATAGTGAATGGGTGTACTCGTATTGTGTCACCCACCCTTGCCTTTTCCTTCCCATCCTTCACCCACACTCCTACCATCCCTCTCTCCCTTCCCCGGCACCAAATGGCGAAGTAAACAATAACAGCACCTGTACAAAGTTCCCACGAGGCGGCTTGAGGCCCTCGCTGCTCGGCTGTCAGGTGTGGGCGGCGCCACCACACACCTTGCTACTGGGAAGTGACGCCTGGTGGAGGGTCGGCATCAAGAACCCGCCAGGCGCCTCGGGAGAAAGGCGAGGGAAGCAATATGTACTGCCGGGAGTGTTGCGAGTGAGTTATGCAAGGTTTGTTTATGGAAGGATATTTGCAAGTTACTTTATACTTCCCGTTTTATTTTTTTTTCCTTCCCCCTTATTTCCTTTCTTTTTTATTCGTTCTTTCTTTCTTCATTTATTTATTTTTTTCATTGGATTTGTCTATGGAAGGAAATCAGCAAGTTACTTTTACACCTTTTCTCAAATCAGTCCCTTGCTTCAGCAAGTAAGGCAAGAAAAATTATCGTTAAATACATGAATTTTATGACTTTAATCTCCTTAAAGTCTCATATCAGTGCCTTGATTCTGTACATTAACTTAGGAGCTGTCAGATGTAAAGGGTAAAGCCACCGGTGTGTGTGTGTGTGTGTGTGTGTGTGTGTGTGTGTGTGTGTGTGTGTGTGTGTGTGTGTGTGTGTGTGTGTGTGTGTGTGTGTGTGCCTTTATTTTTGTCCCTCTACGCACATAAATCAGGCAACTCACCGTATCAACAACAAGACGACAGACAAGAAGCACTGAGGCAAGACCCTAACTAATGCATGCGGCGTGGGTGACGTAATTGGAGTGCGGAGAGTGAAGGTGTGCAGCCTGTGTGTGAGGAGCCGCCGGGGATACACTAATAAACCTTCAGTTCGTCACTAAAGCCCTTTCCTGGAGGCCACCACAAGACGCCTCGCTCATCGCCGCTTAGCATAGACACCCGGAAGTCTTTACTCATTTCCCTTCACCTTTTCACCAATTATTCCATACAAGAGCGATTTCTAATGGTAGTACAATATTAACTGTATATGTTGTGCTTATGTTACTGATTCTTCCACATGGTACAATGATAAAGACGATACTAATGGTAGTATGTATGTAATAGTAATTTCATTTCGCTTGGAGGTACTAACAATTTATCATTAGAAAAATAAACAAATAAATAAATAAGGATAGCGACGAAAATAGATAAGAAGTTACAAAATAGTTTAGAGATAAAAAATGCATAACAATAAACCGACAGACTAGAATTCCTAATGCTAAATAATATTGACACTAAAATTAATACCTATAGATTTACCACTACTGACATACATATTCTGGGTGGTGGCTAACATGATGCCTGTCTGTGAATCGTGGCTTGCTTGCGCTTGGTTCGGTTTCGTCTCAGCTCCTCATCGCCCACGTCTTCCACACGACACCAGTGACATTTACTACAAGGCTTGTATTTTGAAACACTTGGAGCTTTCAGTAGTTTCAAAGCTCACAAAGATCATTTATCCGGGTCTTCATGTGTGTTTTTCTCCACTGATGCCACAGAATCCTTGTTGAAATATCACTACAATCATGAAACTATCCTTGGAAGCCTCATTAACTTACGTACGTCTTGAAAGTTGCCGAGGTCAGAAGTTGAAACATCCGAGCGTACAGCCCCAGATTTCTGCCGCATACATCACCATCTCCCTGCCTGGCCAGATGACGCGTTTTGTCACCAAGACCACAGAAGACGAGCACAAAACCACGAAAACCACGCACACGACGGAAATCTGCCCCTGTGTGATAATTCGCTAATTGCCAATCGGGCGTTGTGTCGGTTATGGGACCATTTGCTGCGGCATGTCTGGTTACCCAAAAAAGTTATACCATTATTTTACAAAATGTCCCAGAAAAAGACGGCATCTGACAGTTACCTTTATCTATCGTATCCCCGGCTCTTGGTTTTTGCAGAGTTCTTCTTCAAGTAAAGATCATGTCCCTATTATCAGATAGAAATTTTGAGATTGAAAACCTTTAATTAAGGTTTGGACATGTAAGAAAAAAAATGATGATTAAATATTTTCCTCTAAGGTTACAGATGATTAAAATATGAAAGGTAGGAAAAAGATATTTACCTATATAGAAGTGTATGCCAGTCGATTAAGTGTGTTTTTTTAGTGTCTTAATTTCTTTTTAAAGTTTTTTATTTTTTTCTAAGGAAGGAACATATGCCTATTATCGGATAAAAATTTTAATATTGAATCTTTTTTCGGCTTTTCACACCTGTAAAAGAATTCAAAAACTTTTCTGAATAAAAATTTTCCTAAAAGATTGCAGATGATTAAACCGTGAAAAGAAATGAATAGTAATAAAAGTAATAAAAGTATTCATGAATCAAAAGGGTGTGTTTTTAAGAGTATTAATTTCTTTTAGAAGTGAAATGTGGTTAGTATCTACGCACCACTCATATGAATTTGAAAGAATATTTTTTCATGTCTACAATGGTTCTCCTTAACATGTACAGCAATCTACTAGCCCATTATTAATATTTATATTCTATCTATGTCCCGGAAGGAGATAGTGTCTGATAACTACCTTTATCCATCGTATCCTGAGTTCTTAGGCTTAATAGACATCAATTTACTAGTCATTATTAATTTCTATATTCTATCAAATGTCCCAAAAAGAGCAATATCTGACAGTTACCGTTATTTATCGTATCTCGAGTTATTAGTCTTTGCGTAGATCTTAATAAACAAGAATTTACTAGTCCATTATTATTTTTTTATTTGATATGCAGATATGAGATTCGCTGGACTTTTTTGTGATATCACTATTAGATCTTGTACATGTGCCTCATTACACATTTGCTTTTCTCTGCTTCGCTACAGTCATTCTTTCACCTTACTTCAACCACTTTTTTCGTTATTCTTTTATTGCAGTAATAAAAGTAGCATTCACATTCTTATTCTCGTGTTTCTTCAACCATACATTATCATGTACCTTCATGATTCCCTTTCAGTAATAATAAGACTAATATCTATAATTTCTTCATTCTTCTACGCTTGGATAAAGAAAGGAAAAGAAAAAAATAAAAATAAAAATTATAAAATAAATTAACAAACAAACCAGCAAACAAACAACAAACAAGCTTACGTCAACTTGTGCCTTCATTATTCCCTTCTAATAACAAGACTAATATCTATAATTTCTACATTCTTCTTCACTTGAAAAAAAAAATGCTAATAAAAATAATACAAAAATAAATTAATAAACTAACCCGCACACAAACAACAAACAACCTTACATCATCCCATGCCTTCATTATTCCCTTCTAGTAACAAGACTAACATCTATAATTCATTCATCCTTCTAAGCTTGAAAAAAAAAGATAAAAAAAAACTGCATAAAAATACATGAACCAGCAAACAAACAACAAACAAGTGTAATCAGTCACCTTTCACCACTAGTACCTGAAGGGATTACAGAAATGACGGAAGCTGTTTTCTTGAAAGTACGCCCACTGAAGGAATGACATCACACGCCTCCCTCCTGTCCCCCACCCCCCTCGCGGCCGCTACCTGGCGCACGACGAACCCCCGTTGCCGCAATCGGAAGGTCCAACAGGAGCCGCCAACTCTTCCCTAATGGCCAAGTTTCTCCTAAGTTGCTTAATTTACGTTCTCTTAATTGTTGGTGCCGGCCTGCCACACATTACCGCCCGATCCCTGTAGTAATGGGCGGCGGCTGGTGATGCAAAGATGTACTTACGTGCTACACACCGACAAGTAGTTCCGGTTCGTGTCGCCCCCAAACATCTCTCCCTCTCCTGTGCGTTCCCTTTCTTCTTTGGGTTTACTTCCACTCTCATATCCTCCCTTTTTGCTTCCTGCTATCACCCCATCTCTCCATCTTCCCACCCTTTCTCAATGACTTCTTTCTCCTCTTCTTAATTAATTAACAATAAAAAATAAGAATATAAGAAAATAAGGGAAGTTGCAAAAAGCCGTGTATGAAACATCTCTACATATTTCCACCTATCATCACCATCCATTAATTTGTCTAATCTTCTTTTTAAAGCTCCTTTATGATTCAGCACTAACAACCTGATTATTGAGTCCATTCCGTTCATCTACCACTCTATTTGAAGGTCTTTTTAAATCTAACTTTTCCAAGTCTGAACATGTTATTTCTTTTCATATTCTGATTACTGATCCTGAGAATTTTGCTTACCTCACCCTTGTTATATCCCGTCAATCGCATACTACGTTAAGACATATCATGTCCCATCTTAATCTACGCGTCTCTAAGGAATGCAAATTTGAAAGTTTCATTTCCTCTCATAAGGAATATCCCTCATCCCTTGTGTCCTTTTCGACATTCTCCTTCGTACTGATTCTAATAGAGCTATACCCTTCGAGTAACATGGGGACCAGAATTGTACAGCATAATCTAGATGAGTTCTGACTAGCGCCAAATATAACTTTAATATTATTCTGGCACTTCTACTTTCAGCACTCCTAAAAATCATTCCTAATACCCGATTTGTTTTATTTCTGGCCTCTGTGCATTGTTTTCTCACACGGAGATCAGGGATAACAGTAATTCCTAAATCTTATTCATTCTCTGAATTTACAAGACCCTCGTCCTTTATTGTGTACCTACTGTGTGAGTTTCTTCTACCTACGTTACTTTATATTTGTTAATATTAAACTGCATTTGCCATCTATCTGTCCATTTGTTCACCCTATCTAAGTCTGCCTACACAGCGATGGGATATGTGTCTTTCATTTCATATCTACAACACTCTCCTACCGATGATAGCTACTAACTAAATTTCTTATTCGAACAAATGAAACACTAAACGGAGATGCTCTCTCTCTCTCTCTCTCTCTCTCTCTCTCTCTCTCTCTCTCTCTCTCTCTCTCTCTCTCTCTCTCTCTCTCTCTCTCTCTCTCTCTCTCTCTCTCTCTCTCAGTAGAGCCTACAGATCGAGTCACTTTCCGGTGAACCTCATCCAAAATGTTACGGAGATGCAAAAATATCCGGAATTCAAATTTGAGGGTGCCGCGGACTACATTATACAATCTTACTCACTATTTTTTTATTTCAACAATGACATGGTATTATAATGTATTGAATGCAGAGGCTACTGCTAAATTACGTGAAATATCAAAATAAAACTTTTAATAGTAATAATGGTAATACTAATAATACTAATATTTATAGTAGTAACAGTTATAACAATGATGGCAATAGTAACAATAGTAAGTCATGATAATGTTAGCGATGGTAACAGTGGCAATAGTGACAGTAATTGTAATAGTAATGGTATGAGAACATCAACACTAATAGTAATAGCAATAATAGTAGTAATGGTAGAAATAGTGCAATAATATTAGTAATACGTGCTTGCGGATGTGCACAGATGCACCAGCAAATCTCTACAGGTGTGAGGTGACGCTGCCAGGCACCTGAATAATCACTCTCGTCATGTCTCATCCCGACCTGCCTGTCCCACTCCCACACCTCTAAAGTTCGAGGCGCCCCTCACTGTCGTGTCATCTTCTGGAAGGAATTATTATGGAGATCTAAAAGTCACTATTATTTACTTCACATGCCAACAGTAACGCGAACGACTGGTGTGATGCTTCTACGACTCTTCTGTGCCAAGACACAACACAAGGGAGCAGCAAAGTTGTAGCATGATGCCAGTCTCATGCTGCACACTCAACACACAGGCATCCTCTATGAAACACACTTCAACACGACTGATTCTTTGCACTGAGGCCTTGATTACTGTGCATCCATGTAGGCAACACACACACACACACACACACACACACACACACACACACACAGAGAGAGAGAGAGAGAGAGAGAGACAGGTGCCTATACTTGAGTTACATGCCTGGGAGTTGCGCCACAGCCTGACCACCTGGCAGGCTCGTGGTGACGTGCCATCAGTATCCAACACATGGCTGCTCCCGAACTTATTAATCGTCCCGGCGAACGGACCACTGCAGTACTTTCTCTGTAAACACAATCACACATATGGAGGCAATCATCACCTCCGCTCAACAACACAGGTGCTGGAATGCGTAAGACAAGTGTAATGGTAAGCACATATGTACACTACAAGTAAATGCCACCATATCATGCCTCGCGGTAATACATATTTTTATTCACTGTCAACTTTGTTTTGGTGTGTTGGGAAAGCGAGCATGAGTAGTTGCAGTAAAAGCGGCCCCTTCATCACTCCCGTCCACGCGCTGTACAACCTGGGATCGTATCTCCAAGCGTTTCAGTGTCTTATCTACATAACCTTAACAGGCTGTAGCGGAAGTTTTTTATGAATCTAAAACAAACAAGCATCCTGCACCATTAATGGGAAGAAGTAGCCATGGGAACTCGACTAATAGTACTATAACCTTTGAAAGTAGTCTTTATGAGAGAATACAACGTTTAAAGAGTACTATTCATTCTTATGTGATTATCGAGGTGAATGTTCGCTCACCAATCAGCGCTGCGGCGTTTTGGGCTGTGATGGGTATGAAGGGAAGCTTTACAGGAGAGGAGAGGTAGAGGTCGCGATTCCTCACCAAATGGCTGGGCACTTAAGGCTCGTTTACCGTCATTTGGTGGGAAAGGAGGTAAGGAGCTAGTCGGGTTACGTGGCCATTCTTGCCAGTCCCCGGTGGTATCGTTTCAACTATTTGTTTGTTTTCTCCTGGGACGGTAAATTTTGCGGGGCCTTGATGTAGTACCATAACTGATATTCAGACACTGATGAAGAGAATTGTGTGTGTGTGTGTGTGTGTGTGTGTGTGTGTGTGTGTGAAAACAAGGGATGAAGGAGAAGTACCCCAACGTTTCGTTTGTTGCCTTCTACAGGAACGTTCGGATACTTTTGCCCAAACGTTAGAGAATTAAGTACTTTGATTTTGTGTGTGTGTGTGTGTGTGTGTGTGTGTGTGTGTGTGTGTGTGTGTGTGTGTGTGTGTGAGCTTAAAATAGAAAATTGCACAGTATTCTATTAATGACCCTGCATACAAATGGGCTTATCCACCACAAGAATGTGTTTAGTTCACATTCATGCAGTAAATAGGAAGTAATGCAGAGGCCGTCACAGACACACACACACACGTTCAATGAAAGCGAATGCGCAGAAAGAAGCTAAGCAGTAAAGCTCTCTCTCTCTCTCTCTCTCTCTCTCTCTCTCTCTCTCTCTCTCTCTCTCTCTCTCTCTACACACACACACACACACACACACACACACACCGGAAGTTCACCATAGTCCGATACAATGAACAAGGACATAGCAACGTGACTGTCACTTCGCCTTGCCTGCACTGGTTACATTACGAGAACAAACAAAACAAACAACTTCATCAATATCGTAGTCTGTGTGTGTGTGTGTGTGTGTGTGTGTGTGTGTGTGCGCACCCCACGCCCCTCGTGACATAGGCCAGGCAGGACGAGCCACTAACAGCTCCATCCGCCGCCTACCCGCCAGCACGGCCTCCTCGCTTTAGTGTCACCCCACACTTACTCAGTTAAAGACGTCCTTACATTGAAAAGCAACCGCATATTCTAAGTTGCTAGTGTTTCATCGTCTGTCCGTGTGAGGCAGCGTGCTTGGAGTCCTGATCTGTGGTTAGCCCTGCTCTCCTCTAGCCTTACTGAGTGACGCTTCCTTGTCCTGCTTGCAAACGCGGACATGACATGACATAGTAGTGAGTGAGGCAGCACGTACTCTTCAGGAGACGCATCTGTGAGGGAAACACGGCGCGATGTTCAAGGCGTACACATTATCGTTAAGGAAAACCCTAGAAGCCTCCTTACCAGGGGTCCGCGTTGCACACCAGCCTAAGGCCAGGAGGGCTGCTACTGACAAGGTGAGGCAAGCATGGCGTCATCACTGTAACGACGATACAGTTTTCCTGTGTCTGTAGCTTTATCTTATGTCACTGAAATGTTGTGACGACAGTGTTCACCGACAGGGCACAGAACAGTTGGAGAAAAGTAAACATGAAGAAAGAAAAAGAGACATGGGAAGAGGCAAAGGGCGTCTAGAGAGGACAAGCGAGGAGCACTGGGCGCTGGTGGCCGGCCAGGTGTTCCAGTCCTGGACTGGTGACTGCCCCCGCCGCACCTACCAGTCCAGCCTCGCCAGCGCCCTCACACTGCGGCCCACCACCGCCGCGGATGGGGTGAGGCCCAGACCTATGATAAGCTAATTACTTTTCAAAAAAGAATGCTAATATAGGTATAAATGAAAGCGAGGAAATCTATCCATCCAGCTTCACATACACCAAGGGTCAGCAAGTGCCTTACTTTACCCTGCACCTGCGTCCAGCCAGCAATATTCATGCCCACACCCACCAGGCATCCACAAAATTTTTATTTTAATATGGTTCGCACCCACATTTTTTTTTCTTCGGCACAAAGCATTCACCACCTCGCACTCACAAAGTGTGCTGTGGGCCTACATGTCTGGTTTGTGAACTCATTTGCTTGCAAGTGGTGAGCGGGACTTCAGAAATTTTTTTTTTATTTATTTATTTTTTTTTTATTTCTAAACATTACAAAATGCGCTGTTGATCTAGGGCTACGGATCAATTGTGCCCTTATCCATTATATCCACCTTGCTCCCTGCTGTATCCCAAAATAATGAGTAGGATGGTTCCCTCTAATGATTACCTACCAGTTTTGCCTCGCCATATCCACCTGAATTTCATCTCATATAATTTGCATTCCTTGATCTATATCCCCTCAAAACACACTGCATACATCTGTTCCTACCGCACCTCCCTTGAATAGTTACCTCCAACCACCTTCCAGTCACGTTCCTGCAATATCACGATAACGGCTGCCTTGTTTAGGCCACTTCGACTTACGTGCATTGATTCACAACCACTTCAAGATCCCGAACTGGCACGTATTTTCAAAATGGAACCTGCAGCTGTTCCACACCCGCATTTTCATCTATATATTTATTATTTATCTATTTATTTATTAATTGTTTATTTCACATCCGCTTTGTAATGTGGATAAGCGTAGGTCCCTCATACGTGAGCTAGCCGGAGCAAATCTCTAAAACGCACACACGCACGTATACTACGTACACACATACACACACGCACTCTCTCTCACACACATACACACACACACATACACACACACACACACACACACACACACACACACACACACACACACACACACACACATCAATCTCATTTCATAGAGAAAGTGCCTCAATATTCTTTGCATCAAAATGCAGTCTTCCTCAGGGCGAAGGAAGTGCCGAGCCCTGGAACGGCCACCTGCCCCCAGCAGCGCTGCGGGAGTTAACCCAGCTGGCAGATGAACTGGGCCTCCGCAAGGACGCTCAGCAGCTGGCCTGGTGGCTCGTGGGCAGCCGACTAGCCTCGGTAGATGCCGAATGGATACTCTCTCAGGTGAAGGACATCCAAGCCTCGCTAGAAGAGAACGCTTACACGGAGGAGGAGAAGGCCGACCTGCTGCATTCCCTCACGCTCTACATCTACTCCCAGATCAAGAGGCTCAAGTCTCTGCACACGGCCTTCCCCAGCAGCTGCAGCAAGCAGCTCACGTTCACCCTCAGGTCAGTGGTCTCGCACAGCCGTCATGCCGCTCGCAGTAGGCGGCACATTTGTGGGACGAGTAGTCATCATTTAGAATAGATTTTAGAGGATTATTCATAAAAACGATACATTAATTCTTTTAATAATACGTACTACCGTATGGTAATAAAGTGAATGCGAGGGAGGATAATGTGTGTGTATGTGCAGTGTGTGTGTGTGTGTGTGTGTGTGTGTGTGTGTGTGTGTGTGTTCAGTATAGTTCCTCTTAGTAAGCGCGACTGAGATTCATATTACCTCATGTTTCAAGGCCTTTATGGTACCATTTAGTAGGCTTTTCGCTCATAATTCTTGGTAAAATCGCATTTTTTCTGAAGTCATCTTTTCCTGTTTGAATTCTCAGTCACTCCACTTTGAATTGTTAATTCTATCACAAACTTCGATCAGACAGATCGACAACCAGACAGATGATAGACAGCTCTTAGTAATATATGTAGATTATAATAAAACTTAAACTACCAATACACTGCTATTACCACCACCGCCACTACCACCTCCACCATCACCACCACCACAACAACAACAACAACAACAACAACAACAACAACAGCAATGCACTAGCAGCAACAGCAACAGCCATGACCTCCACTAAGTTTTCCAGTACAAGATTCAGCAGCACTCTGGGCAGCAGCTGCCATCTTCTCTCTGCTGCAGGACACTGAGGAATCTGGAGGAGCACCCTGCCACTCGCCGTCTGCTGGACACTGCCGGTCAGCCTCCCATCCCTGAGGACGTCACCGCCGCTCTCCAACGTCACGTCCACGAATGGTGAGTCCCAAGAGAGTCCCGCGAACGAGCCATTCGTCAGCGGCATCTACCGGCTATGAGTACGTAACTACGTAAGGACAAGCTGGCTTAATTTTTCGTTTCCGTGTACTATGTTCGGCATATTATGATATATCACAGTCTAATTATCATTTAATTTTGTTGGGCAGCTACATTTCTCAATTACCTCTTGGTCTAATTGTGTACTGTTCCAAAATTTACACACATGAAACAGACAGGGAGGCATTGAACGTTACATTGCATCTCAGCACGTGACAGACTAATCAGGTTCACCAGTTTTTCAGGTGGAGTGAGGTGGTACAGGTGGAACCAAGCTCCACGGAGGAACGTGAGGAACAACTCAGACGAGCAGTGAACACCGTGACCCGCGTGCCGGCGTTGCTCTCACGAGAAGCCGAGATGTACCATCAAATATTTCAGAGGTATGCTGGGGAATAGGCACCCCATTACTGAGGTGTACTGCATATAAATTCAAGACGTATTAATAACGTCTTTTACTTATGTAAACACAAATTCTAAAGCAGTACGGTCAAAGTCCAAGTGTTCGTTCGTACTGGCATTTGTACTGAACTAACTGCACAAATTATTTGATACTTTATCTATGAATCATAAGACATACTAAATACTTGTACATGAATTCAGATTATACGTACTCAACAATTTAGCAAATATTTTAGGTGCATATATATATATATATATATATATATATATATATATATATATATATATATATATATATATATATATATATATATATATATATATATATATATATATATATATATATATATATATATATATATATATATATATATATATATATATATATATATATATATATAATTTTTTCTCTCATAGGCTTGTGTGAGTCCTGATGTCACTGTGTCTTTCTCAGAGAGCTGTCAGTGTCATATGACAATTTGTGTCGGCGGGAGGTACGCAGCCGCCTTGACAATCTCGCCTCGTCCCTTCTCGTCCCAAGTGACTCGAAACCTCAAGCCCCATTGAAAGGTAAAAGCTGATCCTTAAGGAAAACAAGTTATCTGATTGCCAATATAAATCATAGTTTATGTAAAACCTGTTCCCATTTCAAAGCACATCTCAGCAATTATAACTTACAGACAGATCGCGAGACGGAGAGATTTACTCACAGCTACAAAACTTCGCCGTAGGTTCGCCGCTTTGGTCACTGTACAAGTCACTGGGCCGCGCGTACAGGTACGTACGAGCATATAAATAACAATGGAACCAATCAATACTCTACTAACACTTTATCAGCTAAGTCAGAAAATAAATTGGCAAACATATAAAAAAAAAACAAGCAAATAGATAAAATATAAAACTTATTATTCTAAACCAGAATATGATAAACATATTTCCGAAACAAGCACATGCAGCAAACTGTCACAAGGTCGCGAAGGAATACACGCTGCGGACAGCCGAGAGCGACTTTCGTAACACTTGAATCGCACTGTAGTACAACAAATTATTGCAGCGCATGTGACGATTTGGAAAGCAAGACTGCCGCCGCGCCACACAGTTATCCAGGCTGCTTTCTGAGGAGCGTGGCTTTTTGGTTGGGCCCGGCAAGCAGAGACACCAGGCTGGGTATCTTTCACTCTTATAGCAGCACGTCCACCCTTCAAGATGTACTGACAGCCTTCACGGAGGTTAGTGAACGCATGGGCTTTATCTTATGCTAGGTATATAAGGTCACCTGCATGGTCTTGGTTATGGAGGATAGCACCTGAAGCCGAGCAGTCAGTGTCACTCCACTAACATTCGATACTGGATTAGCTTGACTTACGAGACCGTTACATATTTGAAATTTTCGATGGTGACAGCCGACTACTGAAGCCTCCGACGCTCTCCAGAAGACTGTTTGGTTCTGTGTTCCTCTGTACAGGCGAGGGAGTGGTGGCGGGAGCTGGCATGGCCCGACCCGGAGACTCGAGGCGTGGTGGCGGTGGGGCTGCTGGAGAACCTCTGCTCCCTCGCAACTCGCCGATGCCAGGGCGTCATCTCCCGCTGCCCTCGAGACTCCACGCCACCAGTACAACCTTACTTTGACGTTGAAGTAAGCCTTTTTTTTCTCTCTCTCCCTCTCTCTCTCTCTTTCTTTCCTTCTGTCTTTCTTTCTTTCTTATCTTTTATATGGATGCAATACTTCCTTATCTTTCCTTTTTTTATTCTTATACTTTTATTTACGCATTTATCTCCTCAATATATCTCCTGCAATCACTCTTTCAGACACAGCTTTATCAGTTCTATATTATACACAATTCCTGCGCAGTTTTGTTCATGCCTGAAGAGCGTGTCGCGGGTCGCTGAGGAGGTGCAGCAGCTTTCCGATGACCTTGGACTGGAGGAAGTGGTGGAGGGAATGCGCAAGTGTGGTAACAGGGGCGCCGCGGATCAAGCCAAGGATACCGTCTCCACCTTGCTTTCCAGCGTTGTCCAGAATTTGGAAAACTTACTAGACCAATACATAGACACGGCCATCGATCAGGTAATGCTTTGGAACCACGAGGAAATTACGTAAAACAATTAATTAATTAGTCATTTGCACAACTCAGAATTTTAAGTCAAAAGGCTTCACTTTTGGAAATAGGCAGTTTGTGTGCAGACACTTTTTTATATATAGATGAACTCCCTTCATGATGGATACTTTGATGTTCTATTTTTGTATTTATTTTTTTCTTAATCTCGTAATGTTAATTTCTTTCCAACATTTATTTATTTTCTTATTATCTATCACTTCGTAGCATGCGGGACATTTCTTTTGCTTTCAGGCAGTGCCCAAGTTGAGGGAGGAGGTGGTGGAGGTGTGTGAGCGAGGAGGCAGCTCGACGCCTCCCAGCTTGCCTTCAACTCTCAGCCTCCTCCAGGAACATCTCCCGCACTCATTATCACCAAGGTCACACTACGTTCCACCGAGCAGTTCAAAGGCGTCCAGCACCTCGTCCTCCCCATGCCTCTCTGTATGCTACTCTCCGTCACTTTTCCAGCGTCTTTTGGTGAGACTGTGGGATGCTGTCGTTCTTCAGTTTATGGTCACTGTTGCTGAGAAAACAGGCGTGAGTATCAACGTACGGGGAAATCGATTGATTAGTTGAATGAGTGATTAATTTAAGGCGGCGCAGCAAGCCATCAGGCGAGTCATTCATTATTCGCGTTACTCGGGATTCTTATCCTAAACATGATACAGTTGTATTGATTATGGTGAATGGCATACCTTGATTTTGTAGGGTGGGAGAGTTTAGGCACACGACTTTAAGGTTTGGCCATTACTGAGACAGAAGCAGACTTCAGAATACTTCAGTCGGGTGCACAGCATCCTGGAGGCCACCCTGGCGCTCTTCACCACTCCCGGTCGTCTCCACCCTAGAGCTGCCGCCACACCAGGTACGTATAGCAGGAATGTGGACCAAATTCCTCTATACACTACAAGTGGCTGTCATTACCGTGCTTTAATGTAGATAGGATTTTCTTTTTTTTATGTAGGAGGGGCACCGACCAATGGCAACAAAAATTGCAAGGAAAAAAAAAAAAGGCCCACTGAGGTGCCGGTCCCCGTACAGAGTCGAAAGCGTTAGTCAGAAATACAGGATAAGTGTCTTGAAACCTTCCTCTTGAAAAAGTTCAAGTCGTAGGAAGGTGGAAACACAGAAGCAGGCAGAGAATTCCAAAGTTTACCAGAGAAAGGGATAAATGATTGAGAATACTGGCTAACTCGCATTAGAAAGGTGGACAGAATAGGGGCAAGAGAAATAAGAAAGTCTTGTGCAGGGAGGCCGCGGGAGGAGGAGAGGCATGCAGTTAGCAAAATCAGAGGAGCAGTTGGCATGAAAATAGCGGTAGAAGATAGCGAGAGATGCAACATTGCGGCGATGAGAAAGAGGCTGAAGACAATCAGTTAGAGGAGAGGAGCTGAGAGGACGAAAAGCTTTGGATTCCACCCTGTCTAAAAGAGTGGTATGAGTGGAACCCCCCATACATGTGAAGCATACTCCATACATGCATGGATGGATAAGGCCCCTGTACAGAGTTAGCAGCTGGGGGGATGAGAAAATCTGGCAGAGACGACTCAGAACACTTAACTTCATAGAAGCTGTTTTAGCAAGAGATGAGATGTGAAGTTTGCAGTTTAGATTATAAGCAAAGGACAGACCAAGAATGTTCAGTGTAGAAGAGGGAGACAGTTGAGTGTCAATGAAGAAGAGTGGATAGTTGTTTGGAAGGTTGTGTCGAGTTGATAGATGGAGAAATTGAGTTTTTGAGCATTGAACAGTACCAAGTTTGCTCTGCCTCAATCAGAAATTTAGAGAGATTAGAAGTCAAGTGTTCTGTGGCTTCCCTGCGTGACTCCGTTTTGGAGAAAAACCCCTTTTGTTATGTAAATGGTCATCAGCTTGCGTGATATACATCAGCATGTTTGTGTGAGTTATGCGTGCACACGATTGATATAGAGGTGGAATTCCCAAAGTTACTCCCAGAGATACTAGAAAGGATTATCAGAGATACGTTATCATGATTACATGCAATACTGTTGCGCATTGGTGCTGCTTCTTGGTGGAACCTTTAACTTCGCACAAGAGTGTTTGGGGTTAGGTAAACTTCGTCATCGTATAAAAAAATGCAGCTATATAGTTTTTCTTTCAATCTCGTATTTCAGGGTACAGGTCTGTGGCCGAGCAAGTGAAGGGCCAGCGAATGTCTAGCCCGGCGCTCATCCTACAGTACTACCTGTCTCGCTACACACAGCAGACCGAACCGCACCTCCCAACTGTAGCTCACGTCCTCGTCAGGGTAAGAGAAGCTTTAGTGTGAATAAACGCCTCTCAAGCTTCAGTCTCGTGAATATGAAAGTCGAGATACGACTTGCATTAGTGAGGACATGTGGAGAGTTGAATTCCCCAGCCAAAATTAATCAAATTATTGATCAAAGCGTCATGTCCTCATAACACACACAAAAAAAAAAAAAAATTATATACAAAGAAATTTTCAGTGTCCTTGGCCCACAAGCTTCATAATTTGATTGTTCATAACGAATAAACCAAAATTATACACAAAGACATTTTCAGAGTTTCTTTGGCCCATACGTTCCATAATTTGATTGTTCATAATAATGTCTTAATCTCTGGATTTCCTTCGCTCAGGCCTTCTACAGCCAGCCAGGACACTTGACGGTGCGAGTGTTAGAGGCACGGGACGTGGAAACGGTGACAGGAAAGTCTCTGCGTTACCACGTGACTGTGCAGGTGGTGCCCCGCGAGGTGTGTTGCGGGGGTTTCCTGCACCGCACCACCACTGTCACCCACTGCCCCGCCTCCTTCTACGAAACATTCGAATTGTTCGTCTCACTGAAATTGTTACGAAAGTATTTAGAATGTTATTTGTTATTTCAACGATAATTTGCCAGTTATTTCGTTCAATACACTATTGGGTTTTAACCATTAGTTTACTGTTGTGGATACATTACAGAATCAAAGACATATGTTCCTCATTCACCTACCAATGATCTTGAGAATTCATAGAATGAGAACACAGAGGCCTCCCCCACAGCCCGACGGGAGAGTGCAGGGGCGAGGGCAGCGCCGGATGGCTACAGTTCACCCTCGAGGCGACGCGGAGCAGCGGCGGCAGCGGTTTATTTCTCGGGGAAGCCTTCGTGCCCCTCGCCTCCATCCCATACGTGGATTCCCCGGAGCTACAGAACACGACCCTCCGATTGACTACGCCTGTTTTCCCACCAGGTATGACACAATTTGAAAAGAAGAAAAAAATCGAAGAATCGTCATTCATATAGTGATGAATTTGAATCGTTCATATACGTATGTCCGTATGTACGCTAAAAGTGAACGCCTGCCTTGCGCAACGTACATGATGTGTGACTAATGTTGTGCTCATTATGAATCATGTATTGTGAAAGCGTTGATTATATTTTGTTAGTTTGGTATATATATATATATATATATATATATATATATATATATATATATATATATATATATATATATATATATATATATATATATATATATATATATATATATATATATATATATATATATATATATATATATATATATATATATATCAGTTTTCTTAATCTTTTTTTTTTTTTTTTTTTTTTTTTTTTTTTTTTTTTAGGATACGAGTCTGTGGCGGTGCTTCGGTCACGAGTGAGCAGCGACGAGCAGGCTGCGTCCTTCATTCGTATGCTAGAGAGGAGGCACCCGGAAAGCCGCTGCGCAGGACACACCAAGTGCTCGAGGAGCGGGCCTTAGCAGTTCCGTGATGGATGGAGCCCGTACATTCCTGCGCCTTTCACAATAATAATGTAATGGAAACTATTTTACTCTCATTAAGATTAAAGCAACAGTGATGTGTTGAGTTTATTGTCCTTAAAGAAAGTAAGCGTCGTTGGTCTCTTCATAATAGTTGCTTCCAGTGCCAGCCCTCCTTTCCATGCTTGCCCATCAAATGAAAGTGACCACATTTTGAAACTTTCGGCATCTAAACACGATCACGTTTAACAAGAGAGTTATTAATATTTCCAAAGAAGCATTCATGGGTCTGGCGATTACTTCGGTATTTCATTAATTAAAATCAATCTCAAAAATGAAAATACAATTTAAAATGTCCATTGAAAAATGTAGCTTGGATTTGGATGCAATGCATAAAATTTACATTATAACCTTTAATTTGCTTTCAGACTTGGTCTTCTATCAACTGGTGCTGGTTATCTAGAGTAAGATTTTTGTTAACATCAATGCAATATAGGAGAAAATTTATACTATGGCTAAAGGCTGTTTCTTGATGAACATATACATAAATACAAACTGTAAAGCAAAGCTGAAATATATGTACTGCAACATCTATAAGACTATTATCATTAAACCCTTGAAATAATCAGTAGCATACACACACACACACACACACACACACACACACACACACACACACACACACACACACACACACACACACACACGAAATTATCTTCCTTGAAATTACTTTTTGTGTGTGGGGAGGGTGGAGGGAATGAAGGGCGGTCATTTTCCAACCTATTTACAGTAAGATAATGGAGATGCAATGACTTTGATAAGATTTAAATGCCCCAGAACACTTGATCTCTGAAAGTTGCCAGCATTACCTTTATTAAGGAACTGTAAAATAAACACAAATACTGTAGAAATATATCAGTGCGTCTTAAGTTTCGGAGTGCAGAAAATAATAACAAAATACTACAAATTCATATGATAACAGAAAAAAATAATGACCTGCCCCTTAAGTCTCCGTGGCATGGTCCTTTCTTATCGTTATCACTGATGTCAAGAACGCTCACTGTCTCTGTCTCCGCTGGGTGCTTTCCTTACACCACAGTAGCCATCATGCCACCACCTGAGGAACACGTCGAGCTGCAGGTCAGTAGTCACCTCAGCTACAGAACATTCCGTGTCATTGTTTTTTTTAAGAAACTTCGTCAAAAAATAATAATGATAAATAAATAAATAAAAACAAACAAATAAATAAATAAAAATAAATAAATAAAATAAAATAAAAATAAAAAAAAGGATGCAGTATGTGTGTGTGTGTGTGTGTGTGTGTGTGTGTGTGTGTGTGTGTGTGTGTGTGTATTTGGAGGGAGGGAGAGAGAGAGAGAGAGAGAGAGAGAGAGAGAGAGAGAGAGAGAGAGAGAGTAAACAAATAAACAAACAAACAAGCATACAAATAAACAAAAACGATACTCATAAACTCGCATTTCTTCAGATTTTCGCTCCTTTATGAAAACGTGAGTTATGCAAGTGTTTTCACAGATGTTCGTGTTTAAATTAATGTGCACAGATGCACACTTGCGTCATAACTATCCTGAGATACTGGTCGCCGGACACATGTTGACTACTAACCTTGATTCGGGTTTAGTATGGAGCGACGGTGCTGATGGTTAGTGGATGCTCCCTTGCGAGAAGTCTCCGAGCTAGGAATCGATGAGCGTCGCAAGCATGTTCTAATCATGGAACAATTACCACAGAGGAAGGAACCATGCAAATTCTGTGTTGCAAAACTTCCTTTTACTCGGTAATTCTCGCACTTATGAGACTTGCATCTGCACGCTCACAAATAAAGTTACTTCTGCTTCTCAAGACCAAGAACCATGAGGCTAATGATTCATAGTAATGCAAATGTTTCACCCACAGGGGCGGTCAGACTTTGTGGACGTGCCCCTGGACGACCAGCCCCACCAGCCCCAAAGGTAATGAATGCTGAAGAGCGTCATGGTGTGTACGTGCGTCATGTCATTCTCTCTTTTTCGATTTCCATTTACGAAGTGTGGACAATCTTAGTAAAAGCGAAACATGACTGAAAATGTCTTGTGTCTTAAATATGCAACTGATGTGATTAACGAAAGTCTGACGAAATCTGTAATACATCTGTGTGCTTGGAGAAATGCAAAGAACGAAGCCAAAATATCCATTGCTATACGTAATGTGTTTTTCCATATCTAAAGTGGCGTGATAAATCTTACACCTTCACTCACAGTTCCTCTGAGCTCCACATTCCGCGCCGGGTGGGCATGGCTGCCACCGTCGTCCTCGTCACCACTGTGGCCAGTGTCGTGCTTATTGTGACAACTGCAAGTAGGTGGCCGTTATTTGATAACACTTCGGGTGTTGCGCCCACTCCAAACAAAGCCGTGGGAAATAATATAATATAATATAATATAATATAATATATATATATATATATATATATATATATATATATATATATATATATATATATATATATATATATATATATATATATATATATATATATATATATATATATATATATATATATATATATATATATATATATATATATATATATATAATTCTGCAGCATTATTATCCCATTTCTAAACGGGGTCGCTGTTTTTGATGAGTCTCCTCCATCTAACCCTGTCCTCCACCACTTTAAGGTCCAAGTTCTTCTCAGTGTCGTCTGTCACAGTACAGTCCTTCCATCTCGTCCTTGGCCTTCCTCTCTTCCTGCCACCCACTTCCATATCCATGTGTAGCCTTTCACAACTCAATTCCTCTCTCCTCATAACATGCCCAAACCATCTCGACCATGCCTCCTGCATCTTCTTACTTACACTTGTTACCTTAACTGTACCTCTTATGACTTCATTCTTAATTCTATCCTTCCTTGTCAGTCCACTCATTCATCTCAACATTCTCATTTCTGCCACTTCCATTTTATTTTCATTACTCTTCTTCATTGGTACAGTCTTTAGATTAGACATCATAGCTGGTCTCACCACCGTTCATTGGCATTCTTTTGTCACAGAAGACTCCTGACATATCAAGCCAGTTTTTCCATCTTGCCTGTATCCTGATAACTGCCACCTATTTGTTTCCATCTGCCGCAACAATTGAACCTAGATATCTGAAGTCCCTCACGTTGTTCTGAGATTGCCTATCTAGGGTCATGCTCCTCGTGTCTCTGTTCCTGCTTTGATCCTGGTCTGTCATTACCATATATTCCGTCTGACTTCTACTTACTTATACTACTACATTCCACACCTTTCCAGTGCTATACGCCACTCATCCATCCTCTTCTCTGCTTCTTGTTTTGATTCACCAACTAACACCGTATCATCCGCATGCATAATGTCCCAAGATATTCTTCTTTATCCCCTCAGGCAACACATCAAACACTACATTAAAGAGTAAAGGGCTAAGAGCTGAGCCTTGATGCAGCCCAACCCGCACATCAAAATTCCCAGTTCTAACCCTTGTTTTCACATTTCTGTACATTTCCATGATCAGCTTTACATACTTCTCTGGCACCATTTTCTTCCTCAAGCATCTCCGTTCTTCGTGCCTCGGGATTCGATCATATGCTTTATCCAAATCTCTAAATGTTGCGTGTATCTCCCTGTGCTCCTCCCTGCATTTTTCCATAATCTGTCTTAGCATAAAAATTATATATATATATATATATATATATATATATATATATATATATATATATATATATATATATATATATATATATATATATATATATATATATATATATATATATATATATATATATATATATATATATATATATATATATACATATATATATATAAACAGCGATTGCACACATGATCAACAACAAAAAACAACAACTTTAATTGGTAATAATGATGATGATAATAATAATAATAATAATAAAAATAATAATAATAATAATAATAATAATAATAATAATGGTAATAATAATAATAATAATGATAATAATAATAATAATAATAATAATAATAATAATAATAATGATAATAATAATAGCAGTTGTTTTTCCTCACAAGATGCCCTCTCCCCCAGGTGTTCCCAAGCAGCAAGAGGTCTTGATCCAGAACTACCCTCAATCTGGCATTGTCTCTCCCTCTGCACTAACCTCCGCTTTCCATGAGGTGCTCACATTCAATTTTATTTTTACTTTATTTTATTCATTCATTTTTTTCAGTCCAACCAGCTTAACAGATTATGTATACTTTATACCAACACTTTCTAATTTCTGATGACAAGTATTTTGATCCTCTGCAGGTGATGGTCCCTGTCCAGTCTTCTGCACTTCCCTCTCCACTGCTGGTTTCCAAGCATCCTAAGAATGTCATCAGAGACAAGATAAGAGAAATGAAAGAGAAACATAGACAGAGAAATGTTCCTGACCCAAATTATGAGGAGGTTTTTTTTAATTCCTCCCATTGTTAGACTCTGACAAATCTTTCATATACATTCAATAGCTGTTGTGATGAACAAATGTTCATATTACATTAAGAACCCCCATTCATAGCTTACCAAAGATACAATGACATACAAAGACAACTCTTATAGGTGGCAGTGCAGCTCAAAAAAGAACGTGAACATGACACAGGGGTCCTGCTGCCATCTAGCAAGTCTGAGCAACACTTTCCACATCCACTACCCTCAATGGACCCAGGCTATGTTGAGGTAAGTCTTTTTATAAACTTGCCTGTTTATGTGCGTCCATCCTCCACATACATAATTATCAGGACAATACCCGAATAGCAGTTACATTGGAATATTACCATTCCTGAGAGAGTCTTCCCATTCGTTAAGCAGTGTTTCCTTTCCCATAGGTACCTTCCAGTTCCATTCCTGTGGGGCACCTTTTTATTCCTTTAGGAGCCCTCCCATTTCTGAAGAAACCTTCACACGTGTGCTTGCCTTCCTGTTCCCGAAAGAGCCTCCTCATTTGAGAGAGCGCTTTCCCTCTCCCAAAGGTGCCTCCTCATTTCTGAGAACATCTTTCCATTCCTGAGGACACTAACTAATTTTTGAAGAAGTCTTCCCATACCCATAGATGCCTTCCCATTTTAGAAAGCCCTTCTATTCCCATGGGTGTTTTCACATAAGAGTCTTTATATTCCCAAAGGAGTCTTCCCATTCCTATGGATGCTTTTCCATTCCCAGGGATGTCCTATTCTAATCATAGTGATATTATTTTCTCTATTGTGTCTTTGTCTAGGAGGAGAAAAGCCACCCCTTCATTCTTCAACTTCCTTTTGTATATCTCTAAATATTTTTCTGTTTTCACAAACTATCACAATGTGTGGATATGAGATTATATTGAAAATACAAGTTCTGCACTACAGTAAGGTTCATTCAGTACTGTAGATCAGACCACCAAAGGCACACAGTACACCATAATAAATACTGAAATAAAATTTGTTACAGGGCTGCGAAAGAAAAATTACTATTAAAAGGTCTTGAAATGGGGCAAAATATTATTCGCTCAGCAGATAGAAATATGGCTGGGCAGTTTTCTTTCACATTATGCTTTCTAAAGAAGAACAAATGTAAAGTATATGAATACTATATAAATAATAGATAAAGATTTTTTATTTCTTTATTATTTATATATTTATTTCTCATTATTATTTATTTATTTATTTACTTGATTTAATTTTTCAACAGCTTGTACAATTTGTGTATGTGACATAAGCATATGATCTCATAAAAAAAATTTGCCCTTCCCTTCCTTTGGTAAAAGATTCATGTGGTATTAACTTGCTGCTGTCTCTTCCTAGGAAGAAGTTACACTTCAGAAATATGAAGAACATGACAAGCATCCCCGAAATGTGAAGATCCCAGTTGCCACACAAGATATACAGCCACAAATACCATTTAGTGATAAAGAAGCAACAAAAATAAAGGAGACAGAGGATAGCTCAAGCAAAAACAGAAAATCGCCAATGAAACAGATAAAAGAATCTAATAGGCTCCCATCCAAAAGTCTTAAAAATGGCACACAAATACAAGTATGTGAAACAACAGCATGCTATGAGGCAGGTGAGTCATTGTGGTTTTCCCTTTCATTGCAACAGTTACATAAGAATGTAAGAAAACAGAGGAAGCTGGAAGAAGTCATCAGGCCTACACATGACAGCCCCTGTATGAAACATACCTACAATTCAAGTATTTCACAAACATCAAGTTATAATAACTATGGAAGGCGACTGATGAGTGAAGCTGTCAGTAATGCATCAGTGGAAGGGATATTTCTATAAGTGAGAGAGAGAGAGAGAGAGAGAGAGAGAGAGAGAAAGAGAGAGAGAGAGAGAGAGAGAGAGAGAGAGAGAGAGAGAGAGAGAGAGAGAGAGAGAGAGAGAGAGAAGCTATTTCAGGCACCCTGTACATCGCACACTTACCTAATATTTAAATCACTCTAGCTCAAAACTTTGCAGAGTTCAATGGTTATACTATATAATGTTGGATAGGGAATTTCATTCTGCATTCAGTGGTATGTGTCCACTCTTGTTGAAACAAAAGGAAGTTGAGGAAAATTGCAAAAAACTGATGATCAGTTTATAAAAAGTTTTATTATGTATTTTGCAAATGCACAATATTCTTGCAAATTCGACATGCTTTTTTGTTATAACTTGTATTTATCTTATTACCTACAAAATTTGAGCTATATCAGTTCATTAGTGGAAAAGTTGGTGGTAATTTCAGACACCGCACACATTGCACACTTGCCTAATATTCAAAACACTAGCTCAAAACTTTGTGAGAGCTAAATGGTTGTACTATATACTGTTGGATAGGAAAATTCATTCTGTCTTCAGTGGTATGTATCTGCTTTCATTGAAACAAAAGGAAGTTAGTGAAAATTGCAGAAAATTGAGTCACTTTACAAAAAGTTTTATACTGTGTTTTGCGCTTACACAATAGTGTTGCAAATTCGACATGCTTTTTTGTTATAACTTGTATTAATCTTATTAACTACAAAATTTGAACTTGATCAGTTAATTAGTTAAAAAGTAGGCATTTTGACTTTGCACATGCACAGCTCTACTTGAAAGTTGACAAAAGGAATTTTATTAGAATTATAATTAAGCTTCATTAAAATTGATTAAGTAGTTTTTAAGAAATCCCATTTTTGACACTCTTTTACTTTTTGCAAGTTACCCATTGACTTCACCCAACGGAAGAGATGAAAGCTATATCATATAAAATTGATAGAGTTGTGTTATCATATGGTGCTAATTTCATTATGATCAGCCATATAGTTTCAGAGATATTAGCATTTGAATAGCCTGCAGTCAGGCTCGGCTGGGCTGCTCAAAATGAAACAACAACCTCCATAGTAAACTTCACTTGGCTTATAACGATTCAAGTGACTATCTGTCCCACAGCAACACGGATCTCAGAGAGCCTGGACCACTCCGTCAACCCTTGTGATGACTTTTACCAGTTTGCATGTGGGGGATGGATTGACAAACATCCAGTTCCAGAGTCTGGATGGTGAGTTATGCTCTCCTCTTCCTCCTCCTCATATTTGCTTTACTCTTCATATGCATTTCTTTTTACATTTTTAACATCATCATAATATTTTGAAAATATTTAACTGCATACTACATACAGTATGCGTGAAAAATCTTAAGAGAACTTTTAATGTTTATGTTATACATAAAAAGTGAATATTCAGCTACAATTTGTCATATAAAAAATATATATAACAAAAAAAGAAAAATTTTAAACAATACAAAGATATGTTACCAAACTGATATCAAGTTCAGAACAATTCTCTGCAGACTGGATAAACTAAGGTTCACAAAGTTAGAGGAAAGAAGCAAAAATGATTATTTGATTTTGATGTTTGAAGCAATGAGGGAATCAGAAAATAAGGACAGAGCAGACATTCAGACAAGGGATCATGGAAGAACAACGTGTCATGAGTACATATTGAAAGATAAAAATCTTAACCAAGGTAAAAAAAAAAAATCTAGTCTCACAACATGAGATAGTACAGTACTATCAAAAAGTTCCAAAAATAGTTCCTTAGCACACCAACAAATGTTAGCACGGATATGTGTGCCATGCCAGGTTCTTAATGGAAGAAGTCACCCCAGTACAGTAATGGAAACAATTCAGCAACTAGTGCATGAGGATCATCAGAGATCCATTAGAGGCATTTCTGTCATGCAGAAGAGTGCAGGCAATCCTCACACCTGATTTGAACATACACTGCATTGCTGCATTGTTCTCAGGTTTCTGATTCTCAAACAGAAGAACCATCAGACCAAACTCTGCCAAGAACTCTGTCAGCATATCTTGGATGACCCAGCCTTCATGTTGAGGGTCATTACTGGGGATGAGACTTGGTGTTAGGCGCTGTTATGTTTTCATTTTACACTGTCAGTATTACATTGAATGTTGGGAATGAGATACTGCAATAGGAATCATGATAAATGATAAATGGGTTCTATAAGAGATGAGAAGTGACATCAATATAGCTGGAAGTTTTAGTCTGATATTCAGGTACACAATTTCTTAGATTGTAATATCTGTATGGGTGTGGTTACTCGGTAATGTCACAAAATGGGAGGAGTCAAATATAATTCACATAAAATGCATGTCTGAGTTTAAGGACAGTGGACTCATCTCAGACATGGCATAGCAAGCATCTCCAGTCTTTGTACATTTTGTGCAGTTTATATTTTATACTGTGTGTAAAGAAGAAGACCAAGAAATTCTTCAGTTTCTTATCAATATAATCCAAGATCTCATCATCTATATTGGGTCTACAAGCTTCTTGCAACCTATCTTCTTCCTAAAAAAGAAGCTGCAGCTGGAAAGATACCATTTTGAAACCATGGAGGAAATTCAGCGTGACTTCCAGAAGGTGCTAAACACACTTCAAAACAAGATTTCTAAAACATGTTTCAGCAGTGGTAATGGTGCCAGGAGCACTGCATTACTGTTCAAAGGGATTAATTGGAAAATGGTGCCTAGACTTAAATAAATACATTTTTTGTATATCAACTGAATTTGATTTTTTTTTATATCACCTCATATAACTAGCAACAGTTAGAATGAGTCAGACTATGAAGGTGATGTGAGAACATTCCTGACTTTAAGCTGGATATAAGTAGACATGGAGACAGGGCTAAATGAAGGTGATTCACATCCTATACACTATCATTTCTAGGAAACTAGATTTATGACTGACATTTTAAATGCTTTTTGTGATAAAATAAATCATATTTGTTTACCAGGGGAGCACAACAATTCTTTATCTCCCAACAGATTAATTTTATATACTTTAATTCTCAAGTGTTAAAAGACGTATATACTACATGCTTCATATTTGCAGTGCATGAAATGATATTCCTTAAATTGTATTAATGCAAAAACAAATTCAATTATTAATATTGTGTCAAAAGTTTATCAAAATTTTATATTTCCAATGAAATACTTTAACTGCTCTTCTAATCACTACATCACTTACCCACTACAGGGGAGGCACCTACATTGATGCTGTAAAGCGTATGGATAAACATTTGCTCCAGATTCTGGAAACCCCTGCTAAGCCAGATGCTCCAGCCCCTCTTCATGAAATACGCTCTCTTTACAGTTCCTGCTTAGACACAGGTATGCATCCTTCAGAGAGAAATAAAAACTTTTCAATACAAATTACCATATTTTCTTTTATCAAACTCTAAAATGTAGTTCTAGCAATCCTACATGGAACACTTCATAGTAAGACTACCACCCACTTCACCAATTACTGAAACTTAATCAGCACAGTACTTGCTTACTTTTGTGGTTTGTATTAAGTGTCTGTTCACTTGGTACCATAATTTGGCCTCAATATAGAACACCCTGAAAAGGCAAAAGATACTATGGTATAGAAAATTGTCCTATACATCTCATTCAACAATACTATATTTTTCATAGATGCAAGTATGATTAAAAGTAATTGCATGTAAGACCATGCTATGATGAGAAATATTTGTTGTAAGGCTTGCCAGAAACTAGAGGAATCAAGAGTCAATGAACTGTCACCTGTATTACAAGATATCATTCAAGTGAATGCCCACCCTGAAGATGACTTGAAATACAACTTTCCAAAATATGACCTATTTTACATGGCTCTCTCTCTCTCTCTCTCTCTCTTGTGAATGCTTAATTAAATAATAATGCTTCAGATTAAAGAAAAGTAGTTTGTAACGAAGGGTAAAACATTGGTGTTTGACATGTATTGCAACAGACACAATGAATGAGCTTGGCCTGGATCCTCTTGTCAACTTGCTGTCTGCTGCTCAGGGTGGATGGCCCATGGTGATGGAGACCTGGGACCCGAACTCCTTCAGCCTCTCAACTGCTCTCAACAATCTCCGCAGCCTTAACGTCTACCCACTCATCCAAGTCTACATCAGTACTGACGTTTTCAACACTTCTAGATGGCTTATCTTTGTTAGTTTAAGTAATCTTTACTTTCTGCTTTGAAATTTTGTTGCAAGTGTTTATGCTTGCATTTGTTCTATTGGTGGTGGTTTGTCTCTTCAAGAAAAGAGGGTTGATGTCCTCCCCTATATGCTGTCTTTTACATTCTTTATATTCTATGCTGTACCCAGTGGTATTACTGAGCTCGTCCACTTATCCTAATCTCTGGGTGTTGATGGGGATTCAC
This sequence comes from Scylla paramamosain, assembly GCF_035594125.1. Lineage (NCBI taxonomy): Eukaryota > Metazoa > Arthropoda > Malacostraca > Decapoda > Portunidae > Scylla > Scylla paramamosain. The sequence goes on from NC_087154.1 coordinate 31,432,592, forward strand.
AGGTGCAGCACTGATATGCTTCTGAGAGGCAGCTATGTGTCAGTGGATGAGTGGTGACTGGCAACATGTTGAGTTCATCTATGGATAAGACCAGTTATGGGGAACATTCAGAGCTTTCTAGGTGATGGGATGATTTTGTATGGCTCTTTTGGGCATGTAAATTATAATAATGTTCCCCTTTAACATCTAGGGAACTTCAGGATTGTTATAGATAATGAAAAAATCTTTGGCACCCTACTCATGGTGGGCCTGGATGTGGATAGCTGTGGTGTAAGGTAAAAGCTGGCTTTTGTTTTTGGACATTGAGGTGTCTCAGCTCATCCAGCATTGCTTGATGTTAATATAACCTTGGCATAAATCACAGTTATCTGGTTTTGCTATGGTCATCATTGTTGCAATATATATCCCAGCTGTCCTTTTGTGAAGCAGTCATCCACTTCCTTGTAGACCCTTTTTATGGCCATTAGTTTGGGAAAACTTTTAGGAAGAAGTACCAAGTACACAGATAGACCAGCTATCTCATTCAGTCAAAAAAATTACTTTTGCTGCATATTGCTGCTCTTCTCTTTTTCCTTGCTCATTAACATTTCACTTTACCTTTACCATTTTTTGGGAGCTTTTTTAAAAACAACTTGAATACAGAAATAGATAGAAGAGGGGAAGCTCTATTACTTTTCTACTAACTTTTTGGGATTTTTTATATTTTCTTATTTTATCCCTTGGACCATCCTTTCTTATAAATCTCTCTCTCTCTCTCTCTCTCTCTCTCTCTCTCTCTCTCTCTCTCTCTCTCTCTCTCTCTCTCTCTCTCTCTCTCTCTCTCTCTCTCTCTCTCTCTCTCTCTCTCTCTCTCTCTCTCTCTCTCTCTCTCTCTCTCTCTCTCTCTTTCTGACATTTTATTCCCTTCAGGTGTTTTCCTCAGAATGGAGTGGCAACAGTAGAAGAGCTACTACTATCAATTATCCCAGTCCAAACACTTCACACTTCACTTACGTTGTACAAGTTCCTATGCCACATCTTTCATGCAGTTAATGCTTCCGTTGCTCATTTTTGTAATTTTCTTCCATAAAAAATCTTTTTTTTTTTTTTTAGGTTGATGCTGGACAAGTGCCTGCTGGAGCAAGTGTTATGGGATCAGTCAGTAATGACACCCTAGCTCCCTACCACACTTTCATGACATCTGCTGCTAAGATGCTGCGTGATTTCATGGAATCTAGTGCTTCTGACCAAGACATTGATAGTCAAGTGAATGATGTTATTGAGTTTGAAATGAAATTCTCAAAGGTAAGACTAAAATTATTTAGTGATAACACAAATATATGACAAGAATAAGTGATTTTCATGCTTGCCATACCTTATTTATACTTGATCCCATTTTGTCATTGATTTGTCCCCTGGTTATGACACTTACTACACAATATCAAGGGATGGTAAGTTATTTAAGCAGGCTAGTTTTGATTGCAGCTAACAAATTAATTGCATTTTTTTTACACTCCCACAAAATCTATCATATTGGCCTATAGAATCAAAATGTAAGAAACTCATTCATTTTACCCATTCTCCTCTCAAGGGTTTCCATACTTCCTCAACATACACAGTAACAAATTTCAGCTGTACATATCCATTGATAGTTACACTTTAATAACAGTGTACTAACTCTCCTGTTTCACAGATTGTAATGAAAGCTATAAATGAGACAACTGATCATGCCTGGCAAACCACTGTGGCAGAGTTGCAGGAGGACACAGATGCAGGCACTCCACATCAGGTGCATATAAGTACCTTGTTCTGAGTTCATCCTTTGCATAAAGCTCAGAATCAAGTAACCTTGTAAAATTATGATAAAATAATGCTTGTTTTCATGTCTAATATTATGAAAATAAAAATTACATAATAAAAATATGAGTACTATACCTTATATCCTCACACACAAGTAGGCCAACTTAACTTTCCATAACAAGTATTTTTTTTTTTCCCATCAGATTGAGTGGCTGAGTTTCCTGGAGGAAATGTTTGCAGAAACTGACATCACCATTACAAAGGATGAGCCATTGCTGTCTTTCAAGGGACCATTCTTCAGAGATTTCAGTAACTTGCTAGCAACTACTGATCCCAAGACTCTTGGTCAGTCATTCAGAATGTGCATGCATGTGTGTGTGTGTGTGTGTGTGTGTGTGTGTGTGTGTGTGTGTGTTCATCTAGTGGTATGACATGAGGGTTTAGCTACATTCTTGTAATCCTGTCTCCATAACTATATTTATCCAGTCTTTCCTTCAGTTGATACATCCTCCTCATTGCCATCACACTGTCTTGCACATTCCAAAATATCTTTGCTTCTGTAAAGGAAATTGTACTAATGTATATCAGTTTTCCTCATTCACTGTCTTATATTTCTATCTGGTATTTTACTTATCCCATCTTCAAAACTTGATATACCTTTGCATTAAACTCCATTTTGCTGATTTTGTCTATCATTATAACTTGCCCAAGTCTTTCTATAATTCCTTATTAGAATTATTATTTTCACTTCACAATCTGCACTTTTTGCCAATAAATTTACTTAAGTACTCAGTCAGTAGTAAATCACTTGTGGCTGCTCATGCCAGACCAAGGTTGAGTGTTACCATGACTAAAATGAACTTTATTGCATATTCATCCTGGATTTTCCTTCTATCAAACAATGATTGATCTACACCCAAGAATAAAAAATCATAATTAAGGAATTACTTAGAGTTTTGTTCTCCATGGATTTCATAACTAGAGTTGGAAAGAGGAAGCCATAAGAAGTGTGTGCATTACTACTGTCTTGTGGACTTGTGCAGCAAACTTTTTGGAAAACAGATTGTAAAGTAGACACACTCATAATTCCTAGTCTCTTTTTCAAGCATTTGATGGTCACCACAAATACACTATGGGACATCACTACAAGATGGACATTTTACACTGTTATTTTGCTTGTCCTAGAATGAATGTTGTCTTAATGAACATTTAAGATCCTATTTTGAAAATCTAATTTATTTAGATTTCATGTACTCTGTTAGTTTTAACAATTTTGTGACTACTGTACTACATTACTGCAAACCTTTAGAAACTTAAAAGAAAAAATATGTAAAGCCAGTTTATAAACTTAAATTTTATCACTAAAAACATTCTAATTATATTTTTTGTTATGTACAGCAAATGCTATTGGATGGTGGTGGGTGTATGTTCTGCAACAGGAAACCACATATGCCATGAGGAATGCTTCCCACACCTACATGCAGGACTTCTATGGTCAATCTCGATCAACACCTCGATGGCAATACTGCATAAGTATAACTAATAGAAATATGGGCTTCGCACTTTCCAGGGAGTATGTGGATCACTTTGTCCCTCACACAGTGAAACCAGAGGTAAATGAATATTGATATTACATGGCATGCTTGAGTTAAAAGAACATTATGAAATGAATAATAAAGAATACCTATCTCCTTCAAATTTCAAAACAAAATGTTTATCTTCAGATATAGATGGGCTCCCTAGAAGATATTTTTTTTTTAAGTAAGATCTTACTACTGTGATAATTTCATCAGAGAGGAATTCTCAGTCTTCCACTCTTGTTCTTTTAAGCCTCTTTTCATGACGGAGGATATGAATACAATTATATATCCCTGACATTAAACTGGTTGGACTTAGTAGAATAAGTGGAATGCATGACTGTCCCCATCACTTGCTAGTTATCCAACAGTTATGATAATATCAAGTTATGTGAAATAAATAATACAGTTTCTCAGTAAATTTAATCTAACTCAAATTCAGATCCGACACTATCTAATTAATTTTACTAAGGCCTGAACATCTACAGAGATCTTGCTTTTGGGAAGAAAAAGAGGAGTAACAGTTGCCAGTCTCAACTTAATCCCAACCCCAATTATAATACAGAGTACATATGTACAAAAATGCTTGCAATTTACACACCATGTGTATTCAAGCTATTGATTCTTCCTAGTGCTACAAGAAAATATATTGATGTTAGTGCTGTGGTAATTTACCAATTTATGTAAAATATTGGCATGCCACTGACAATCGCTTGTGATAAATTAACAAAGTTTTATAATTATTTTCTATTTAGGTAACAGAGCTGACAGAAGACTTGCGTGGAGCTTTCTCCTCCCTTCTAAACAATAACACCTGGATGCTGCCAGAAGACCTGCAAGTGGCCCAGGAGAAACTGGCAGCCATTGACCCCTTTGTGGCCTACCCAGACTGGATTATGGATGACAAACAGTTAGCACAGGGCTATGAAGGTGTAAGTAGTAGAATGCAGTTTTAACATTCAATAATTCAAGATAATTTCCATGAATGAAATAATTTGCACTATACTGTTGACTGCATATATATAAATAAGAAAGGTGATCTTTCTTCAGATAGGTAATGAAGGGAAACAATGCATAAACAAATATATTCTAACAATGAATTTTAAATGTCTGACTTCCTCATTGATGATAAATATAGGTTGCCCATCACTACTCTGCTACCCTTGGGACCTTGGGATTACTGGATTAATGATAACTCCTGATTGCAGAATGTTTGCTTAAAAGCTTGTAACTGAAATTTTCATGAGGAAAAAAAACAATCTGCATTCATTTGTGCAATATTGGACAATACCTCATCTATCTTAACCTTAAACTTTCTTACATCTATTCAGCATAATATTCCTTGCAACTATACCCATTTTTTTTAATGACACTCATCTGCCCCCTCTTGTACATTTGATATACTGCAAATTGCAAATCTCATTTCTTGCCAAAAAAAGCAATCTCCATAAGGTTAAATGTTCTATATCTTCTTCATCAATTTTTTTTTCTTATCCCAGGTGCTAATGCTATACAGGGATGTTATCTATTCTTTAATTGAGTGTACCTCTCATATATTGGAGAATTCCAGTCACAGAGCATTACTAAACAGGTAGCAGAAAAAAAATTATTCAGTTTTCCTCCAGTAACTCACAATCTTAATCTTTCACATTTGACAGTGATAGTGATACTACATCTCTTGCTATCTTCTGTCATCATTTCCATGCTTATTACTCTTCTGGACTTACTAACTGCATATCTATCCTGTCCTGCAGCTTCATTACAGACTTTTTATTTGCTCTCACCCCATTTCATCCACCTCCTTAATGCAAGAGTTAATTCATATTTTCACTCTTTCACTCCTTTCACTGTTAAACTCTGGCACTCTGTCTGATTGTGTTCTCTTCTTCCCTACAACATGGACAATTTCAAGAGAAGAGTTTTAAGACACCTCCTTAACTAAGCAGGCAATCAACTTGGAACCCATTCCTACAAAACTGTTAAGAGGTGTGGCAATGAAATTTCTTTTTATTTACTTATTTTTAACCCCTGACAAGCTTTCTTTAGATAAAAAAGAAATAAATAAAAATAAAAACACCTCAGAGATTTAGGTGTGAGAAAGGCTGCTGGAGGCCATGCATCTGGCAAGACACCATAAGGTGAACAATATAACACATGCAAGCATACATGCCTTTTAAACTGATGATAACAATAATGATAATGATGATGATGGTGATGAGGATGATGATGATGATGATGAGGAGGAGGAGGAGGAGGAGGAGGAGGAGGAGGAGGAGGAGGAGGAGGAGGAGGAGGAGGAGGAGGATGAGGAGGAGGAGGAGGAGGAGGAGGATAATGAAGATGATGATGATAATCAGATGGAGAAGGAGGGGGGGAGTATGTTAGCATATTTTATTAGTGAATACTCCTGACATGAATACCTTTGTTTTAATACACAGCTGAACCTGGTGAATGGAGAACACATAGATAACCTAGTGCATATTGGGGCCTGGTACAACCTGAATGCCCTTGCTGCTCTCAGAGATGTTCCAGAGCACTCGTAAGTTTGCCTTCAAGTCTCTGCACAATCTAGCTACATAATACATCTTTTCAATGCTAACAGTTTGCTGTGAGAATGAAAATGCCACAGGATTGTGTGATGCCATCATAACTGTCTAATATTTCCAGGAAAAGTACCATGAGAGAAATTAAAGTTAGTGGAAAATATAAATGAAATACTGAAGCTGAACAAAACGGCAGGTGCTGTGCTAACATATCTGCTCACAAAATATACTGTGCTGCTTCAGTAGTAATCTATAAAACTAGTATGTGAAGATAAAGGTATGAAAATTTATTGTGGGTGAGAATGCAGATGGCAGTATATTGCAATGAATATATGTTGGAAAAAATGGCAAGCTGTTTTTTGGACAGAAGCACTATTTTTCATTGCTTGGGAAACATGCATATTCATGGGATAGTTTATGAAATTTTCATACTGTTTTTCCCTCTAGCATATAATATACAAATGTAACCATTCTCTTATTCAGTTTTTCCTATTCCAGGTTCCTTTATCCTCCAACCATAGTGAATTCTGTCTACAATCCCATTCAAAATAGCATCAGTAAGTTCATTTTAAAATCACAGATTACTTATTATTCCTGTGCTTACCTATGAGTTTATTTCTCTCCAAGGAGTGATACTGATGAAGGAAGGAGCCACACTACAAGTATGTATATATTCTATTCACATCATAAGATCCTCTACCTACATTATTTGGCTGTGCCTTTCTTGGATTTTTCATTGATATACTACTTCAGTGTGATTAAATAATGGGAAGCTTTCTTCATAAATTTTTCTTTCCAACCAGGCACTCCCTGCTGAAGTGAGGTGATATGGGGATCAGTTTTGAAACATCACTTGCCTCACATTGACTAACTTTTAGGTATTCTGAGGCAAGTTTTCAGACTAAAATTCAAAATTATGGCATTAAGGTCAATTCTTTTATGAAAATTCTTGGGAAAAGTTTAGAAACAACAATATCAGTTCCAGGCAAGAGTAAGGCAAAGCACTGAGAGGATAGATAAAGCAATCAGCTCATGACAATTTATGGTTATGTGATTCCCTCACCCAGTCAGTGAGCAGAGCTGGCCTTACCTGCTCTCTCTTCCCTCATCTACAAAGCAAGGCTAACTCTTCCTCCAAAACTCTTTCTACATAGGTCTTCCTCTTGTACACCTTTTTGCGCTGATTTTTTTTTTTTTTTTTTTATTAATTTTGTTTCCATGGTGGGGAGTCTTTTAGATGATAATGAAGGCCTTGCCTCATACTCTAGTATTAGCAAGAGGCCCAGCAAGGGCAGAAAATGAAGGAAAAGCTTGGCAAAAGAGCAACATGATCTATGGAAAAAAATTTTGATTTTGAATTATGTGGAACATAAGGAGAAAATATTATTCCTAAAGCTTAAAATAAGAAACCAAACTTTTAATAACACATTTAATATTGATTGTGAGGTGGGATGAATAGAAGATGAGAGAGAGAGAGAGAGAGAGAGAGAGAGAGAGAGAGAGAGAGAGAAGCCCTCATCACTGAACTTATGCTCTGGGGATTAATTCAGGACAAAAGGCATCTGTGAAGCAACATTAACCACCTAAATTAATACAGTGCCTCTTTTCACACTTTCTTATGGATGTTGCTTGCCGCACTTCTGCTCTGGTTTTGATTCAAAGTAAAGATACACAATGATCACCCCAGTTATTTTTTATTTTATTTTTTTACTTTTATTTATTTTTCTTCTTCTGAGGACTGCTTTCTTCACTTCAGTAGGAAGTGCTGCAATTCTCTTGCCTTTGATGTGACCCAGCTACTACACAGCATGATTCTTTTCCTTGCCTGAATACTTCACACTTCAAATATGTGCATGTTTTAATAAATACTTTCATGCTTCTCTTTCATCCTGAAATGTTATTTTTGTCAATAATTTCCTGCATCTAAATTTCCTTACATTTCATTCTGTTCATGCTGAAGAGCACTTGAAATTGTACAGACTGATATAAGTTGAACTGTAAAAAGACATCCAAAGCATTAACTTCAACTGATGCAAATGAAGTTGTTTAATACAGTAATACATATAATGCACACATTTACAGTATTCATTTTGCAATGGTTTTCCTTTCCAGCCATCTTGAGCGGCATGCTGCAGTCACCATTTTATGGCCACAATTCCCTTGCTGCCGTCAACTATGGGAGTCTAGGGATGATCATTGGCCATGAGATGACCCATGGCTTTGACAGCACAGGTTGATCAGCATTTTTTATATTTTCTACTAAATTGAGGATTAATGGAAGTCCATGGTATGACAATCCTTAAAAAGTTACAGTTAGTAACTTTATGGACAGCATGTACTGTGCAATGATGAGTTCAGAAGTGATCATAATTATTTAATCTCAGAAGATCCCCCATAGATGTCTGACTGAACTTTTACCTTATGCATCCCAAAGATGTTCTCCTCACAATAACATTACAATTTTGCATAGTCTTAGTCCATGCAGGCAACACAAATCTGAATTATGGAATAACTGCCAACAGTGTACTATTGAGCTACTACTAGTGCAATGCTATCTGCCAATAGTCATTGTATGGTGTTAATGTAACCTTGACAAACAATATTGTCTACTGGTTGTATTGCAGTTATACAGTATGTATAAAATGTTTTCTTGTCTTGAATGAGCCAGCTGTTGTTCCATGGATTTCTATTATTGCTTGCCAAATTAAACTGAAACAGAGTAATGAAGATATGTTGCATAACAAGGAAGATGACATCTACTTTATATCAATGCCTTAACACACCACCTCTTTGCTGACATGTAACAATTTTACCATAACAGGTCGAATGTTTGACAAGTTTGGAAATTTACGTCAGTGGTGGAGTAATGAGACGATTGAGGCCTTCAATGAGCATGCAATGTGCTTTGTGAAACAGTATGATAAATATGTACCCCCAGAGCTCTCCGAGATTGGTCTTAATATAACAGTAAGTTATACACTTACCGTAACTCAAAATATCTACATACAAAATAAATCTATTTTTTGTAATTGCAGTCTCCCTTCTTCACCCTCCTTCTGTAGCAACAACAACAAATACTACTACTACTACTACTACTACTACAATAATCTCTTAACTAAAATTCCATATGCCAAAACTTCTGAACACCAAGATATTTTTCCCAAAGATATTGGCACACAAAAGCTTGCATTCAGTACAAAAAGACTGACAGCAGTGACCGGAGACTAATATACCATTTTATCATACCTGATATCTGTTCTTACAAACTTCTCCCAGAGTATGGCCATAACAGAAATATTTATACATCCTTGCACTCCCTCCATGCATGCTGTCACTCTCAGGTGAGTAATTATTTATCAGAAATGTGTCATCAATTCTTCCCAAAAGCGAAAAACCTTATGTTGGCAATTACCTTGAGTGGAATGTTTATGTGACTCATGAATGTTTTGCACTGCATAACTGATCATCATAAACAATCTAACAAAATGTTATAAGGCTTCATTTCTAGCTTGAAAATTGTCAAACATAATTTTTTATTATCCTGGAAAAAAAAAAGTACTTGCTGTTTGATTTTCTACCTGATGAAATTATAAGATTATATAAGTAGTTATATTAATTCTTGTATAACCTATTATAATGATAATAATGGTAACAGTAATGATAACAACAACAAAACAATAATAATAATAATAATAATAATAATAATAATAATAATAATAATAATAATAATAATAACAATAATAATAATAATAATATTATTATTATTATTATTAAAATAATAATAATAATGATACTACTTCTACCATTACTACTACTGCTACCACTGCTACTACTACTACTACTACTACTACTACTACTACTAATAATAATAATAATAATAATAACAATAATAATAATAGTAATCTTAAAATAATAATAACAATAATAATAATATAAAAGTATTAATAGTAGAATGTAACAAAAGCTATCCAAAGTATTAATAAATTCCCATCCATTATAAACTGCAAACAAATATTTCCATTGTAGGTCAGTGGAGTTCAAACTCTGGGAGAGAACATAGCTGACAACGGTGGAATCCGTGAAGCCTTCCACGCCTACAAAATGTATGTAAACCGCTATGGGGAGGAACCCAGACTGCCAGGTCTTGAGGAGTTCTCTCCTGATCACATCTTTTATCTCAGCTTTGCCAATGTAAGTGCCTCAATGTAACTCTAACTGAAAGTCAGTGAAGATATTTGCAAAATGATGATTAACAGTAGCATATAATTTCAGTTCTTAAGTTGGGGAAAATGTATGTATAAAAGATATTATTTATTACATTATCTTCTCATTGTCTATTAATCTAAACTATTCCTTTGACTGTAATTTTCCTATTGCACCAAATGATTTGTAAGCTTCTAAATAACATTCTGTCATGGGCATTTGTATAATGTGAAAGCAATCTTACTTTAACAATTGACTGGTCAATTCATGTTTAATCTTAATTTCCCTAAACCAGCCATGGTGTGAACACAAGTCTCCTGAAATGGCTCTACAACTGCTGTTTTTAGATGCCCATTCTCCAGGCAAGTTCCGTGTTTTGGGATCTCTTTCCAATGATGACGAGTTTAGCAAGGTGTGGAACTGTCCAGCTGGCTCACCTATGAACAGTGGCAAAGACCGCTGCCTCCTATGGTGACAGTAAATATTACCTTCTAGAAACATCAAATGTTATAATTACAAGCCAATACACTTTCAACACCTTCAAGAACAATATCCCAGTCAAAAGGAAAGTAAAGAACACCATTTGCAATAAAGGTTAAACATAGACCACTAATTTTGTAATTTTCCTTGTATAAAAAACTATGTAGTTTAGACCTCGATCCTGGAGGAGGAAATCCCTAAAGGGAAGTGTAGTGTTTGTTGAGCCAGGAGATGGTGTATACGAAGCTCATATGTCATCGTCCCCCTCCCGTTCGTGTGGAAATTTCCACTCATATCACGCATACTATCAGTTCATTATTGGGTTGTGTTGTGATTTGAATATAAATTGTAAAGTTATAATAAAGGGTAATTAAGGTTAATCTAGTACAAACTACACATTAGTTATTCAGATGAATAAAAGAGTGATGAGAAGATAATGAAAAGCATAAAACTTTTGTTCCTGGTGTGGCAAGGAAGCCATAAGGGAGTTTGTCTGCCTCAACAGCAGTCACCAGCCACCAGCCACCATAATAAGTCCTATTTAGGCATATTCTCGCCATTCTACCAGTTACCTGTAGTTAAATTCACTAAGTTAAGAAGAACTTAGCAGCTCAGAATCAGGTGGATAACTGCAAAGAAGTTGCTTTTAGTTATGAAAACATGACCAGCCACTGGCCTGGAACACCAGTGAGATTAACTCACCCCTAGCTGTCACCACTCCCCACTGGCTCTAACCACAGCTACCATATTTGACAGTATATAAGACTCGCCTTTTTTTTTTATAAAAATGGCTCAAAAAAAAAAAATCACCCTGTCATATACGAATGTGAGGACTCCTGTAGCTTTCACTTTGAAATTTTCTTTATTTGTACACCCAAAGATTTACACCACTGCATTAAAGTCAAAGGTGCTATATAATATTTTTCAACCATAATATGATGTCAGAAAATGTTGAAAATGAAAACACAACCCTGTTTAGTGATGTGCCAAGTGTGTTGACATCTCAGCAGCTGGGCTGCATTCTTTGCCTTGCCTCTGTAAGTAGGCCACTACCTCTGTTTTATTACCACAGTCATGTATGATATTTTTACTATTGTGATTGCTTGCTTTTTGTTCAGCTATACTGCTAGCTTCCTTTAACACTGCATGCTTAAATGTATAAAAAAAAAATCTCCTGAATGTGCCTTGCTGAAATGGGGGTGCGCATTATACACCATAAAATATGGTAAGTTATCAGTTATTTATAATCATATTTAGTGATGTTTGGGTGAGTTAGGTCAAATAGTTCCTACACTCTGTCCAGCCATCCCATCTGCAGCTGTGGTACCAGCAGTTTGGCCCAGTTGGTTCCTGTGCACCCTTCCAGGGATACCTTCACTGACCCTCATCATCCTCCATAGCATTCAGGCCTGGGCAGTAGCAGGGCCTGGTACATGCCATTTAGCATCTCCAACACGCAACACCATCTCCACTGAAGTCCCCCTTACCTCTGTAGAAGCATCCCTGCAGCGCCTGGAAGCCACCTTCACCAGCTCTCCTGTTACTCCATGCCTCGGGTACTGTTTCTACTGTATGCATTTCAGGATGGAGGCACAGAATTGTCAGCCTCCATGTGCTTGGTCCCCAGGGCTGCTAGCCTGCACGTGCAGCCAGCCTCTGCTGCTCCTCCTACCACCCTTGTTAGTCTGTTGCTCCACCATCCTTCTGCTCTTCCCCTGAGTCCACCCACCAGGTGCCTGGTCCCACCCTAAGCAGGACAGTGCCCCCCACCAGCCCACGCATGGCCATGCCCCTTCTCTGGGCCACATGCAGCTATGACCCATCCCAACTGCCAGGCCCTCTCCAGACCCTCTGCAGCAGTACCTCCATCCACAGTGCCTGTGCCAGACCACCCTTGCCATGTTGCCCTGATCCATGAGACCTCCCATCCCACTCCACCATCCATGCTGCCCCAGGTGCCCACACAGCCCCCTTCCTGCCACTATGTGCTCCTCTGAGTGAGGGATGCCTCCTCAGGGGACTGTTTCCTGGTGGATTCAGGTGAATTGAGGCTGTGAGGACTGCTCCCAGCCTCAAACAGATTCTCAGCCAACGACCTCCTCATGGATCCATGACACAGACATCTCCTTCACCAGTTCATGCCAAGCCCTGCACCCAGCCAATGCCATTCATCACGACCCTCCACTGGACGACACAATGCAAGACCATCCTACAGGAGTTCCCGATCCTAACCTTGACACAGTCTGCACCAGCCTGGATACAGCATTTCATTGTTACTACAGGCCTGCCCTACTTCGTACGCCCCTGGTGCCTGCTCTGGTATGCCTACAAGCAGCACGGAAGGAGTTCGAGCACATGCTGGTGGAGGGAATTATGTGTCCTTCCAACAGCAACTGGGCTTCACTACTCCATATGGTACCCAAGGCCCAAGACGGGGATTAATTATTATCACTGTTTCATCCCCAAGGCTGCTATGCTCCTCATGCCCCTCAACAACCTCCTCAAGGGTGCCAAGAACTCACCCAAGCCCCTGGAATGAGGACAGGATGCAGAAGATGCATTCAACACCATCAAGTGATGGCTCATCTCTTTCACCCGCCTCACTTACCCAGTTCCTCACGCGCCAAAGGTTCTCCCCAACAACACCTCAGCGGAAGCAGTGGGCGTGGTACTCCAACAGAAGGTCAATGGTGAGCTCCGTCCTATTGCCTTTTTCAGTAAGCAGATGGAGCCCGCCTAACGCTCGTACAGCGCCTTTGATAGGGAGCTCCTGGTGGTGTATGAGGCTGTGTGTCACTTCTATCACTGCCTTCCAGGAAGTGGCATGGTGGAACACTTCCACCAGCACCTTAAGGAAGCTATACGTGCACTGCCACACTCCATCAGCTAGGTAGGTGCCCCACCTATCATCCTGCCAACCTTGTGAGTCACTGAGGACGACATTCATCACATGTCAGTGAGACTTGCAGCTTCCATGTCAGTTTGTCGTACCAGTGGATGGTGGCCACTCCCTGTCCTTCCTACCAATGCTTCAGCACACTATGGCAAGCCTACAACCCACTCCTCCACCCCCACCCCACCATGGCCCACCTACTTCCCAGCAGAGCTTCGGACAGCATCAGTTTTCCTGAAGACTGGTGCACAAACCAGTCCACTGCAGCCACCCTATACAGGTCCATATCAAGTCTTGGCCCAAGAGGACAAATACATCACCCTTGACATAAGGGACTGCCTCTATGTTACTTCATGGGATAGGGTTAAGGCCACCTATCTCCCACCTGGCCCTTCCCCACACCATCAACATTTAAATTAGCCTCTTCCTACCCCTGAACCCAGATCTGTGGCACTGCTTGGGCCACCTCTACATCTCTCACACCTGTGTGATGTCCTGGCTCCCCTGCCATGTCTGGAGGCCACCATCACCCTCTCCCAGGAGCCCAGGGAGGAAGCTCCTCCATTACTGCCCCTACTTGAAGGCCAGGATTCCAGTGGTCCCTCTATGGCATCCTTCCTATCTTCCATCCTTGCCCAAAGCATCCATGCACTGGTAGGGACTCCTCTTCCGTCTGGTCCCTGGCAGCTACTGCTCCCCTCCATTTCCTCCTTCCTTCCAATGTCTTTGCCTCCCACAAGTCAAGCTGCTTCCCAGGGGCACTGGCCTCCTCTGATCTGCACAGCAGGCCCTGCTGTGTAACCCCTGCCCAGCCCCACACCAGGAGCCAACACTGGCCAGGAGGACATTGCACCCAGCCAGGATAAGGAATGTGTCAACAATGAGGGTGTTACCAAATACTCCAGCAGGATGATGCACTGCCTACAATATTTCCAAGCCTCCTAACTACCATTATTTTCCGTCATCATTCCTTTTGTACCTATGTTTCCCTGTGTTGAGGGGAAGGGGGAGTACTGTAGTGATCTCACCTCTTTGACCAGCCACTCCCTGCTAATCTCTCCCAGGTATTTCCAGCACTGATCCCATGCAGGTGTTAGCAATGTCAGGTAGCAGCACTGGTGACCTGAGGTGTGTCCTTCCATGACTCTACACATGGCAGTCACCATGCAGCTCTCGTCTAGTCCACATGTTCCACATCTCTGTCTATCACTCTGTGTATTTAGTATGATAAACTCAAGACTACTGGCTGTGTTCCCATCTGTGTCCTGGTTTACTGAACACTACAGAGGAAATCCCTGATGGAAGAGAACCCTTGACAGGAGGGAATCCCTAATGAGAAGAAATCACTGACAGGGTTCAACACATCTTCCTTAGGCCCTAAAGGAGGTAAACAATCTCGCACTACAGAGGAAACCCCTGATGGAAAAGAACCCGACAGGAGGGAATCACTAATGAGAGGGAATCACTGACAGGGTCCAGCACATCTTCCTTAGGCCCTAAAGGAGGTAAACAACCTCCCTACAGAACAAAGAAGCTGATATTAGTAATGAGGCAGGTATGAAGTTATCTAGGTAATGTAACCTAAAAATCCAACCTGTGGGGCTGGGAGTTTTTTCCTTCATTCATTCATTACAAAATTACTCTTTAAAAATACTGTATTTGACGGGTTATAAGATGCATGGACCTCATCCATCAAGATGGATGGACCTCAGTTTGGGCAGGCATTGAAAAAAAAGATAAATAAGCAGGTTTAAGTTCTGAATATGAAAAGAAGGGTTTTACCTGATATTTGAATCCCTCTCATATGTATTTTACATTTAAAAACCTTGATATCTGCTAGGACCTACCAACACTGGTCCTTAGACCAATCCTGCTGTGAGATGTAAACAAATATGGTGTAAGCAGTGATGTTGTCAGACCCCAGAGGGGTAATAAAGTTTGTCTGACATTCTCTTCACTTATAAAATCTTTTGTTTTGTTAGGTGGTAACCTATTTTCTAAAAAGCAATAGTTTCTCATTAGCTTCAAGTTTTACTGAAGAATGTTAAAGGCACATTTTAGTTATATGAAGATGCATCTTACCTTAAGGAATAATGGCATCACACAAAGGAACACCATGAATCTTGTGCATGTTGCCAGGTTTGGTGTGTAACTGACCGCAAGTTTGTTTTAGTACATGCAATATGTGTCGTCACTTAATTTCTTCCTGACTGGTGTTATTTTATGTGAATTACCGGTAAGTACGACCTATTATACATTGTTACCTTGCAAAAGAATTGTTTTTGTGATGTAGAAGCAACCATCACTTTCTTTACATGTGTGAAGATGTATGGGGTTTGATTTAAGGGCCACTGTTGTCATAGACTTACTACTAGCCACTGCCCCAAAGTTGAACCTTGGCGTTATAAGATGCACGTTAATTTTTCAAGACTTATTTTTTTTGGAAAAAAGGCACATCTTATGAGCCATCAAATGCAGTAATAAATAAATCAATTAATTAAAATATCAAAGTAACCCTGAAAACCAAAGGATGTGGTTTCATTCAAATACAAACACCCACTGAAAGCTGTAAAATACTTCAGTTTGCAGTAGTTAGAAAATCACTATTTTCATGATTTTATTAACTCTTTAAAAGTACGATTCCATAAAAGTAACTATAATCTAAAAAAGATAATGTAGTAGGGAATTGATGAAAACATGTTTTAATGAAAATTATATCTAGAAACTTCAAAACCCAAACTTAGTTATAGATGATTGAAAATTCTACAGGAAATATAATGAGAATATTCATAATCTGATAACTGAAATATTTAACAATATTAACAATGTATTCTCCAAATAAATATACAAGAAAAATATATGTAAATAACTGAATGCCAACAATATAAAAGATAACATACCCTAACAACTGCATGTTGTGACCCAAGATAGACCAGAATCACAAATCACACAGATCACCCCAATTCACAAATAATATTTAACATCTGTAGCATGATCCTGAAGGCTAATGATGTCACCTGTACAGCAGAAGTCAAATTAATTAAAGAGAATACTCACATGGTGAAACTAAACAAAAAGGAATCCCATATAAAGTAATAAAAGATATACTGTATCAAAGATATGGTACAAAGTATGAGGTACTTAATAAATCAGAACATTAATTATATTTAATAAATCAGAACATTAATTATAAGTGTATGTAGAGAATAAATGAGAAAGAAAAGGAAAGATTGCTGGATTTAAAAAATAGAAAACATGAATATAAACTTATCACAATCACTCCCTTTGCAAGGCAGCTATGGGGAATGATGGATATGGCAGTGAGATCCAAAATTTCATCATTCCTTGGTGCAAATCTAAAATATTCTTTGTAATGAAAATAACTGGAATTTATATATAGTAACCCTGACCTTGTTATTTATCATCAACTTTTACTGTAAATAAAAGCAGCTTTTATCAAAATTTCATCATACCTATGAAAGAATAAGGTAAAATCCTACATTTGAGGTGCATCTGGCATTCGCTCAATCACAAACCTGAAAAGAGAATTATTGCAATGGTTTAATCCATGAAAAGCTCAATGACTATTAATAACACAAATAAAGCAAATAGTAACATCCTGGATCTTTGAGGCTTAAGATGCAAAGAAATGTTTGTGGGTGTGAATGTATGTACGTGTGTGTGATGTCTCACTTACCCCACTTCATAAGGGATGTCAGCATACTTTCAATAGATTGATCAAGAGAAAGTGGTGAATCAATAGAATGATAGATAGTTATAAACACAGTTATAAACACAAAAGTAACTTACTTGTGCTGGCCAACACTCATGATTGGAACGCCAGGAATCTTACGTATTCTTCGCTTCAGGTCTTTGTCATTTGTTCCTATGATGTAACACTTGTGCTGTATGCAAAAATATGACTTTGTAGACAAACAGAATCTAGAATATTTCATATATTTATTACAATTCAAAATCTCCAATAAAACATAAGATAAGAAGCTACATCACTAAATCATTCCATTACCTTACATAACATATTCATAATATTTACCACTGACAGGAAAGGACCTATATGTATTCATGTAACCTAAGTACTAATTACTACTGAGAACTAAGGAAGTGGTAGTATTTTCAAGTTATAACAAATTCTAGTTTACCTGTGTGACACGCTGAACAAGACAGTCATCAGCATATATTCCTTTATGCATACAAGGAAGTCTTTCTATCCGAGTATCCTTAATGACTTTCAGGGCTAAACGATACCGTTCTCCCATGCGTTCTAATTCTCCCTGCACACACTCAGTCAAATATGGTATACACTTGGCATAAAGACAATCCATCATTCCCTGTAAATAAAATAATTCATAATTTGTTATTTTATTTAATACATACATACCAAGGCTGTTTCCTCCTCCAAAAAGGAGGATAGCTAATATAAGGCATACAGCTTTCACATTCACACCACTTCTTCAGTCCCCTGATCCCCTATGGAGAGGAGAAAGTACTCCTTTCACTTTGTGGGGATAAGCTGCATAGCTACGATAGTTTGCTCTAGAACAAGGCAATAAAATTTAACTAAATAAATGATAAATATAATGAAATAAAATATACAAATATATATATATATATATATAGAGAGAGAGAGAGAGAGAGAGAGAGAGAGAGAGAGAGAGAGAGAGAGAGAGAGAGAGAGAGAGAGAGAGAGAGAGAGAGAGAGAGAGAGAGAGAGAGAGAGAGAGAGAGAGAGAGAGATAATTAAATAGATAATGAAGAGAAGGGATCAAAAGGTTCTGAAATTAGATTTATATAAAAGAAAATATAAAAAAAATTGCACACTATCCACTTCAAAATAGTCTGCATGAGCAGCAATACAGTGCTTCCAATGCCACTGCCACCATTAAAACATGTCATGGAAATCTTATTCAACATATAAGTATGTCAACCACCTCCTACAATTAGTGCTGAGTCTCCAAAATGGACAGAAAGAGCCAGTCTACAAAGAGCTCAGTCAACATGCCCTGGATGACCCAACCTTCATGCTGAGGGTGATCAGTTGTAAGTGGGGACAAGATTTGGGTCTACAGGAACAAGCCTTAAAACCAAACCAAACAGGTATTCATACCAAAAGAGTCTAGCATCATGACTGAAGAAAGCAAGTCAGGTCCACAGTGCTACCTGCCCTGAATTAATTCCTCAGGGCCAGACCAACAAGGGGCAATTCTACTGTAATGTTTTGAGATGAAGACCTTTGATGGAAATAAACTGAGGCATGAAGCTAAATGGATGGTCCATGATGACAGTTCACCCTCTAACCACACTTTCATAATGCATAAGTTTCTCAGCCACAACAATATGATCAACTTTCTGCATCTGCTCTGTTTGCCAACATTGCCCCCATGTGACTTTCTCTTCCTGAGGTGAAGCTGCAGCTGAATGGACACTATTTTGACACCATGAAGATTCAGCATGTCACAGAAAGTGCTTGGTAAATTTAAAAAAACATGACTTATAATATGTTTTTCAACAGGCAACAGCACTGGGAGTACTGCATCACTGCTCAAGGGAACTGTTTTGAATGGAACAGCCAAATCTAAATCACGTAAGCAGTTTCTTGTATACGGACTAGTCTTGGAACTGATGGCATTTCATGGTTCAATAAAACATAACAAAATAACAAACATAACAAAAAGAAAAAGGGGAAATGGATATTCATTCAAAAATAATGATTCCCTATTTCAGTCACCAATGTAAAGAATGGCAGAGTATATGCATATCTTTGAATGCAACAAAGTTGTAGGATTTAATTTTCAGAAGAGTATTTATTTACTCTCTTGGCAACAGAAAAATTGTAATGTTTGTGGTTCCTTGACTCTCATAATGTGTAAACTCACTCTCTCTCTCTCTCTCTCTCTCTCTCTCTCTCTCTCTCTCTCTCTCTCTCTCTCTCTCTCTCTCTCTCTCCCTCTCTCTCTCTCTCTCTCTCTCTCTCTCTCTCTCTCTCCCTCTCTCTCTCTCTCTCTCTCTCTCTCTCTCTCTCTCTCTCTCTCTCTCTCTCTCTCTCTCTCTCTCTCCCTCTCTCTCTCTCTCTCTCCCTCTCTCATGTACTTTGATTTGTATAACACTCACATGATTTTTATCCAGAGTACTATCCACTACCATTAAAACAAGAACAATGCAAATACATGCAAGCATGTATGAAGAATTCCAAAATGATGATTATCAAATTAACTGTTGGATGATCAATAATAAAATATTCATTGTTAAAATGGAGTAGTGTGTAACAGTCAAGGGTGTACACTGTAGAAAGACATAATTACAGAAGAGAGTATGGAAAGAAGAAAAAAGGAAGGTGAATGGAATGGTGGAATGAGTAAAAAAGAAATACAATGAGGTGCAAGGATGGGCTGAGGGTAGGAGGGATATTCTTAGCTTAATACAGTAAAAACTTTAAAAAAAAATAAAACAGATTACATTCTTTTTAGCACACTGTGAGGATTAAGAATGAGGAATATGTATCAACATAAAATTAAAGATCCTACCAGGAGAGGAAGCTCAATAGGAATGCAAAAAGATAGGGTAAGGAAGCACATACGAGTATATGAAAATGTGTTGGAAGGAAAAAGGTATTGAACAAACAAGGAATGTTTCAATAAAAAGTGGAGGCTTTGGCATGGCCACCTCCTGGAAAGAGGACACATCAGAGAGAGAGAGAGAGAGAGAGAGAGAGAGAGAGAGAGAGAGAGAGAGAGAGAGAGAGAGAGAGAGAGAGAGAGAGAGAGAGAGAGAGAGAGAGAGAGAGAGAGAGAGAGAGAGAGAGAGAGAGAGAGAGAGAGAGAATGAACTGTTAATATTCTATATACTGTAAAATGGCAATTGAATAGCATATAATAATGTTTGAGATCTCTTTTGAAACAAATAAAAAAAAAGGGAACAACAACAACTTACTTTAACCAGATCCACTTTGTTCTTGATGGCAAAGTTAATGAAATTGGTATCGATGAGGATACGATATGGAGGACCCAACTGAGTGTTGTATTCAAAGAAGAGCGCAGAAGAATACTGTGGTCTGTTAGAAGGGTCAGTTTTAGTGTTCTGTTTCATATCATCACATCAAATTGCCAAAATATCACAATAATAGTTTTCCATATCTGATTCAAATGCTAATGTATTACCTATAAATTGATAATCATTAGTATATATATATATATATATATATATATATATATATATATATATATATATATATATATATATATATATATATATATAT
Organism: Scylla paramamosain; assembly: GCF_035594125.1. Lineage (NCBI taxonomy): Eukaryota > Metazoa > Arthropoda > Malacostraca > Decapoda > Portunidae > Scylla > Scylla paramamosain. The sequence goes on from NC_087154.1 coordinate 31,453,340, forward strand.
ATATATATATATAAATATCAACTACATAATACATGAATAATCATACTGAAAAATATAAAACAAAAACAAAAAACAACAAAAAAATCATATAACATTACGCTTCAACAAGTTTTGCTTCATGAGGATCAGGTATTTTCTCCTTTTTTGGCTTCCTGTCTTCTGGTTTTCTGAGAAAAAAAAAAAAAGACAATTTTAGATCAATGAATTATCTTTACTAGTACAGTAGGGTATGCAACAACGCATGGTCATTATAAGGTACAACTGCAATAATACACTGAAATTTTAATAAATATTTAATCGGAATAACGAACAAAAACTGGCATAACGAACTTGGCACTCAAGTGAGCACTGGAATTTTAACAAAAATTCAATTGGAATAATGAACCAAAGCTGGCAAGATAAACTTGTCATTCATGTGAGCACTGAAATCTTAATAAAAAATTAATTGAATAACAAACTTAAACTCACAAGACTAACTCACCAGCTATTTGAGCCGCTGCTCACCTATCTGCTGCCTGTCCCTTCCTCCCTTTTTTACTTTCCTCTCCCTTCTTTCCTCTTGTCTCAAACCTCCCTCCCTGTCACCTCCCCTCCCCTTTATCTGTCAGAGATAAGGGGCAAGGGAGTGATACTTGTCAAAGCAGCATGAAACTCAGGGTGGTAACGCATGAAACTCAGGATGGTTAGAATTTAGGACTAGACATGAAATTTGGGAGAGGACCATATATATTTGTTGTGTTTTCTCAAATGTAAAAGTAGAAATGTGCTCATTTTATGTATTTTTTCAATTATGGATTTTTTTGTTATTTTCTGGTTTCCTGGAACAAATTATTTTTTCCCCATAGGTCCTTCAGTCATCCTAATGCACATTTCCCATAATGAACACTACATCGGAATGAATCATGTTCGCTGTCGTGTACCCTACTGTATATGCAAGTGCTGTATGTGATGTGTGCAAGAGTACAAGAATAAACCTGAAGTACTGTTTTTCTTCATACAACTGGTCTTTTTCCCACATTAAAAATCCATTCACATACATATATTTTCTTTCCATTCATATTCTTTGATTTTTAAATGGTGAGAGAGAGAGAGAGAGAGAGAGAGAGAGAGAGAGAGAGAGAGAGAGAGAGAGAGAGAGAGAGAGAGAGAGAGAGAGAGAGAGAGAGAGAGAGAGAGAGAGAGAGAGAGAGAGAGAGAGAGAGAGAGAGAGAGAGAGAGAGAGAGAGAGAGAGAGAGAGAGAGTTATTTAGCTTTGCTGGTTACTATCAATACTTGTATTAATTTATGGAAAGTCTCTAAACATAATGTACTGACTATTTCATTTCACAATATATACACACAGCCACAAGAAACACATAAGATACATACAAGCGAGGATCATTTAAGCTGATCATCCTTTTCATTACAGCAAATTTTCGAGTCTTCTTTCCCTTCGGCTGAAAATAAAAATAAATCAGCTATACCTGATCACAGAAGCAAAAAAGATTAGATTTTCATTTTCCTTCTCCACAACATATAATACTCTTAAAGTAATAAACTGAAACAAAGAAACCCGAATGCATCAGCTTATTCAATCTTCTAATACTGAACGAGGGAAGAAAACATAATTAAAATTGGGAATTACAGAGATGTAAGGCTCTTAAGCGCATATAACTCTAAAGGTTTAAACCGGTCCAATATATAGGGCAAGCAACAGAATGATAATAAATCAGCATATTCTTCTTGGGATAAACTAAGCAGCCTATACACTACTATATCATAAATACTGTAATTAATTGATTCATTCATTAATTCTATATATATATATATATATATATATATATATATATATATATATATATATATATATATATATATATATATATATACAGTAAAATCTCCCTGAACTGAACCCGAAAACACCGAATACTGGATAATCTGAACACACTTATGACAACTCTGAGTGACAAGCAAAAGTACACTAGTAGTACAGAACATAATGTTATGTTACCTCTTATGTAACCAGTGTGTTGTTTAGAGTTAAGTAAGTTCTTAAGTGAACACTAAGAGTGTAGTTGCATAATGTTAAGTGAACTCTTAAGTGAGAAGGGCTGCGTTCAGTACCACGACTGACTCAGGTGGCCCAGGTAACCCAAGTCTCCCAAATGTCCCAAGTGAATGGTTTTGGGCGCCTCCCGGGATACTGTAAACAAATCATCAATGTTGCCATGGAAATGGCCACATTCTACCCAACTTTGTAGCAGTAAACACATGGTTGACACTTATCCACTTGATGATTTGTATTACAGAGCACTTGCTGTCCTCAGCTATGAGGTTCTTGGTGAAGATCTCTTACTAATATCATTCATTACCTATCCCATTTTCTTTATGTATATATATATATATATATATATATATATATATATATATATATATATATATATATATATATATATATATATATATATATATATATATATATGACAAGGTACCCCATCAAAGGCTCCTGAGAAAAGTTAGGGCACACAGGATAGATGGGAAGGTATTAGGCTGGATAAGGTCATGGCTTAGCAACAGGCGACAAAGAGTTGTAATAAACGGCTGTAAATCCGAGTGGGGTCATGTAATTAGTGGGGTGCCACAAGGATCAGTATTAGGGCCACTGTTATTTCTAATATATATCGATGACTTGGATAATGGAATTAGTAGTGATGTTAGTAAATCTGCGGATGACACAAAGATAGGTAGATTAATTAGGTCAGAATCAGATGCCATCACCTTGCAGGCAGATTTAGATAGGATGAATGAATGGATGGAAAGATGGCAAATGCAATTTAATATCAACAAATGCAAAGTACTTAGCATAGGTAGAGGAAACCCACACAGTAGGTACACATTAAACAACGAAACTCTGGTAGGTACAGGGTACAAGAAAGATTTAGGAATTATAGTTAGCTCTGAACTCCGTCTACAAAAACAATGCATAGAGGCCAGAGACAGGGCAAATAGGGTACTAGGATTAATTTTTAGGAGTGTTAAAAGTAGAAGGCCAGAAGTAATATTAAAGTTATACTTGGTGCTGGTCAGACTTCATCTAGACTACGCTGTGTAGTTCTGGTCCCCACATTACAGGAAAGATATAGGTCTATTAGAAAAGGATACAGGGGATGAGGAGTATTCCTTATGAAGCAAGATTGAAGCTGTTAAATTTACATTCTTTAGAGAGACGTAGGTTAAGAGGGGACCTGATAGAAGTCTTTAAGTGGTAAAAGGGTTATAACAAGACAAACAAGCAAAATTCTTAGGATCAGCAACCAGGATAGAACAAGAAATAACGGGTTCAAGCTTGAAAAATTTAGGTTTTGGAAGGAGATAGGAAGATATTGGTTCTCAAATAGAGTGGTAGATGAGTGGAATGGACTCAGTAATCATGTTGTTAGTGCTAGAACATTAGGGAGCTTTAAGAGAAGATTAGACAGGTTTAAGGATGGGAATAATAGATGGAAATAGGTAGGTATATTTCATACAGGGACTGCAACATGTAAGCCTGGTAGCTTCTTGCAGCTTCCCTTATTTATCATGTCCTTATGTTCTTATATATATATATATATATATATATATATATATATATATATATATATATATATATATATATATATATATATATATATATATATATATATATATATATATATATATATATATATATATATATATATAATTTTGCCTCTTCTCCCCTTATCCCGCTATGATCTTGGGGACTCATTAGGAAGCGAGGTTTATGGGTGGGGAACACAAACCTAACATAACATAACATAACCTAACCTAACCTAACCTCCTGACCTAACCTAGCAAACTACATATATTTCACATCAAAAAATATCAATACTTACCTTAGACCTGACTGGGCCACAATGGTAGCCACGATTACAGGTCATGAGAAGAAGGTGGCAATATGGATGCATTTGTAAACACAGCAGATGTGCATCACCTAACAAAAATTCTCTTTATCATGGAAATTATTTATTTTGCGATGAGAACTTCAGTAAAATAAGTTTCTCAATATCCATAAAGATAATCAAAAAAATAAAATTGCAGTTTATCACAATACACCCTATCTTGTTTTTTTTCTTTCCCTATCCCCAACAAGCTTGGGGATAGGGAAAGCCAAAATGAGGCATTTTTGACATTCATGAAAAGTCTAAGGATAAGAAACAGTATATTTTGAAAATGGAAAATTTCTGGGCTATCCTATCCTAACCTAACTAACCATGGGGCTTCACCCCTCCCTGGAACCCCCCCTTATGGTCACTAACCTAACCTGACATTACCTAACATAACCTAAACTAGCCAGGGACCTTTGCCCTCTCTGGATCTGCCTTAAGGATTCTAACATAACCTAACCTAACCAAACCCAATATTACCTAACCTAACCTAAACTGGACTCCACACATATGGATACTAATCTAACCTAATATTACACCAGCACACCACACTAACATAACCCAGATCCCTGGTTTTCCCACTGTAATGTAGGAAAAAAGTTGAGTAGGCCCAAATCACAAACTAATTCCAAACTACAAAGGCCATTTAAATTAGAGGCACTATGTGCAGTACAAATGTGTCACACATAGAACATTATCTGGTTACATATAAAAATGACAATTAATTTGCATCCAATGCAACATAAACATCAGTCAATAATACAGTGAATAAAACACCTGCCATGGAACTAGTTACTGGAGCGATATAATGCAGTCACAATACCAACATACCAACATACTAACATACATGCAGTGCCGACTGAGCCAGCACAGGGTTGTGAGGAAGGACAAGAGTGAGGAAATGGAGATAAATTTTGAAAATTTATTTGCAATTTGTTTGTTATTTGCGCCACATGGTGTAACCATTAAAGATGCTCCGAATGATGTGATCTACAACTTGAGCGCGATAGTAAGTGCTATGGGTGTATTGTGTTAAACTGAACTGGAACCCAAAAGGGATACATACTCCTAAATGTGTAGAGCATTATGGTCCTCTCCTAATATAATACCATCGAAGCCACACACTATCACTGCTAGAAGGCCCCACAGCAACATTACTACCACAAGCCATCTTTACATTCACAGCACCACCATCCATAATACTAGCTGCAGCTGCCCTCCTTGCCTTCAGCTTTGCATTGGCTAATATGGAATATTGTAGGCCAAATAAGTAACCTTCTTATTTCAATAACGTACCATTTTTCACACTTCCTTTCTGAAAGCCGGCTTTAATGGAGATTCTGTCCTTCCCTTGACGTGCAAAATTCGTGATCCAGTACCAAACGCTCTCGTTATGCGGCGCTGCCCCCACAACACACTTGCACCGAGAAATACGTAAACAAGCCTGCCTGAAGACTGCCAGGGACAAGGATAATAAGTATATAAGTAGTACGTTGCTAAAGATAATATTTTAATAGAGAGGGTCGGAAGTATACAAGTAATATTTAAGGAATATTTTCAAACCTAAAAATTATTACCATAGAATCTCTGTTACTATAGTGATGCGCTATATACGAAAACCTAGTTTCATCATAATATATGGCGTCTTCTTCAATTTTTCGCAAGCGCCTCAGAAACAGGCATTTTCCTTTCGCGCAGGACTCCTGGGAGCCTCGGAACATTACAACTACCCGGCCGCAAGCAGCGGGGAGGAGCGAAAGACAGCCATTCGCGAGCAGCGATGCAAACATGTTAGGTGAAAACACGCCGATGTGCTTGTATTGTTTTCAGTAAAATCTCGAGCATACATAATTATCTGCAAACAAGTCACTCGTTGGTGAAAACCATTATTAAAACAGTGTAGCGAGAATTGTTTCAAATTAAGTGAATAGTAACAATTTCGAAATATTAAGTGAAATTTCCTTAGATTTTTAATACCAAAATTTATTTATTTTTTTTTCATCCCCCTTCCCCACCTACCCATAAAGTCCTCACTTCCACACAGGCTCCCAAGTATGTTTGATGGGTTAGGTAGGTTTGAGTGGCGGGAATGAGGAAGCAGAGTTCTTATCCAGAAATGTCTTCTTTCGCATCCAAACAGGACGTATACCAAGTTGGACTTATTCCAAAACAGACGTATACCGAGGTACTTCTGTATGAAATCTTGGCAAGTGATATTGGTCTAAGGGCTGCCATTGTGGGGTTTGGAATTTTGGGTATTAATATTGTATTTGTTACTTTCCAGTTGCCACTTATTTCTTCCTTGTCTATAATTTTATTGTAGCAGCTTGTGAGTTGTATGCATTTATCACTATTTGTCAGAATTTTAAATAATTCTGATTTAATACCATCTGGTCCTGCTGCTATATTATTTTTTTTAGTTTTCCTTAATTGTTATTATTATTATTATTATTATTATTATTTTATTTGTTATTGTTATTATTATTATTATTATTATTATTATTATTATTATTATTATTATTATTATTATTATTATTATTGTTGTTGTTATTACTATAATTATTTTCATCTTCGTTATGCGAACTTTCTCCTTTCATTGGTAACATCCCGCCTCTTTTACATGTAAGTGCCATGTCCAAGTGTTCTATTAGAGAAACTGCAATATTACAATTGTTCCAGTGACCTGTGTTTGTATTCGTAATATGAAAGTGATCCTCATATTTGTTTCTTATATCAATTCATAATCTTGTCTAGATTCTACGTTCCATATCTCATTTATCTTGTTTACTCCCATTCTGTATATTGTGCTCCAGAATTCATCCATCACTGTTATATAAAGTGAATTCTTTATTTATGGTTTCCGCCTTGAGTTCCTTAATGTTTTCCTATAGTTTTCTTGCCTTATTTCTATAATTTCGTATCACCTCCACCGCTTTTTTTTTCTTTCATGTTTGCCACTTTCGTCTTTTATCAGTATCTTCACTCTCCATTTATGTTCCTAGTATACTTTTTTCTTTACTCTATTATTATTCTTTTTTTCCGTTTCTCTTTGTTATAGCGCCTTCTCTTACTGGTTTATTTCTTTATATATATATCTCTTGTCATCCACACTGACTTTTTTTTTTAATATTAGCTACTCGCTTCACCTGTCGCTTTATTTTCTTTCTCATATTATGCTCTGAGACTTTTAATGAGTTTCAAAATTATCTAAATCATTATCTTCATTGTTTGTTATAGTTGTTTCTGTTTTCTTTAAATAATTTTGTTTTGTTTCCTCATTTATTTTCAAGTATGTTATTTCTATAATTTTATTTTTTTTTCTAATGGAGTAATTTATATTGAAATATGCACTAAGCAAATTATGATCAGATAAATCAAATTTTTCTTTGTTTTCATCAGTTATCATGTTTGCATATTTGTCATGCATACTTTTATTATTATCATTTTATACCACAACAAATTGATTTCCGTTTAGTAATATTAACTTTTTTTCAATTATCCATTTTATTATTATTATTATTTATTTATTTTATTTTATTTTTTTTACCATGCTTTCCCAGGAATCTTACGTAACCAATAAAGCCACCCAAGAGTACTAATGATGATCCTTCAGATCTTTTAAGAATCTCATTAATTTATAATTCTAGCTTCTTATTTCTTTCTCCATCATTTGTTGAGAGGTATACCAATATAATTATAAATTAAACTGTGCTTATTTTACAATTTGTATGTAATGTATTCTTGTTGATAGCGTTTATTTTTTTTATTTGTTTATCATCACCTTTCATCTGTAAAATTGTGAGTCCACCTCCTTTTCCATCTTTTTCCTCTCGGTATGTATGAATGTGTGTGATGTTATCTAATGTTAACTCTAGTTGTGTCTCTGGAGACTGCCAGGGGCAAGAAGTATATAGATAGTACGCTGTTAAAGATAATACTACAACAGCTAAGGTCTGAGATGCAAAATTTAGGCTGCAAGGTCAATATGACTTGTATACCCTCATTGACCATTTCTTAGATTCAGCCACTCTTTAGGCTATACTCAAGGAATATCCTATGTTTGCTCCCAGACTAGGATATTTATGCAATAAGGCGTGCAATATCTGTATTTATTTATTTACTTATATTCTTGTAATGTATACTATATTTTTATATGTTTGATACTCTATCCTTAAGTCCAGGGAGTGGGTGGCAAGGTCCGTCCTCCTCCTTTGTTGTATTTCATTATTAATGCAACAATAAATGTATCAATCAATCAATCAATCAAGGTCTGAGATACACAATGAATATTCAACCAATATTTTAAAATCTAAAAATTATAACCACAGAATGTAACTCTAATACTTTAGTGATACGCTTTATAAGAAAGCCGAGTTTCATAATATATTTAAGGTTGTCTCGCACGAGACAAGAGAAATGGAGTATGAAAAAAGTATTACCATTTTTTTTTTTTTTTTTTTCTGAACACTGTATAGCTGACGCTCTACGTTCCATTGTGTGATGTATTAAAGTCAATAGATTTATTGCCGCACTTGATTAACTTCCATATATAGAAATAAATAGAAAACAAGAAGTAACGGAGTTAATGGGTTGATTCTGCCTGTACCGGTCAGGTAATTCTTAATGGTTACCGTGAACTTTGAAGCAACATCCCTCACAATACACAGACGCAATAAGTTCCCCATGCAGTGGCGACGTTTTCAGTGAGGTGTGACGCGCTGTAAACTCAGGAAGGTAAACAGTGGTAGTGGCACCGCTCCTTCCTGCGTTGTTTCATTGTTCTTGGTACAGTATTTGGATGATGTGTATTAGAAAATTACACTCGTGACATTCAACTGTGACTTTATGAAAGTTACAACTTAATTTACAATTTTCTTTTTCATTTAAGGTAAAAAGGATAATGACAAATCCTCATTCTAAGACAATCGTAAGATGCTCACAGTTACCATTCATCAGCTTGCAGTCATCATAGATAGCATACACATCTCAGCACACTCAAATAAACAACAACAAAAAAAGGACATAGCATAGCTTACCTTCAAAATGCACAATCAGCTCCCAGTTGACATGCCCCTGTCAGTGAACAGACAGTTTAAAATAGGATAAATTTTCCTTATGCTGGTGATTTTATTCTTTTCCTGGTTGTTTTCACATTATTCACATGAATTTGAGGTTCATTTCCATCTGAAATACATAGTTTTCCTTTCCTGTTCCCTCCCTCCAACCAAGACTTTTTCCCTAACCTAAATAGCCTAACCAAACTTAACAAATCTAACCTAATTAATCTAACCGAACTAACAACTTAACCTAACTTGAGCTAACTAACAAGCTAACCCAGTAACATGCATACCTTATTAGTTTTCATTGGCACTGGAGTAGTTGACAGGAAGTAAACAAACATTGGGAAGTTGCTAATTCTATGTGCACACGAAGCATGAGAGGTGATAGCACATGAATAGGTATCAAATAATAGATCAAATGTGATTGAAGCATTCAATATTAGTGTTGAAGAAGAATGGTAGGTGGCAGCAGTGTTGCCTGCAAGCTCAACAAGTTTGCCAAATAATAATTAAAAAATTCCAACCTTGAAAACTTAGTGATGGAAAGAAAGACTACAGAAGAAATGTCTTAAAAAAGGCTCAGTTATCATAAAAACTGGTCAAGAAAACAAGGTAACTGACTGGATATGAAATCCAGTAATAACTACCAGAAATAGTGGGTTTTATCAATAGAACCCTCATGGAGAGCCAAGTTGAGTGTCTGGTAGGAATATTAGCATTTAAGATCTAAGGGAGCTAAGGTAAGCAGGACAGTAAATTTGCAATTATATATATGCAAATCCATCACAATTGGTGAAAATAGGAATAAAAATGGAGAAGATTAATAATGTACAAAAACAGTAATCCGAGTTGCTTCACTTATTACCCATCAGTATTGCACATTTTAACATTAACTTTGGTAAAATTTTACTCTTCCAGCAGTTTCTCTGTTCTGGATGAAACAGTTTTTTTTTCAGTAGTCTTCAGTCTGTTTTGAATTAATCTCCTGTTGTTTTCCTACAAATCATTAGTTTGTATTGTTTTCCCCTCAACCCCTCATCCCCTCAGAAACTAATGATTTGCAATAAAAACTAAAAGCAGATTAATATAAAACAGACTGTAATCAACCAGAAAAGTAGTTTTGTCCTCATAAATAAGTAACACACAGAAGTAACACTCACCTGCAATGTTCCCCCAAAACCTAACCTAACAAAACTAACTAAACCAACCTAACCTAACCAGGCCTAACCAAACCAACCTAACCTAACCTAACTTAATCTAACATAACCAAACTAAACTAATCTAATTTAACTAAACTAACTTAACCTAACCTAGCCTATCCTAACTGACAAGGCTAAAAAATCTGTCACACATGTAGGTGTGTCATAGCTGAGCATTGTCACAGGAGCGAACAAGCTTGCTTCCCTCCAAAAAAAAACATAGATCTTTAAAAATCACTATTAGCATCATAGCTGGGCACAAAAGTGAAAAAAAAATTTATGATAACTTATAAGTCAATAACTATATTATCGGCAACTGGCTGTAAATTCATCACCTGATGACCAATGAATCAATAAATCCAAAGTTCCAATGCTAGCAATAATAATATTGATATTTTTTATTAAAAAAATTGATAAATCCAAACCTTTATTTTTATCTTTATCTTAGAAAACTTGGAAAAATCTTTGAAAAAAATTCACACATTATAAATAATGTGTGGTGGATATATATATGGGGTTCAATTTACTCAGAATGCAAAACTTTCTGATGAGAACGTTAAGAAAAGCCATATTGAGACAGGTGAAAGACTGAAATAATACCATAACTTTTTATCTTTATCTAATGTGGATGTTTTAAAAAGATGCATGTTCCCAGTATACACTTCCTCCATTAAAGTCCATTGTTCAATAGTCACATCATGTCCATATTACATATCAGTCTTTATCATCATTTTTAACTTTTCAGTTTTTAGTTAAAGTATAACGTGTATGTAGAAATTTAGCTTAAAATACAGATTGGATTGTTCTTTGTCATAAGTGAAACAGTCACTGAAGACTGGAAGAAAGGATCAGTGGTCCCATTATATATCACTCTTTGCAAGTGTTGCAGCAAGTTCACACAAACACACACAAACAGACGCACACGCACGCACACACACGCACACACACACACATACACACACACACACACACACACACACACACACACACACACACACACACACACACACACACACACACACACACACACACACACTGGAACCTTGGTTACCGAATGTCTCCCTTTCTGAACGAACAATTTGGTTTTTGAACAAAATTTTTAACTCATAATTGCTTTGGTTGCTGTACCATAATTTGGTTTTCGAAGTTACTTGATTTCAAATACTACAAGACGTAGAAAAAGCTACCATTTATTAATAATTTGTAGTTTCTATAAATATTGCCTTTATTTTTATATATTTGGAGGAGAGACACAAAGGGTAAGACAGTAATTCAATCTTTTAAATAAGTTAAATGTGATCCTGTTGAAGAACCTTGATGTAAACGAACAAGGTTTGGTGATCTTGAGTAATACTGAGCCTCCTGTGGCTCTCTCTATGACCCACAATGCCATCACTACTGCAGAACTGCTTTTTTCCCAGTAGCTTTTCCTAGCAGCTAGATGTCTGAGTGTTATGATCACCTTCATTTTGGCAGTGAGTGGTTTGCTCCTCTCAGTGTTCGTCTGTAAGGCTTCCCTCACTTGACTGGTGACAAAGAGAATGCCTGCATGGTTTAAACAATATCAATTGATAAGTTATTTGTCACCAAGTTCATTCAATACATCCTTTCTGGATAAAAATGTCTAAGCTGGAGATGTTGTGGAGCAGCCATCTTAGCAGTGGAAGCCTTGGCCATTACCCGCTAGGACATGGTGGATGGGTGTCTGAGAACAGATTATTCTATTTTACATTGATTCCTATGGGAAAAATAGTTTTGGTTTTTGAACATTTCAGATTTTGAGCGGCATTCAGGAACAAATTGAGTTAAAAAACTGAGGTTCCACTGTTTATATATATATATATATATATATATATATATATATATATATATATATATATATATATATATATATATATATATATATATATACAGAAGCCATTGAGCACTGAATGTTGCTAATTTAACCACACCTGAAATCCCTGTTTTGCGGACTTGCTATGGTCACAATCATGCCAATATGTTTTTCCTTTCCTAGCTGTCCTCATCTGAGGTAGTTGATTGCTGCCTGGCAGAACATTGTTGCTACATCCCATCAGGGAAATTCATAGAAACAGGCATCAACAGATACAGGTACTGGAACTAACCAATAAATTTCTCTCTCTCTCTCTCTCTCTCTCTCTCTCTCTCTCTCTCTCTCTCTCTCTCTCTCTCTCTCTCTCTCTCTCTCTCTCTCTCTCTCTCTCTCTCTCTCCCCTTTGATAAGTTTATTGTCATTTTATTGATTTGCTGAATTTCATAGGCATTAAAGATGCATTTATGCAATGTTTTTAGTTTCTTGACAGCTTAAGATTCTTTATCATTTTCAGCTATACTTAAGATGGATGTTCAAAAGCAACAAGAAGAAAAGTTCCGAGAGGCTTGTTGTTTCGGTGACACTGATGCTATCATGACATTGATCTCAAGAGGTATCAATGTTAACAGTCAACATGAAATTAATGGCTGGTGAGTTCCTATAGTGGGGATACTGAGACACGAGACTCCATATAGACACAGGTGAGCCATTGGGTAAGATAAGGAACATAAGCTTTGAGATTGCTGAGAGGAGCTTAGAGGAAGAGAGATATGTCTGTCAAAGCAAAAAAGAACAGAATATTTAAGGTATTACTTTTTTATAACTTTTCTGTTTAGCTGTGACGAGTGAACTCTAAGTGCAGACTTAAGAAAATGCTTAGAATTATAGAATTACTGAAAATTAGGTGCATGCTGTGTATGGAAGATCAGATCACAATACTAAAGTGATTTGCTCACCTGAAAAGGAAGGATTTGAGGATTAAAAGAATATATATATATATATATATATATATATATATATATATATATATATATATATATATATATATATATATATATATATATATATATATATATATATATATATATATATATATATATATATATATATATATATATATATATATATATATATATATACACATATATATACACAGTATCGGCAGATAAAGTTGACACCTTTCATTGAAACATACAGGAAAATTGGTGCCAACTCCTTAGGCTGCAACACTCATATGCTAGCACATAGGTTCATATGGTAGTGTCAGGCAACACTAACATTCCCAGGCTATACTTGGGAGTGTGAGAGATATCATGAGTTCTGTGTCACTGACTTCATTCAATACATCCTTTCTGGATAAGTAATTTGTGAGCCGGAGATGTTAAGCAGCTATCTTGGCTATGAGAGCGTCTGTCATAAGCTGGTAAGACAGTGCAGACTGGTGTCTGGGAATGGATTAATCCATTTTACATTGATTCCTGTGGGGAAAATAGTTTTAGTTTTCAAACATTTCGGATTTCGAACAGCATTCATGAACGAATTAAATTTGAGAACCAAGGTTCCAATATATATATATATATATATATATATATATATATATATATATATATATATATATATATATATATATATATATATATATATATATATATATATATATATATATATATATATATATATATATATATATATATATATATATACTTTCACTGCATATATAAACCTTTTCTTAGGTCTCTTTCTCCTGTTAGGAATATATTTGCTAGCCTAAAATACTCATCATGCTATCACCTTGTACACATGTCAGTTTTCTTTAATATACTAGAAAAAAGTCAAGATCTTTGCAAGAAAGCAAAATGCTATTTTAGTTACTTCTTTATTGTTCATTTATTTAGAAAATAACTGAGTTTTTATTTTATTTTTATTTTTTTATTTATTTATTTATTTTTTTTTTTTTGACAGCTACTTGAGAAGTCTCCTGAAGGGAATGGCCACAATAGGGTTCCACAGGGCAGGAGCCAATAACCTCATAACAGGAGAGCTAGGAAATATATTGGGACAATTGTTACCAGGTCAAACCAGTAACAGTGATTCATATTAGCAACAATTCACTGACCAGACTGTTATTTTATTTTTTTATATTTATTTATTTATTTATTTATAGTACAGTGACCTACAACAATTAGTACAACATACTTTCCATATTCTTAACCATCTTGCAAATATACCTAACATTCCCAAATAAGTAACATTTTATTTTATTGCATTAAATAATTCTCTCCATGGGAATCCTCTCTCTCTCTCTCTCTCTCTCTCTCTCTCTCTCTCTCTCTCTCTCTCTCTCTCTCTCTCTCTCTCTCTCTCTCTCTCTCTCTCTCTCTCTCTCTCTCTCTCTCTCTCTCTCTCTCTCTCTCTCTCTCTCTCTCTCTCTCTCTCTCTCTCTCTCTCTCTCTCTCTCTCTCTCTCTCTCTCTCTCTCTCTCTCTCTCTCTCTCTCTCTCAGCTTTGTAATTGGAGTCATCATTTACAGGACTGGATTACACTGGGCTTGCAAAAGAGGGCATACTGAGATCATTCAGTTGTTAATGTCCCATGGTGCTGATCCAGAGATTGAGAACAACCAGGCACAAAAACCAGCTAATTTAACTACCAGTGCACAAATACTACATCTTCTAGGTATGGATATGCTGTGATGGGTCTTCTCATCCTTAATGTTAGCAATTTCTTATTTATAGTAACTCAGACATACACAGTTGATGTTCATTTAGAAAAGGACACAAACTAAGGCATCATTACTGTTTGTGAATCAATTGTAACAGTCTAAACTTCTTTATATATATATATATATATATATATATATATATATATATATATATATATATATATATATATATATATATATATATATATATATATATATATATATATAAATAATTTATTTATTTATTTTATTTTTTATTTATTTTTTTCATGTAGGAGGGGCACCCTCTTACATAAAAGAGGGAAACTGTAATGTGCCTCTTCAGTTTAACATACATCACATTACTTGTCAGCCATATATAGAATTACAAGGTTTTATATTCGAACAGAGCTGTTCTTATAGTGTAGTAAAAACTGAAGAAGATATTTTGGCTGAATATGAATGTCTTGTTTCATTTTTAAGGTGCTGAGATCCCACCAACAAGTGAAGGAACAGCAGGAAACACAGACTCTCTCCCAATAACACCCAGCTATCTATCAAATCCTCCTATTGACTACAAAGTACCTGTAAATCCAGTTAGTATGAAGAACCCCTTTGGAAAACCTCTGACAAATGGAATTGAAAGTGCAGATTCCTGCACTGTTTCACAGTATGGAAATGGTGTGGCTACACATCCCTCCACTCAAATTTCTGGCTCTAACTATGTGCAAGATTCTTTGGCTAGACAAAACAAAGGTTAGATATATAACATGATCTTTGCCCATTCAGAACAGTAGAGATGTGCTTGCATGATTGTTAATATGTTGCATATAATTACATAGTTGATTATGCAGAAGCTTTTTTTTAAATTTTATTAATGTCCTGTCTTGTTATTTTATTTCATGATTCTATCAGTGCCATGAAAAGAAAAGAACTGGGAATATTAATAAGTGGTTGTTTTCTATCCAGAATACCAAAGAGAAATTAGAGGAATTTCCACTAAATACAGAAATACATACCTTGATCCTGTTGGGATTTTTTTCTTTTTAGTTGGTTTGTTTGTATAATACCTCTTCAGCCTATAAGTGACAGGTGACATATCTACTGTTATGTCTAATTTAGAGTAAAGATTAAGTCCAACTTAAAAATCTTGAACATACAGGCCTAGAGCAGTGATTTTCAACTATGTTTCATTGCCAGTAAGTTCCCTGAAAATGTTGTGATAAAATTTTGCAAGCTACTTTATTTCCTGCTCTTCTTTAGAAAATCATTACTTGAATAGATTTGAGATTTATTTATTTATTTGTTTATTTATTTATTTATTGCCCCTTTATGTTTTGGTTACTCAAACCTACTTTATCATTTTAAGTGAATAAACACATTTAACATGTATTTCCATGAGCAATCAGTGTATTAATGCTATGGTTTCTTTTCAGAAATTGTACTCAAAGTGCGACTTGCACATTCAGATGATCCAGATTTTATTGAGATTGAATTTCAAAAAGCACAAATCAACTATAGTTCCTTGTTGACAACTTGCTGCAGAGAAATGGCTGTAAATCCTCAGTTGGTGGAAAGAATAAGGTTGGTTTTATTATTCATTCTTTTACGTTAACATTTAAATGTATTAGCATTTTTAGACCAGAGGATCATAAATCACAAAATTACACTTAGTATTGGTTATATCACTTTTTGAGTACACTTTCAAATCCAGCCAAATGATGTTAGTTTCCTTGAACGGAATATGTTCATTAATGACATGCCTTAGCACAGTGATTCTCAACCAGAGGTAAATTCAACTCTTTGGGGTAAAACACTACATGGCAGGGGATAAATAACTGATATAACTGATAATTGAGTAATAATTAAATTACATTTTGTTTTGTAATATATATATATATATATATATATATATATATATATATATATATATATATATATATATATATAGAGAGAGAGAGAGAGAGAGAGAGAGAGAGAGAGAGAGAGAGAGAGAGAGAGAGAGAGAGAGAATATGTAAGTGTGTGTGTATTTACCTAGTTGTATTTAACTAGTTGTGGTTTACAGGAAGAGTCTAAGCTCGTACTGTCCCGTCTCAATATCTACTCTTATCCAGTTTTTCCTTTCACTCTTCTCTTCACTCTTCACTTTTATTTCATTACCCAATTTATAACTGAAGATTGGCCTCATGTAACCATGTCCAAACTTCAACTCTCCACATTTTTTTATATTAAACTTCATTTTCAAAGTGTCACTCCAGTTCCAAATCACATTCATATCTTCCTGTAGAGCTTCACAATCCTCTGTCCTCTCCACTTTTCTCATCAATTTTGCATGATCAGCAGATAGACTCATGTAGCTATTCACCTCATCCATCTTATCATTCACATAGATAGGAAACATAACTGGTGCTAGTACCAACCCCAGCGGGACACCACAAATTACCTCCCTCAATGATGACTTCATATCTTTGACCACTGTTCTCATTTCCCTTCTTCTCAGAAAGTCACTGATCCAGTGTAGGAGCACTCCTTTCACCCCACCAAACATTTCTAATTTCCACAGCAGTCTCTTGTGGGGCACCTTATTGAATGCCTTCTTTAAGTCCAAATAAACACAATCTGCCCATCCCTCTCTTTCTTGTACTATATCTATGACTCTGGAGTAGAAGGTCGTATACAACCTTCCTTTTCTAAATCCAAATTGCCTGTCTGTTAATATCTCTCTTCCAGATATTCACTCCATCTTTGCTTCAATATTCTTTCGCACATTTTTGCCACTACACCTGTTAATGATACCGGTCTATGATTAGATGGTCCTTCTTTGCTTCCATTCTTATATATTGGGACCGTATCTGCTTTTTTCCAATCTTTGGGCACCACTCCTTCCCTTAATGAAATTATGATGAGTTTGTAAACCTTGTCTGCAAGTTAATATCTGCATTCCTTCAGCACCCAATTAGATACTCCATCAGGTCCCTGTGCCTTTGTCACATCCAAATCCTCCATCCTTATTCTTACCTCATCCACTGTTACCTCAGTCTTACTCAATCCTTCTACTCTCACATCTGCCATCACTGGTCTATCAAATGTTCCCTCTTCAGTGAAGACACTTTGAAAGTAATCATCCTAAACCTCTGCAATTTCTACTTTTTCTTCAACATGCATACCATTTATTTTCAATTTGTTTAACTCCTTCTTATTCTTCATTTTACCATTCACATATCTATAGAACATCTTTGTTCATCCTTACATCTGTCCACAATATCTTTTCATGATTCTTTATTTCTTCTCTCCTTACCTTTGAGTATTAATTTCTCTCCCTTTTATATTTTTCCCATGCTTCACTTGTTTTCCTTTTCTTCCATTTGATTCAGGCCAAATTTCTCTTCCTCCTTGCTTCCTCACATTGTTTATTAAACCACTCCTGTTTCTTAATCTCTTGTTTCCTTATCTCTGGACCAAATCTCTTTACACCTTCATTGTATATGTTCATAAACTCTCACCATTTATCTTTTATTCCAATTGCTTCATCGAATTGATTCCAGTCCACTTCCTCAAAGTAATTCCTCAATTTTCCAAAGTCTGTTCTTCCACAGTTGAATCTTCCTATTCTGTGGTACTCATTCTTTCGTATCTCCTACTCTCAATGTACACTCCACCTCCATGAGATCACTTTTACCTGTTGGACATTTATAGTCTATATCTTCAACAACTTCACATTCTTTAGTAAAAATTAAATCCAGCCCTGAGGGTCCGTCTTCTCCCTTGAACCTAGTATTCTCCTCCACCCACTGTGTCATTGAATTCTCCATTGCCATCCTTAACAGTTCTCCCCCAAGACTCATCGCTCCTGTCCACCTACCACTCTTCCCATCTAACCTCTTTGCAGTTGAAATCCCCCGTAATCAATAGATTGTCTCTGCTTGCAATCATATCTTCCTCACATCTTTGTGTATCCTTTAATTTAGCCTTGCATTCAACAACCCCCAGGAATTTGTTTTAGGAGGAACAGATACCACTGCAAAGCCTCTTTTTCCATCTTCTCTACACACCACCTCAACTTTAATCGCTTCAGCGAATTCATAATCACAATTAGTTTTTTGGGCCAATAAATCTTTTCTCACCCAAATCATTACTCTACCTCCTTATTTTTCATTTCTGTTCCTCAGCCATACATTGTGCTTTTGTTCACCCAAATTATTCACTTCATTGTTGTCACTTAGCTTCATTTCAGTAATTCCTATCACATCTGGAGAATACTCTCATAAGTATTCTAAAGCATGCTAGAAAGTAATCCATTCATATTAGTATAATCAATCTTCAATTTCTCACTCCACTCTCTTTTTTTCCAATCATCCACTTAATCAACCTCATGATGTCCCTGACTTTCCAGTAGAACTTTGTCTTTTCCTTTTCCATTCTGGCTTGTTTTTATTTCCTTAGCCTGCTTCCACAATTCATTCGTTTTTTCTCTCTCTTCATTCATGTCTCTCTGTATCCAGATGTTTTTGTTGCCCTCCTTTCTTCCTAATCTTCATACTCCACTTAGTACCTCTTCTGTTGCCATTTGCTATTTAAATTTAATACTCATTGGTCAGCTTTTTTCTTCAGTATACTTTCCCAATCTTGTTACTTCCTGAATCTCCCCCTGCCAATCGTTCTCATGTTCAGTCACAACTTTTACTAGATCCACTGCAATGCTTCTTTCTTTTCCTTTCTTGTGTGTTTAGGTGCTATCTTTTCCTCTTTGATCCCAAAAGCAATTATGCATTTTTCTTCTCTACAGTGTTCCTAACCAAGTCTTCCTTTTCTTTGATAACTTTACTACTGCCTTTTTTACAAATTCTTCCTTATCCTTGAACTGATTTTTCATTATCTTCTTTAAATTAGTAGTTTCTTCATCTTATTCTTTCCCCACACAGTATATCAACTTTTTTTATTAATCCCCACCTTTACCTTGCAGCTTTCTAGATTTTTGCTCAGTTCTTCATATTTATGATTCAACTTCCTATTCTTATCCTTCCTCTCATTTTCCAGAAATGTGCATTTCTCTTTCCAAGCCTTGTTTTTCGACTCTAAATAGTCACGTCTCTTTTCCAGTTAATTAACATGGCTGGACAAACCTTTTAACAGTTCTTCTTTAAGACCAGTCCTTCATAGTCAATAGTCTTGTCTCTCATAGTATTTATGGGGGTGAATAAATGTTTTAATGTGCCTGGTGTTACTTGTTTTTATGTGTGTGTGTGTGTGTGTGTGTGTGTGTGTGTGTGTGTACGTGAGGGTAAGAGTTTTTTTTTTTTTTTTATGTGGAAGAAAGGGGATAAATAGAGAAATACATCAAGCTGAGGGGGTTAATGATGGAGGAAAGGTTGAGAATCCCTTCCTTAGTGTAATCTGTCTTGCAATCTTGCCTCATACTTGTAGCTGCATTGATCAGTCAGTCTAATGATTACACTTCTAATGAAACTCCCCAGAGTATAATTTGGTTGTGCATCTCAAGGGTTAATTATTCTTGAACCACCAAGCTAATGTAAAAATGTACATTGGCTTGTGATAAAGTTCTCCTGAACACAATAGTACTATCACATTTTTCATTAGATAGTAAGGAAAGAAGATAACCAATATTCTTTACTAAGCTGGAGTAGGCTCATCACTATCACTTGTAATTTTGTTTAATGTGATGTTCATCATAGGCAGGCGTTATCACAATAAATTATCCTGATGATTTATTGTGATAACAATATCAGGTTATCAGTTATCCGATAATTATTTTTCCTGCGTTATTGATTCATCAGTATTACCAGTACTTTTGGTTCCAAACTAGTGATAATTGATCATTTTAGTTTTTGGAACATGAGTAGGTTGAAGTTTTAAATTTTCAAAATCAATTGTAGTTATCTTACTTAAAACAGTACTTTTCATTAGTGAAGGGACAAGATAAACATTGAATTTGAAGTTTTCTCTAATATTTTTCTAAGTTTTCTAAAATAAAGATAAAAATAACGATTTGGATTTATATATATATGTTTTTTAAATTTATTTTCTATTTGAAATATCAATACTAGTTCAATCACTAGTTTCAGAATTTTGGATTTATCGATTTATCGGTTATCAGTTATTCAGTGATAAATTTATTGCCAGTTATTGCTAACTGGCTATTGTTGATAAGTTTATTGTTATTGATTTATCAGTTATCATGATAATTTCTTTCATTATTGCACCCAGCTATAATGTTTATCATTCTCATGTTCTCCCCCTCTCACTATCTACGGATCTTTAATCTTTCTTCTGGGCTTCTTCCTGCTATCTCCAACTTCATTGCTCTTCTGAGTGTATGGCTCCCCTCCCTCTTCCTGATGTGCCCTTACCATCCCATTCCGTAACTCCTTAGCATAGTAAACATTAAATTAATTTGGCCTGTTTCAGGCCAGTTGGAATTTTTCAATAATTTTCCACAATTTGAACTGAGTTTGAATTGTGTACACCTTACTTTACTGGTCTCCAGTTACACTGCTTTCTTCAGTCAAGAATTCTTCACTCATTTAGATATATTTTTGATGTGTATGATAATGTTGAATTAAGATAGAAAGAGATAAGCCATATCATGCTTGTACTCTATATACACAGTTTTACTCCCCTAATAAGGCACTGTGTCTGTTATGTTTATGTGGTATAATTTGCTTTTATACGGTTTTTAAGCCCATTTTCTATCACTTATTATGTTTATACTTTAAAAATATTTGCTGTAAATTGTTTTGCATCTTACTTTTATATTGTCTTTTCTTTACTTATGCAGAAAGCTACCAAACACTCGCCTTCGAAATGACAAAGATGTACAACGCCTCACTGACTACACAGAGCTGGAACTGGTAATGAAGGGTCAGAGTCGTCCTCCTGTTGTACGAAATGACACACAGTCCACCTCAAAAAATAACTACAGCTCAATTCATGGATTCAAAAATCAGACCATTTTGTATTAGGTGAATATTTTCTCTTACCCTTAATGTGTTTCATTGCATATAAAACTGTAGTCTCACACTGAGGATGGAAGGCATTACTTTGTGTGTGTGTGTGTGTGTGTGTGTGTGTGTGTGTGTGTGTGTGTGTGTGTGTGTGTGTGTGTGTGTGTACTTAGTTGCATCCAGTACTTAAATTACACATATGTGGTCCTGTCTCTTTATGTTTATCAAGTCCCTTATGTTCAAAATATTCCCAGATGTATTGCATGCTTTTGTGGTGATATATTATTCTGTGTCACTATTTCACACCTACCTGGCCCTAGAGATCTATGTCGATCTCTGTCCATTTTTCCCCATTTGAACCACATGACATTTGTTTGCATTAAATTAAATTCCATTTGGCATGATAAAAATGTATTCATATATTTTATTTCAAATCAATCTATAGGACTTTTAGTTCTTGTGGCTTCTTGTCTTTTTTAATAATTTTATATATTGTGAAAATTTCCATAGCAACTTAATGTCTCTGGCATATGATTTATGTAAGAAGTTCAATCAAGAGTTCTGAGACTGTAACTATGAAAGGTCACATTGTGTAGCAATGCACCACACCCATTGTGATGTTCTTGGAATTTTCTCTTAAAGTCTTGTTCTTCAAGTTCCATGGTGTCAAAACAAGCTTCAACCTTAAACTTAATTTCAGGGAAGAGAAAGAAATTTTAGAAAGTCAAGTCATATGTGTAAGGATAATACAGTGGAACCTCAGTTTTCGAACTTAATTAGTTTCTGAATGCCGTTTGAAAACCGAAACTATTTTTTCCATAGGAATCAATGAAAAACAGGTTGATCCGTTCTTAGACACCTGTCCACCATGTCTTAGCAAGTAATGACTGATCCTCCCACTGCCAAGATGGCCGCTTCACAACATCTCCAGCTTAGAATTTTTTTGTCCAGAAAGGATGTATTTAAAAACTTAGTGTCATGAAACTCATCAAAAGATATTCTTTAGACCATGCAGGCATTCTCTTTGTCACCAGTCAAGTGAGGGAAGCCTTACAGAGTGACACAGAGAGGAGCAACTCACTCACTGCCAGAATGAAGATGATTATAACACTTAGACATCTTGCTGTTAGGAAAAGCTAGTGGGAAAATGCAGTTGTGCAGTAGTGATGCCATTATGAGTCATAGAGAGAGCCACAGGAAGTTCGGGATTGCTCCTGAGCGTCAGACCTTGTTTGTTTATATCAAGGTTCTTCAACAGGATCTTATTTAACTTATTTCAAATATTTAATTACTGTTTTACTCTCTGTATCTCTTCTCCAAATATATAAAAATGAAGGAAATATTTATAGAAACTGTAAATTAGTAATAAATGGCAGCTTTTGCAATGTCTTGTAGTAGTATTTGAAATCAAGAAACTTTGTTCGAAAACTGAATTATGATATGGTAAATGAAGCAGTTATGAGTAAAAATTTTTTGTTCGAAAACCGAGTTGCTCAGAAAGGGAGACATTTGGTAACCGAGGTTCCACTGTTCCACTGTTCCACCATCAAGTATCATGGATGAGATCCCTTCTTATTTTCAACACAGTGGGAGTGACCATGTTATCATGATAGGTTGAGGAGCCTGGACACAATAACAGTGACATGGTGCATGTTCTAATTGGATGTGGGGATTGCATGTACTATTCCAAATGACTGTTGGCAATTTCTTGATAGTGATTCCACGATACTGATAAACAAGTTTATTTTATATTTAATTTATTATTTAATCTTTTTTTTTTTTTTTTTTTTTTTTTTTTTTTTTTTTTATTCAATTAAATTAATTTATTTATTTATTCATTTTATTTATTTATTTATTTATATTTTTTTTTCAAGGCTTGTGAAGGATTATCATAACTTCTCATCATCCTTCCATGACATGATGTTCCTCTTGGAATCGAGTTCTATTCACGGCACCCAACCTGACTCATTGCTTCATTGTTGCAGAATTGCTTTATCACTTCATGGGTCTCCCAACATTGAATTCCTG